>NW_028145598.1:245000-582251 GCF_977016875.1 Pavona decussata
TACCTACAATCTGGTTGACCTACATTTTGAACTCCCTTTTCAAAATACGATAAAGTAATGCTGGCTTCCTTTCCTTTGAAAGGAAGATTGATATCGTATGATATCAGTTGGTTATAGCTGAGTCATTTCATGCAAGGAAAAAAATGCTGTAAATTTGCTTCTTGAATTGCTTGCAATTCCATGTAGTCAACTTGTAACATCACCCTAATTGTGGAATTACTTGGAAGAAAGTAACTTCTTCCAGCGTATTTGAAAACGATTTCCACCCCCACCCCCTCCCTCCACAGGTTCAGGGAAAAAGAAGTCAAACTTTGCACTAAATAAGGTCCACATCAAAGAATAGTGACAAGGCCGCTGAGAAGTCGTGATTTTACTTTTCGTGTACTGATCTGTAATTTTCTCCTTTTCTTGTAATTACGAGCAATATAAGGTCATCGGTGTTGGAAGAAGAAAGAGAGAATTTTCGAAATATAGCTTTTACACATGGTCAAAGATTTATTGCAGGTTTAGCTGCTCTTAATGCGACAGGAAAAAAAAAAAGACCTGCTTAAGCTTGATTGAAAGCCATAGGCTATTTTGGGATGTCACCATGAAATATATTACTCTTCCAATGAGAACACCTGCCGAGAATTAGTGTTCAGGATACGATTTGTATTCAGGACTGACTAAAGGCAAAATTAAGAAGACGTTACACGCCGACTAACCACTTGAGAAAATCCTCCAACGCAATGCGTACAAGAAGTTTCTAGTTAGGTTCCATCAATTCTCTCTCTTTTTGTTTTTATTTTTCAATTTTTTTTTTACAAAATGGGAGCACTTTTCCGCCAAGAAAGTCAATCAAAAGGCTTTTAATTAATACATTTTCACTTCTAGGTGGCTCGAGGTTCTCAGACATCAATGACCTTTTTTTTTAAGGACAATTGCGTTATTAAATATTGAGTTCCTGTAATGGACTCCTAAGGCCTCATTCATTAAAATAATGTAATTTACAAAGCTAATTGCGAATTCTGTGGAACAGCCATTCGTATCTTCGAATAAAAAATAAAAACGGAATTCTCCAGTATTATGGCTCCTGGTATTACATATTTTTTTCATGGTTTTATTGAAGAGCAAGCTTGTTCCCGTTTGAATCGTTCTTTAACTAAGGTAGAGCCTGTTAGTTGAATTGGGTTTCGTTTTCAACCCTTATACTGAGTAATAATTTCCTTTGAAGGTATTACCAGGGATATCATAAAAATTTGGAATTTTGTCATTAGTGTTCATTTCGTACTTTGCCCAGCGTTGTTAAAAGCCCGTCTTTATGGAGTGAGGAACTAGTGTGTATCTTGAATGCGGTGTTTTTTTCGGTCAAACCTAAACCAGCGGCTAAGATGGTTGTGGCTCCTCTTTGTTGTCGAAATCCTAAATGTGATAATCCAAATAATATTAAAGCTACTGATCAGTGCGTGAAAACCTAAAGTGTCACCAGTTACATGAATATTTAGCGATAGAAGCTTCCAATGGTGCTGGTTATTTTACTGCGAAGGTGGTTTGGCTAAATTGTGAATGTTCAAATAAAACCTTAAATCAGTTTGTATAAGATTGACTTTAGTTATTAAATTTAGCAGAAAACATCGAAACGTCGAAATCTCTCCGCGTTAGTTTTTCTGCTAAATTAAATCAGTTTGGACATTTAAACCAAGGAATTTGAGCAGTATCATCCTGTGGGCTGTTTATTATATCCGCTGGATGTGGTTCAGCTTTTTGCGTCTTGGATGAAATCCAAAAGTGTGACCATTTAATATGAATGAAACTGGCTACTGAGTAGTACTTTCCTGTGGTGCTGTTTATTATGCTGTACAAGGTGGTTCTAATATTTGAGTCTGTGGATGAAATCCAAAGTATGACCATTTCAATGAAAGCTACTGAGCAGCACTTTCCTGTAGTACTGTTTATTATACTGTGCAAGGTTGTTTTAAAGTTTGCGTCTGTGGATGAAATCCAAAAATGTGACCATTTAAATGAAAGCTACTGACCAGTACTTTCCTGTAGTTCTGTTTTTCTGTGCAAGGTTGTTCTAACGTTTGCGTCTCTGGATGAAACCCAAAAGTGTGACCATTTAATATGTATGAAAGCTACTGAGCAGGACTTTCCTGTGGTGCTTTTTGTTGTACTGTACAAGTTGGTTCTAACATTTGAGTCTGTGAATGAAATCCAATAGTGTGACAATTTAAATGAAAGCTTCTGAGCAGTACTTTCCTGTAGTGCTGTTTATTATGCTGTATATGTTAATTCTAATGTTTGAGTCTGTCGATGAAATCCTAAACGAAAGCTACTGAGTAGAATTTTCCTGGTGTGTTGCTTATTGTGTTCTACAAGGTGGTTCTAACTATTTACTTCGCGGGCGAAATTTTCAAGTGAAAGCTATTTAGCGGTACTGTATCATGGTGATGTTTGTTTACCAATATTTTTCAATATGAAATTTCATTTTTAGAGTACTTGGCACTCAAAAGGGTACAAAAATTATCTTTTTCCCTTCACTTACCATTTATACTCCTGCCCACTACGGAAGAACAAGGAAAATAGTGTTTCCAGGAATAGAAGACCGTCGAAAAAGGCCAGATACCACAGGTTCGCATCCAGTGTAACTCGGACTACCCACCAAACAGACACGATTATGTGGCTAGCAAATATTACTCTTGTGAGTAACGCTTTAACGATGTTGGAGAGAGAAGACATCCACTCTGCCGGCCTTTAGTGGGCCTTGTTATCAAGTTTCCAAAGGTTTTTTTTTTAAAGATACTTGGTAGAAAGACCACCTATCCAAGTCGTCCTAGTAAGTATAGCATCCTCGCAGTCCTATTTGTCAACTGAGAAAATCTTTTTGCACACGGCTTGTTTTCCCACTGATATTGCATGGATGTTGTTAGAATCTTTCGGTGAACCGGCAAGTTAATTTGAAGTCGCCTTTTTTGACCTCTGTTTATATCCTCAGGGCAAACTGTTTCATATAGCACGAGATTTAGCCTGACATTTGCGTCTCTAACTCCGACTGACAAGAAATTCCGCTTAGAGTAAAGCTCTTTTGTTTGACATCTCCACTTTAAATCAGAATTGGTTGCTTGTGAAAAGAATGAATAAGTCATTATGTCTCATAGTGTCATATTGATAAAGACTCCCCCAATCTGAGTGGACGGCGTATTTGATCAAAGCAATTCTTCGGAAATAATAAACCGCATTTGGCGGAATTAAAATGAAATAAATTACCATCCATTTTTCCATTGTTATTCCTGATTCAAAAAGAACGTGCGCGAACTATTGGAAATTTCAACAACTGTAAGTTCGACTGGCCTAAAAACTCGAATTTGTCTTTTCGATAACATAACGTTACAACATTTCAATGATTGAAATGTTTTGAATGTATTTATCAAACCTGATAATCGCGACTCTATCTTGCCGTTTAATTTATTGTATTTACCTCGAGTATACCCGATATAAAGGGATAAATGTTATCTGTATTCACTTTCAACAAAGAAAGAAAAGGAGCTTCATTAGGAGATCGTTCTGACTGCAGCCGATTCACTGCGATTGGTTGCGAGGTTTAATGAAACTCTCCTTGTGTACTCGACCTTGGGAATTCAAAGAAGGAAAAAGCAATCATTTCACTGCTTTCTATGGCGACTTGAAAGAAAGAACAAATACTTCACCTCGCTTCCGACGACAAAATGTAAATAAACTTGAAAAAGGCATAACGATTTCTTGTGTTTTGTTTGCACAGCTTTGCGTATCTCACTCACGAATCTAGAACCTATCAAGATAAATTTGAAATTGCAACCTAATTTTTTTTCACACGTGTAAATGCTTTCTCCAAGAGTCATTTCTAATTAAATAAAACGTACTTTTTTAAAATCTTATTCCTTTTATTATGTCAAGGTACTCAAACTTGTTCAGAATATATCTTAACAGTTTAGTGATGTCGAAGATCAGTCTATCTATGAAACAACAATTTTTTAGTTACTAATAAGTCGAGCATCAAAAAGTATACTCGACTGCAATAAAGTGTTTCGAGACATCTAACTCCTAATAGATATTCTTGTCCAATTATACAATAATTATGTCGTATTTCCTTTCCAATGAGCATATGGCAAGTTCTCAAGTATTTCAGTATCTTTCAGTGTTATTTTAAAGTTCAAAGCCGTGTTGTCGGCCAGCTTATAAAAAACGCAATGCTGAAAATAAAGCAACCGATTACATCCAGGTTTTACCTTAACTGAGCTGAGCAGGGTGTTTCAACTTCTTCAATAACAGTCATTTGAGTAATTCAGAGGCGAAATTGAATTTGACAAAGATATGTAAATAGAGTGGAAATTTGGGCCATCAGTTCTTGCCCTCGAAGACAGCTTAAAAAAGCATTGTTAAAATTCAAAACCAAGTGCAGTGAGCTTTAGTTGTCTGTTAGCGTTATATAATAGTTTTCTTACCTTTATCAGTCCACTGTCCCTTCCATCTTCGACCCCCTTCCACGCGCATTGTTTCCAATTTTTCTGTATAGCCTGGTCTCCCTGTTCACCCTTTGCTCCTTGAACGCCCTGTTCACCTTTAGCTCCCTGGTTACCCTGTGCTCCCTTAGGTCCCTCAGGTCCCACAGGTCCCTTATCACCGGGTGCTCCCGCTAGTCCGTGGTCTCCCTTGGATCCATCTCTTCCATTGAGCCCAGGGACGGCAGGCGTTCCAGGTACACCGCTGACTGAAGTACTGATGACTGGCGGGCACTGGGTGTTCACTTTCTGATAATCAAATAGTGAAAGTAGACTTTGATTACTTTAGAATTAATTATTGTTTGGCTAACAAGTTTTACGTTTCACTTGTTTCGTGAAGAAATGCTGTATCTTACTGGCTTAGTAACGTGTATGGAAGCCGAACAAGCGTCGAAAAGAAAGAGGGGAAACGTGAATTGAAGCTAAGGGACCGGGAATAAAAACATTAAAGGAAATGGAGTTCGAGAGGCGATGACGACATACTCGAGAGCGCACTAGGACACGTCGCGTTCGGGAAGAAAAGAATGGAAAGACAATCGGTACAAACGAGAACATTTGAAGGGTAATCCTGTAAATCAAATGAAACACTGTAAGATTGTGAACATATATCGGTAAATCTTACCATGCAACTGATTGGCAGAAAACACCAGGGAAGGAATGATGCACGCGGCAAGCAAAATGATGATGAAATTCATAGTTCACTCAAGTCTGGTAAAGTTGAACTTCCTCTGTGGTCTGGAAATAATCTGTGTGAACATGAAACGTAGAGTAAAAATCACTGTCATTCTCAGTTACGAACATAAGAATCAGTCTAACGGCGGATTGATAACTGGCGCGAAGGATGTTTCATAACAATAAGTGAACATCACTTAATTATAATGGTGATAATAAAAACAATATCCATAATAAAACTAACATTTGAGTTTGTTGTCCTTAGAAATCTCTTTATAAGTATTCTTCCGTGAATTTGGAAGGTTGCCACAAGATCGGTTTGCGCCGGTTGCAGGTACAATTCAAAGACTACGGACCTCTAGTGTAGTTCGAAGATTTGAAAACTTCAACTGTTGGATAGCAAACGCTTTACCGAAGAAGCTTAGTTTTGGTTTCTTGTTTCTAGCAAAAACGAGTTCCTTAAACTCTCTTTGATTGGTTTACATGACAAAATACTGTTTGTTGAGTAACTCCCAAGCAACATCGGATAGACGATTTGCAATTAAACAGGAAGTGAAGAATACATACAATGATGACAAAAAATCCCTCATAAGAGGTTTTCGGAGTTCCTGGAATGCAAAATGGATCTTAAAGTATCGTGCATCAGCGAATGTTTGCAGAAATGTCTTCCCAACTTTCCCTAAAAAGAGTAATATAACAGCTGTTCCCGCTATTCTTATACCGCAATACGGTAAATCAAACGCAACCTAAACACTAGTATTTACTTTTCATAAAAGCGCGATAAGTGCGACGAAGAAGGGCACGGTGCATTCGTGAGGCTAATCGACGAGTTTCACCCACAGGCGCAACTCAAAAAGTTTCAGGTTACTGGTATTTGGTTTGGGAAAAGAGAGTTTCCCTTCAAGACTTCTCAAGTTGTAATTAGCAGTTTAGCGTCGAGTGAAAAGACATTGAAGATATTACGGGGCAAGCTCGATTCATTCATTGTTTTATACATAATTAGATCTTTCTGTTTTTTACGGCGAAGGGACAGCTTAAGCTTCGACAGAAGGAGGCTGGAACTCGTATCAAAGGGTGAAATAGTAACCAATCTGGCTTGCGTACGCGATTTTGTAACTTTTTTAGCTTTTAATAATAATAATAATAATAATAATAATAATAATAATAATAATAATAATTTATATAGCGCGACTTCCCATAAAATGATCAAGTGCACTGTACATCACAGGTAACAAGACTAATCCTAAAAGCCATAAATTTACAACGGTTTCAACAAAACATGTTAAAATTAAATAAAAGATAGGATCAATAAAATTTTCAATAAAATCAATAAAAATAACATTTGATGACCTGCCAGAGGACTGGAAGCTTCTAAATATATTCCCTGTATTTAAAAGAGCCCAAGTCGAAAACAGCAGACCAATACCCCTTCTGCCTTCTAATGCCAAAAGTTTTAGAGCGGTGCTTTTTCAATACCAAATAAAGGACTTCGTGTTCAGTTTGATAAGGCAATGCCATACGGCGAGTCACTCAGGGCAGATCTTTGTGTAACCCAAATTAACAACTAAACAGTCCCTGACAATTTTCAGGCTGATGCCACTTATCCTGATACGTCCAATGCCTTTTGTAGAGTTGGCAATGGGAAGTTAATTCATAGACTGTGACAGTACGATTTTAGCGGGAGCGTGTTAAAAAGGTTCCAGTACAATCCTGTTTGCACCACCTCAAACAGCGAGTTACCGTACCAGGTGCACAACCTCGTTCCCAGGGTCCTCTCTTTTCCTCCCTTCTTGAGAACGGGAGGAAAAGAGAACACCCTGGGAACGAGGTTGCTTTGTGCTAGAGTCGATCTTTGGTCCCGTGTTGTTTTTGTTGTTCGTCAATGACTTACCTCACACCACTGACCTACAGCTAGCCACGTAGCTGCTTTTGTGGACAACGACACAAACATATTTAGGGTCATAAAGTCCCCTGAGGATATATCGCTTTTACAGATTGATCTTGAATACCCACATTCTTTGTCGTCTTCGGCCTGACGTTCACTCATCTTCTTGGAATTTTTAAACTTTCGATAACTGGCGGCTCCCATGATTTAGCCCTTGTTACTGGCGCGTTATGCATCAGTCAATTCCAACATTGCCAATCTCTCCCCCGCGCCGATCCACGGGAATTAGGATTTAAAAAAAAAAAAAAAAAAACTGGCAAATGCCCCACGGCCAGGACAAAGTAAGACAAATTTAAGAGGGACAAATTTAAGAGGGAGGAATGATATCCTAATGATTTACAATTGTAACTTTAAATAATTTGTATATGTTTTTATTTTTATCCTTTTCTTTGTAATTGGCACTGAAAAGCCCCTTTGGGGAAGTGGTCAATAAACGTATGTATGTATGTATGTATGTATGTATGTATGTATGTATGTATGTATGTATGTATGTATGTATGTATGTATGTATGTATGTATGTATGTATGTATGTATGTATGTATGTATGTATGTAAAGTAGTTGTTTAACTGCCCCGGGTTAGTGGCTCAAGAAAATCAAAGCTAATTCAGGCCAACTTTAGACCTAGCAAGGTCGTGTTTCTTGTAGCATTTGGAAAATAGGTCCTTCGTTAGCTCTAGTATCCCATTTATGTCCTATCTCTAGAGACGTATTCAAGAAGAAACTTACTGCCAGATGAATTTGTCATCGAAAGGAGCGACAATGCTGTAAGGTGAAAAAAGTGAGATGGTCAAATGCCCGTGGGTATATTGGGTGGAAGGCTGATGCCTGACTCCCAGGATGGACAGTGTGGGAAAATGCCCCACTTTTGCCCGGTGGGGGATGGGCAGAGCTGGAATTGACTGATGCATTAATTGGTTCCTTTAGATCAATTAGTTGATCTTCGACATTCCCAAGGGATAAAGTCGGTGTGGTTTCTCAGTCGAGATCGTTGGTGGGGACGGGGTGGATAAGATGGGTAATTGTTGACTTTTTTTTGTTGAGGTTTCATGTTTGTTGATTGCAACCAGTCAGTGATTTGTTTGTTGTAATGAATGCGTTCAGAATGAACGGCTGTTTTGTCACCAGTGATTTCACTGCCAGCAATGTTCTATATTTTGTAGGCATAAGTGAACTAGTTGTGGCGCAGTGCTGAACCGAGGTTGTTGTCGTTGTTGTCATTGAATTCATTTCCTGACAGTCTGCGCTTTTTTGTTCAAGGTCATTTCTACTTTTCAAGAAAGCGTTACCTCGTTACTTTTCATAATCATATTAATATTTAGAAAGATTTTCAGAAAGTTGGCTTCCACTTGCTTTGTGGAATCACAGCTCATGTTCATTTTGCAGATGTCAATGTCATGTCTACTTCCAAAGCAAAGGACACTTTTGCTTAATGGTAATAATAGTTAAAATGACGATGATGATGATGATGATGATGATTGTTATGGAAAAGAAATGACTACGTTATTAAAGCTTTTTTAATCATTGTTTACAAGCATACATCTCATTTTTTACTAATTTAACTAGCCGCCCATATACTTAACATCAAGCCCTGAAAAGAGTTATTTTTCATGTGGAGCGTTGGACCAAGATAAAAGGCTTTAGAACCAAGCGTCCGCCTGCGTGAGTTAATTGTGCTCAGTTCTTACTGTGGTGGAGGGACCTCTTCAATCATGATGCGGGTCACAGAGTTCCATCCAGTGTAAGCATCAGCAGCTTTCATCCCCACGCAGTTTCCGACATTAATTCCCACTCGAACTGTTCCCTTGGCGATTCCCTCACAGTAGCCTCCAATCTGAGTTGTTTTGTGTATGTTGGTGTCTGTTCTACCGTGGTTTTCAGAGATGTGCATAAGGCCATCAATAGCGAGAGGTTTTCGGCATTCCACCCCATTGAAGGTGAAATACCAGCGCTTACAGCAAGCCAGGCAGAAAGCAATCCTGAGGTCGCCATTGTACTCAACCTTCAAAGCTGTTTTGTCCGAAAGCTTGTTAAAGGCACAGTCCTGAAAAGAAAAAAAAAAACAATGATTTTCCTTGCTTACCGCCATCTATAAGCCAAAGTTAGTTACAATATTGTAACAACAGAACATGAAATTGTTAATTCTTAAGCAAATAATACGTAGGATCTCTTTAATTATTCTGTCAACATCGGTTTGTAGCTTAAAAACTGATATAGAGCATTAATTTGAGACACCGGTATTCATCAGTGCTTGTCCCTTATGCTTGGCTGGTTCGTTTGTTGATTAACCTTCTTACCTTAATCAGTCCACTGTCCTTGCCATCACTGAGGTTATTCCACGCGCATTGTTTCCAGTTTTTCTGTTGGCTCTGGCAAGACTGGCAACCTTGTTCACCTTTGGGTCCCTTGGCACCCCTGAGTCCCATTTTACCAGGTGGTCCCGCTGGGCCCTGATTCCCTTTACGCCCTTGAGCACCTTGTTCGCCTTTAGCTCCCTGCTCACCCTGTGCTCCTTTAGGGCCCTCAGGTCCTACAGGTCCCTTATCACCAGGTGCTCCCGCTGGTCCTTGGTCTCCCTTGGATCCATCTCTTCCATTGAGCCCAGGGACGCCAGGCACTCCAGGTACACCGCTGACTGAAGTACTGATGACTCGCGGGCACTGGGTGTTTTTCTTCTGATCATCAAAAAGTAACAGTAAAATTTTATTTTCTCGTGCGTAATAGTTTGTTGAATATTAATCAAAATCATCCAATCGATGTCTGTGGAGTTAACTTTATGTCTAGTGATTCACTGGAACAGTGAGACAGAAACAGTCGAAAATGGGTTTTAAACGGTTCTAGAAACACAAAACGCGAGTTGAAGGATTAGGATGAAAAAATCAATTAAATGGAGTTTACGATTCGATGATCTCATACGAGTGCGGGCTTGGAGACATATCGCACTGGAGAAGGATGAAAGAAGGATCGAAAGAAAATCATGGTCCATGCAGAAGTGTTAGAAGTGTAATCATGTGAAATACTGAGGAAAACACTGCACGCTGTGAATCGAAGAACTTACCGACTGCAACACAGGGGACTTCAGATAGTTCTTCTTTGGAAGGAAGCAGTAGTGATGGGCTGCATGTTCAAATTTGTTATTGTAGAGGAGGAGAGCATGGACAAATGGTTGGATGTGATAATGAACATTGCCCATATCAGTGGTTTCACCTTGAATGCCTCAAGTTGAAAGCCTTCCCAAAATCAAAGACTTGGTACTGTCCTGAATGCCAAAAGCGTCGCAGAGGCAAATCTATCCGAATTCAACGGACTGATTAGAATTCCAGACCTCCTAAAGGGGCATATTTGTAAAAATAAACCCACATTTACAAAGCTTAAGGTTTTTAAAGTTGGAAATGCATATACTACAATGCATTTGTTGTAATTTTCATCTTCTGATCAAATTTTGCTCTCCTGGTTGACAGTAAAATTAGTACTAAACTATTAACTCTCAATCCAGATATAGGTACCAACAAGAATTTTATTACATTTTTAATACTTGTAAAAAAGAAAACTTTTACAGTCATGAATTTTTTAACTTAGTTTTCAAGCACAATTTGACAAACTATTTAATTGTACTATTTTACAATAATAATTTATTACTATTGTAAAGATTTCTCAGAATTAAAACTGTCTATTCAAATGGCACAACTGAGTCACACAGATTAACAAGTGCGCAACAGCTTGTCACAATCTTATCTAGGGTAGTTACATCCCCATTTCTAACAGTTACAAAGTCAATAGGTTGATTTGCACTTAGAATACTGTACTTTTTTCTGATATTCCCAATAACCCTCTCCACATGAATCCTAACATTAGCAATTCTGCGAGTTTGCTCCACTTCGATACCACTTAGCTGTTTTTTGCCCTTGGTGAATGCAGGGATCTTGATAGTTGAGCAAAATAGTCCCACTGATTCTTGAATGTCAAAACCCCTGTCTGCCAGAATGACATCTCCTGGGGTAAGGTTATCAAGAAGCCCACTATTCTCTGTGAGGTGCTTGTCACTGACTCTCCCACCCCATCCTTCAGAAATGAAACTTACAGTACCTTGAGGGGTGATTCCTATAAGATACTTGACAGTATTGTGATGTTTATATGAAGAAAATGTTTGGGCCCTTGCAAGGGGATTCAAAGGGCGGTCCAGGAAAATTTCAAAACAGTCAATAATAACAACACAGTTTGGACAATGTTTACGAAAGTCCATTGGAAGGGTTTTGCGAAGAGCATCCCTATCAGGCCAGATGATCAAAGGTTTGAGCCTGATATAAAGAGCATCAACCACCTGAAGAAATGTACGGGATACAGTCGCCTCACTGATACCCCCAAATCTGTACCCTAAGTCCCTCCCTGACAAATTCAACCTCATGCGAATTAAAGCCAACAACAATTTCTGAAAAGGACTTAAAATCCCTTTGGATGATTTGAATTCCAGAGTTGAATTATTTACAAAATTAAATATGCACAGCAACAGTGACCAATTTGGAAGGCCAGTGTAAAACAAAACCTTGTCATTGTCCTCTCTAAATGAATCTTCATTCAGTGAGTTTAACTTTAACTGTTCCTTGAGGAATGAATTTTCCTTCTCCAATCCAGCTATGTACTCATTTGTAACTTCCGTTTGGCAGTCTTTGCTCCTGGACTCCTCAACATCAGATGGGCATGAAGCATTTAAATGCGATTTCTCTTCAGTGGACTGATTGAACAGTTCCAGTAGGGCACTAGCACAGTCACTCCTTCTTCGCTTTTCAACCCTTTCCTTCGATCGTTCATGTCTTTTCTGGCTTGATGCTGACACTCCATGGTAATTATATCCAAGCTTCTGACTGGGTGCCCAATCTGGGCTGGTTGTTTCGTAAATCGAAGAAGGTTTACCTACGAAAATGAGATAACGAAAAACTTCTGTCAGGACAAAACCAGAACGAAGCCAAACGTGTATGAAGGGAACGCGTGCACGTGTTCAGTATCAATAACTTGTCCCTACGTTTTACGAAAGCAACAAGAAAGCGATCATTATACTTCGAGACCGTAATACTAAAGCATGCAGTGCGCTACTTACCTGATATGAAATGGTCACCACAAACTCTTACAAATTCGCCAGGATCAGCGGCAAGATCTTCCCTTCGAATCCTCGCGAGCCAAGTCGCTCGACGTTCGACGCTCAAAGCTTGTTTTTTTACATTCGATCTTTGCACGATCGCGGGAAGACGGTAATAGCCTTTGTTCTTTTCTCTGTTCGCACGATTGGAGCAGCCAAAAACCGCACAGAAGTTCACCATAACGCAAATAAATCAACAATATTTTCCACTCGCTTTTCAGACACACGTGCGATTTGTTTACAAGCTTGTCCTCCAGTTCGCAAAGGCACGTGACGTGACGTCACATCTGAAATGGGTCTATTGGCAGAAAGCACCAAATGTGGAATCATGATGCACGCAGCAAGCAAAACGATTTTGAAACTCATTGTTCCGACTCAAGATTTTCTAAAGTTCGTGTGAAGTCGGGAAGGAATCTGAAATATAAAAATGGAGATAAAAACGATCGTTTTTTTACATATCCAACAGTGCAAAAAATCTGACGACGGATCAATTGCTAATACACAAATTAATCAAGGGGGCTAATTACTCAAATAGAAAATATTGAAAACATAGACCTGACGAAACTCACATTTCAGGCTGTTGTCTTCTAGTCCTTTCCTCTCAAATGTTCTTGATTTTGCAGCGACAGGAAAGCTTTGATCCCAGTAACTCACAGAAATCAAATGACCCAAAAATGTTCTGATATACAGTGAAATGATGACCTCAGCGACGCGGTAGTCTCCAGCTTTCTGTTGCCCGTAAAAACAAGTTCATTTCACTTCTCTCGTATTGGTTCATTGCAACAAACATTGCCTCAGTGTTTGAGCTGCCGAAACGATGAATATTTTAAGTCTTTCTTGACGGCCTGGCAAAAGTAGAGCTTCCTTGAGTCACACATTCATTCACCCAAATTGAAAATAACAAATTATCATTAAAAAGAATTTATAGGACTTTCGGTTAAAAGTATTTGTAGTCTGTTGTTTGAACATAGTGAGCCAACAATTTTCTCAGAGGACCAGATACTACAACAATGTTTTAAACGAGTGCTTGTTTATTTGCAGTGTTTACTTTTATTGAAATTCCATAAAACCTCACGAAATTCGCGACTTAATTCTACGAAATCCTTTCCAGAAATAGCATTCGGTAAATTATTCATGGATGGAAACTTAAAGGAGCAAGAAGCAAATTACGGCAGATTAAAAAGCTTTAAAAGCATTCTTTGTAACTCAATTAATTTAATTTTATCTTTGAGTGTATATATAGTTTGTACCATTCTCTCGGTCCACGCGGAAACGAAAAGTAGATCTTCAAACGACGAACTCGACATATTTCAAAATGCTTCAAACAGGAAAATGGAGAGCATTGCTATATATTTTTTTTTCATCCCGTGCTGAGCGATTCACTTTTTCGTTTATTGTCACTATATTTTGCATTTCGTTACCTTTTATTTGTCAAGAAAAAAAACTGATAGATCGTTTGTTTAGTTTGAACACTCACGACGAAACAACTGGAAAGTAAAAATTAGCATAAATTAGGCATTCTACATCTATACATGTCTACAAATAATCGGAAGTGAATTACCTAATTTGCTCCTGGTCAAATCCGAAGGGATATCATGCCAACTATATGAAAGTCATTTGGGAGACAATGCAAAACAAATAAACAACCGGGACAAGAAATCTGACACAAACGAAAACAAATAAATGCTCGCATCACTGCGCTCAACTGACCGCTGTTTCCACATACCCCTGATAAGGTTTCTCCGCCATTCTTCGTCCGAGCTGTTCCACGTTAAGATGCGTGCGACAAGTGTGCTTACAAAATTCTGCCCAGTGATACAGTGTTTTCTAGTTATCACTGACTAGGAAAATTTCACTTGAGAATTGCGCGCACGATGAGATCCCGGACTTTTAGTTGAAAGCCGATTTAAACCAAGCCCTTTCCCACGTTTTCCAATAATAAAATTGTTTGAACGCATTGTGTTCAAAGTTAGAATGTGCCTTGTCAACCTCGTCAAGTTTGTACTCCCAAACTCGATCCCAGGGCTTTTCTCTTTTTCCGTGGAATCTTGGTTAGTGTGTAGACATATTTCCCTTCCAAGACATTTTATTATATTTAAAACTCATAGCCCTAAGATCAATTTACGCCAGTAACAGAGAGAGATGAATGAGTCCGAAGTCAGTTAGAACTGTAAAAACTTAAAATCCGCTGAGGTGTCAAAATGCTTTACCGAAGAAGGCTATTTTTGGTGTCTTGTTTCTGGCAAAAACGAGTTCCCTAAACTAACTCTGATTGTTTAACATGACAAAAGGCTGTTTGTTGACTTAATTTTAGCGCTATTATTAACAGTTAGCGGGAGTTTGCTAATTTGTATTTTTACGTTTCTCGATCCAACTTTGTACTCTTAGCTTTCTTTTTCAGGCAATGAATGTGGATGTATGTTAACCCTTCTAAATTGAAAATACGATTTTGCCAGATTTTCACACGGTAAATTACTTCCGGAAGAGATTAAACAACATATCGATAACATGATCGAATAATTTATTCTGAAAATATTTCGTCCGTAACAGATTTTAACCTGTTAACAGTGTACGCCTCTTGTACGAAAATGTTTCCTGTATCTGAGTATTACAGGCAGAAATATTTTCTCCCAATCGAACTGTAATTCGACAATATTTCACGGCTTTTACTTCGTAACTTTCAAGACAAAGAGAACTTTGGACGCGGCGAGAAGAATAAATAATATACTAAATCAATATCAATCAAATGACTGAAAAAATTGTTATTTATATCAGAAAGGTAAAGAAGTGGTGTAAGTTTTTTTCTGCAGTTAGTTTTGTTAAATTTCATAGGATTAGTGTTGCACTAACAGGCTTCTTTTAAAAGAGCATCTCTGATAATTTAACAGCAGACCTTATAACTATGAATATTTCTCAGAAGTTGATCTATAAATTTCGAAAAATGTTCTCTCGTTTCAATACGAAGATCTAAGTGAGGAAAGGTATTAATTTTTTTTTTCGGCAGCATTGTACTCATCAACAAAATAAAGAGATTTGAGATTATATCGAAATAGGGGATATGATAAGAGTATCAATTGTTCAAAAGTATATTGGTCGCCAGCAAGCGAATTTAAGTTTAATGAATTAATGAGGGTTTATAATTTAAACGGGGTTTGAACACACTGATGCACGACTCCAACATTCTGTTTTTTGTTCGCTATTTTTGATCTAGGTTTTCAACCAATTTTGCATCTTGTAAACTTGTGGCGGGCGAAGCACGTTTTCAGAGAGTATTTTATAGTCATCATGAGTTCTGTGGCTTGTTTGTTTTGTCTGCTGTTTGATCGCTTTATTTGAATATGACGGACCTCTTGCACTCAAACAGTGAAAAGGTTATTTCCTGCAGCATCATATCATTTTATGATCTGTCAAAAGAAAAAGCCCCCCTTGTGTAAGCTAACACAGTTTGATCTCTTCGGATTCATTAGCTGAAAGTTTAAATTCGGCCCGAAAATTTTAGAATCTTTTTCTTCGAATTCACGATCTGCTGTTAGCTTTACGAAGATGCCGTATCTGCCTTTTTTCGCAGTTAATCATCGTATTTGCCTCTCCGAAAACGGTTTGTCTTCTCAGCATTGTGAAATTTTTTTAACTCAGTTTTACTACAAAAGATAGCGCAAGTTTTTCGTCGTAGTTTAATTCAAATTTCTGAGACAGTCGCAGTGCCTTTTGACGATAGGATGTGAATTCCAGTTTTAAATCGCATCGTAAATGTCTCAAATGGAAATCATGACATCCTTTCTTCAAGCTTTTGGCTTATTGTTTTTGAAATCGGTTGAAACTAGCCCATACAGTTGTCCAAATAAAGTAGGCCGAAAAAGCGTACACAGAAAACAAATGTTTAAGTGCGGAAAGGCCGCAGAGAAGGCAACAATGGAGTACTTGTATTTGAGCCCGGTGTTGAGAAATAAATCGAAGGATCTTAAATCCGGATAAAGGATGACTATATATGAAACTGAAAGTGTGTTAATTCCTGATTCCTCGTTATCATTACTGCACCTAAACGGACGATTTCTTTCCAATGTACAGGCGATGCATTTTCTGAAATTTGCTTATAAACCAAAAGTAATGTAGAGTTCTTCACAGTCATCCGTTCACAAAACACGCTCTTTTTCTTTTTCAAACCTTTCCAAATAATTTTCTCTTCCATCGAAACAATTTTCTCTTCCATTGTAAGCAGTGCCCAACTCGAAAGCAGCATGCTCCTTTGGGCACTGCTCACACTAAACCAAACAAATTTATCCTAATTCTTTTTAATCCTCCTTTGTAATATAAATGTTTATTGTTTTTTATGTAGTGTATTGAATCTCGTTGTACGTGTGAAAAATAAAATTGAATTGAATTGAATTGAAAAATGTTGCGTCGCTATTGCGCGATAAAATTTAGAACCCGCACGGGTGGCGCAGCAGGGGAAAATCTTAAGGATACAGACGCAAGAAATGAGTTTCTAGCGACGAATGACTGGCGTGATTGCTGCATTGCCAATCTATCGCCAGTGTAACGGTAGCTACATTAGTAGTCTTCATAGGAAGCTTAAAATACGACTGTTTCGACAAATGGCGTCTACTTTTAAAGAAAAAAAAACACTCGTGTGACCGCCACGTACAGTGAAGCAACAATTTACTCAAAAGACAACAAAGGTAGACTTATGGATTCAAACTTTCTGCAAGCTTACGCACGACAGAATCTCAGTCACTGTCAAAAAAGAAAGAACCTTCGTTCTAGTCTAGTCTCAATAAAGTATGCCGTTGATTTTTCATTTTTTTAATTTTTTTTTCCACAGAAAATTTTAAATTACAGTGAAATTTTTTAAGTTGAGAGTCCTCGCGGGAATCGGTAAAACTGAACTGATTGCAATTTAATCCTTCCTCGAGTTCGTCCCCATGATTGTCTAAAAGCAGGTCGCAGATGAGCATGTATAACAGCTATTTTTGTTGTTGTTGTTGTTGATTTTTTTTCATTGAAAAGCTGGTAATGTTGTCTACAATAAGCATTTACGCGCTTTTCAACTTTTAAACGTTTGAATGTCAGAAATAATTTGTGTTTGCTTTTGGTTTTGCTTTGAATATCTGCGCTCTGCTTAAAAGGCACAGAAAACCTGCGCAAAGTGCGCTAACCAATCAGGGAAAAAGTTGTCTAAAACTAATCATCATTGACTCGTAAACCAGCTCTCTTTACACTTGCTTTCCATGATAGAGTTGCAATTCCTTTCTTTAAAATGTCTATTTATTTAGTTAAATGCGTTATTTTAGGTACTGGTAAAAGGAAAACTTTGAAAGGGACTGAAAAGCATTTTTACGTTAAAGCAAGAAAAGATAAAATAATAAATGTTGAAGACATTTTTTTTCTTTTTAATCATTATGTGCTCAAAGTTCTGGTCGGTAATATGGTACTTCCTTGCGTTAATTGGCGATATTTAGCTGAAAACGCTGGGCGATAAACCATTAAACCTATTTTTTTTTTTTAAGACCTCGTTCCTTACAAGAAGTGTTAGCTCCCCGAAAATTTAGATCAAATATAAACGCCCTGTTTATAATAGCGAACCCCGAAACTAAGCTAAGGTGTCTTCTTGATCCATGACTGACTGTGGTGCTCCTGCAGCTACTGGGGCGGAGGGACTTCCTCGATCAGGATGCGACTGGTAGAGACCGCCCCAGCGTACGCGTCAGAGCCGGTCTTGTATCCAGCACAGTCTCCAACCATAAATCTGACGCGAACGGTTCCTTTGCCAATCCCTTCACAGTATCCTCTGATGTGACTGTGCTTGTGAATGTTGGTGTCTGTTCTGCCATGGTTATCATAGATAATATCAACCGCGTCGATAGGGACTGGTTTGGAACATTCCGTGTCATTGAAGGTAATATACCAACGCCTACGTATACAGCAACGCAGGCAGTTAGCTACCCTGAAATCGCCGTCAAACTCGACCTTCAACGCTGTTTTGTCCTTCTTTTTGATAAAGACACATTCCTTTCAAAGGAAAAAGCAATGAAATATTACTGGTATAAAAGATATTGCTGGCAATCTAGGCAGTAAGCAATCCTGAAGTCGCCATTGTACTCGACTATCAAAGCTCTTTTATCCGAAAGCTTGTTAAAGGAACAGTCCTTAAACGAAATAAAAACCAGTGATTTTCCTTGTTTACCGCCATCTATAAGCCAAAGTTAAGTTGCGATATTGTAAGAACACAATATAAAATTGCTAATTTCTTAAGTAAATAATTCGTAGGATATCTTAAATTAATTCTGTCAATATCGGTTTGTAGCTTAAAACTGGCATAATTTACTAAGATATAGAGCATATATTCGGGATGTTCATCAATGCTTGCCTGTCGTTTAAGAGAACACAATTATAGCAAGATTGTTAAATGCAAAACTTACAAGCTGCGCATGGCTAAGTTAGTTTCTTAGATTAACCTTCTTACCTAAATCAGCCCACTGTCCTTGGGATCATTGAACTCCTTCCAAGCGCATTGTTTCCACAGTTTTTCTTCTGATCATGAAAAAGTAACAGTAAAATTTTATTTTCTCGTGCGTAATAGTTGGTTGAATATTTTCAAAAATTACGATCTAGTTAAAGTCTGTGGAGTTTATTTTGTCTTGCGATACACTGGAACACTACAATATCGTAACTTGCTTAGGGCAGAAAATGGATTTTAAACGGAGTTTTATAGCCAAACAAGGCTAGCAAAGAACGCGAAATGACATAAAATTGAAGGAGATCGTAATACGATTATTTTATATTAGAGCGAGCTTGGGGACATGTCGCACTGGAGAAGGATCAAAGAAGGATCGAAAGAAAATCACGGTCCATGCAGAAGTGTTAGAAGTGTAATCATGTGAAATACTGAGGAAAACGCTGTACGCTGTGAATCGAAGAACTTACCGATTTATTGGCAGAAAGCACCAAATGTGGAATAATGATGCACGCAGCAAGCAAAACGATTTTGAAACTCATTGTTCCTACTCAAGATCTTCTACAGTTCTTGTGAAGTCCGGAAGGAATCTGAAATGTAAAAACGGACATAAAAACGGTCATTTTTTTAACATATCCAACAAAGCGAAAATTCTGACGGCGTATAATTTGCTAAAACACAAGTGAATCGGTCAAGGGGGCCACTACTAAAATAGAAAATATTTAAAACATAGACCTGACAAAACTCACATTTCAGCCTGTTGCCCCTAACACTCTCCTCACAAATTTTCTTGATTTTGCGACGAAGGAAAAGCTTTGATTCCAGTTACTGACAGAAATTGTTAGATCAACCTTTGGGTGTCTAACTTGGGAACCGGCTCTGATGTAAAATTCACTTGACATTCACTGACTCAGTTGTTGTTCAAGTGGTTGTGTTCTATTTAAAGGGTTCACTCCACAGCTCAGCTTACAGAATTCTCCACTGAAGAAGTTCTCGCGTTTCTTTTATGTTGGCCGGAGTATGATTGACAACCTACTGTCAAACACTCGTCAACTACTAATGTAGGCTAACGTAAGCCTTTCTATGATTGTTTGGTATCGGAATTGTTAATGGATACCTTCCCTTTATTTGATGAGGGAAATGTACCTTTCTTTAAAAGTTTTCGTTACGTTCTTCGAAGTGTCCAACCAAAATATAGCAACGGGAGCAATATAAAATTTACAATGAACATTTGTATCGATAAAAATTACACATTGACAATCATAAGTTTGTTAAATACTTAGTTGAAGTTTCAAGCAGTGTCCAGCAACTTTCCAAGAAGAAAGGCGGTACTACGAGTCCACGCCTATGAAAGAAATGTGATGGTATATTTCCAGCCTGGTGAATGAATGAGAATGATGATTATTCTAGAAAGTGACACAGGCATACTAGGAAAAAAGAAATCCGAGTGATCCTATCAGGAGTCGAACCTAAGACCTTCCGATTACTAGTTCGGATGCTCTACCACTGAGCTACAGGAGACTCGTGGGAGCTAAGGCCATTAAACTAAGTGACACTTAGTTTAATGGCCTTAGCTCCCACGAGTCTCCTGTAGCTCAGTGGTAGAGCATCCGAACTAGTAATCGGGAGGTCTTAGGTTCGACTCCTGATAGGAGCACTTGGATTTCTGCGGTAAGTCGGCATTTTCTCGGGGTAACGAAGCTCTTGTTACTTAATGAGTATAAACCTTATTCCAAAATGGCTTCGAGTTTAATATTCTTTTGTTTGAATTCAAATTAACCCTTCTTGCCTCGTTCAAGGGAAAATATTCTTTTGAGTTTTGAGATTAAGAACGAGGTAAGAAGGTCTAATTTAAATACGAACAAAAGAATATTAAAATGACAGCCATTTTGGAATAAGGTCAATTTCCTATAGAACTGATGACTGCCGAGAAATGCACTTATTCATCAGTGCAATTTCCATCCGTCTACCCAAACGATCCCGTAATCCCTCACTCGTACCAGTCCCCTCATAATTTCTGGAGTGGGGAATACGGGCAATATTTTCTTGCAACTGGTGGCGCAACAAATGTTGCGTTGCAAGTTCCGATTATTTGCTGCTCGTATTGCCATCTCTGCGCGCAGCAAATTTTCATGTTGCAATACACAGAAACGAAGCCTACTTTCTGCAACATGAAAATTTGATGAAGGTGGTAATACGGGCAACAAACAAGCGCAACTTGCAACGCAATATTTGATGCGCCACAAGTTCCACTTGAAGAAAGTGATGGAACCGGCCTCATCTTCGCCACCTTCCTGCCAGGAAGAGACGTGTTCAAAGGACATGCATAACGGGCCTGCAATGTCCAAGATGTGATCTTGGAGTTTCTTTGATTCTTTTTCAACTCCTTTCGCTCCAGACACCAGGGAGCTTAAGTAGTTGCCAAGCACTAGAGTAAACACAGATTCCACATTAGGACGAGGAAAATCCCTTGTAATTTACCTTCGCTCGTATGCAGACTGTGCGGAATGGTGATGTCATTACTGCAATCATCGTTTTCACCTGACGACTAGCTTTGTTTTCTTTGAAGGCGCTTCACTGACCTCAAAGCAATCATCATTTGAGCCTTGTGTTGACCAGGCGGCTGACCGGGGAGTTAAAGTTTTGCTTGAGCCTGATTTTGATAACAATAGAAAACCAACTGATTGGGAGAAGACTGTAACAAGGATGTTAGAAGAACAGGCTTATGTATGAACCTCAAGGGGAGGATTATGAGATTGAGGTTGAAAGTCTGGGTGTGGATGGGTTTTATTTGATAAGTGAGTTCTGAGTTTAGTCTACAAACAACCCGTTCCCTTCAACGAATCTCGTAACACAGCCGATAGCTAAGAAATGGCCGAAAACTTAAACTGATAGTTGAGACCCCAGTAATCTCACCCAGACGGTCTAAGGAGCTTTAAGTTTCATTACTCAGTGTTTTGTGTTCATTCGATAAAGGTAACGCTAAGATATCAGGAGTCAAACATACATTAAATTTAGTATCGGTTTATTATTTATAAGTTTACACGCCCTTTGGGATATTACTTTTTAAGTTTACATTTCATTGTTGCCTTGTTCACAATTTTATTAAAAGGGGCGCCGTTAACAATGACAGCTTTGAGAGGGGAAAAAAAAAAGAGAGAAAATTGATTTTTCTTTTCACCAGTCCTCCGGTTCGCCACTCAGTTCCCGGTTGCAATTCAGGACACGTGCAGCTGCGCACAAACTGCGCCGGTCGTCCAGCGACATCTCCTGAAAGGAAAACCACGAGTCGTTAAAAACATGAGGGTCGACTCATTTGAGTAGTCTCGAGCAAAATGCTGAATTTTATGGACACTTCAATTATAAATTAAAACTATCACCTTGTCGTCATTTTCTGTTGTTCTGTGTGTTTGATTCCCACCACTTCTTTTTATATCCCAGTTTCCCTTCAATTCTTGGGTGTTTGAAACTTCATCCGTAAGCCCCCGTCACTCATTTCTAGTTCTAACCTGCCACTGAAAACCGCCAAGAAACGCTGGGTGGGAGATCGATGCCAGGTCATTGTAACAAGCTCGTAGTCAGTGCACGATTGACTTCCATATTTGAAAGTAAGCCGTGCAACGGATTATTGAAATTAGGTTTCAAAGGCTTTTTCAAAACGAACTCGTATTCAAAAAGTAAATTCGAATTTCGGCAGCCAAATCCATTTCTAGCGGAAAATTAAGTACAGGTACCAATTTCTTTCCCATATTTTGATCAAAATTGAGTTATGGCCTTACCAACCCAGAACAAGACCGTGTCTTTTGACATTATGTGGTCAACAACAACAACAACAACAACAACAACAACAAAATAATGAAAAAATAAATAAATAAAAGAAAATTTCTGTTATATTCCGGTGCTGTAATTGAACAAATGATAGTATATTAGCAACACGTGAAACGATCGCCCACCCAGCGCTGTTTCTTGGGGTTTTTTAGTTGGTGTAGAACCGGGACTGAGTAGATTATCAAGATGGCGGCGGGTCAGCAGGTGTTGAATAAACGGGAAACGGGGATTTCAAACAGAAGAAGAAGAAGAAGAAGAAGAAGAAGAAGAAGAAGAAGAAGAAGAAGAAGAAGAAGAAGAAGAAGAAGAAGAAGAAGAAGATATCAAAGACACAGAACAGAAAGTGAGATGACAATTTTATTCAAGTGTCAATTAAATTCAGCTTTATACTTCAGACAATTCCACTCGAGTAATCGACCCCTATGTTTCCCACTGCTCATAGTCTCCTTCGCAGCCGCTCGGGGCGGAGTCACGCAACGCTCCCCGTCCCCACGCCGGCCCGAGCGGCTGCGAAGGAGACTACATTGCTCATGGAATACCAAAAAAAGAATAGATGAAAATACGTTTTTTAGGTTTTTTGACTAAACCGGGATAATTAAAATAGGAAAATTTCAGAGAGAGACTTTCAGACCGGTTTACGTACTTAAACTGAGCAAAAGCTTTTTACGATTTTTCCGTCAAATTCTCCCACGCCAGAACGAGAAGTAAACTGCTTCAAATTAAAATAAAAAGTGGTAAAGGAAAAGTATGTTAAGTTTAAAATAACATAAGAACTATTGTCTGAAATCACATCGGCAGCTTGCCAGATTCGCCATTGCTTATGTGTTCTACAACAGTGCGAGAACAGCAGACTGAGTTTCACGTTTCATATAATTACGGTTATCGAAGTTCGTATATTTACCTTTTCAAAAGACTTCTTAAACTTTCCTGGTCGTTCAAACGTAACTCCATAACCTTCACTCTCCTGAGCTGATGAGACCAGATAAAAAAAATGCTCACAAACAGAATTGCCGATGTTGATTTCATTTTCTGGTTGGTAATCTTTGGTCTGTTGTGCTGAATACTGTGCCGTATCTAAAACAAACAAAACAGTTTTCGTTTTTATTTATTAAAGCCAAGGGCGCTGTTCAGTTAACAGGGAATAACCATTTAAAGAGTTTTTAGGGAGTGTCATTTGTTATATTTATTATTCTAAAATGGGCGTAAATTACAATGAAAGCGAATTACAAAACAATGCCCGTAGACTACAAAAAGCACACTGTATCAGCTGTGTTCATCAATTAGAAGTTTCCTCTGCGGGATATTAACAAGGTTTGTTAGAGAGTGCGAGGGATGATGATTCGTCCATTTTCATAACTGATTGTAATTATTAATTTCAGCAGACAGACATGGAGCTGAGATGTTGTAATTAGAGCAGAAACTGTAAATGTAACTGTTATTTTTCCAGCACCTGACGATACTCAGTGGATACTGGCAAACTGCGAAACGTTTTTTATGACACTCCCTGGCTTTTGTTTAGGAGCTGTTATTACTTTTTGAAGTCGGTATATTTCCCGAAACGGCGACTTGAGATAACAGCTTATGTTTCCAAAAGGATAATAATTTTTGAGAGTGTTTTAGGAAGTGATTAAACATGGAAATTTGTCGCTCAGTACTAGACATAACCTGCTTGGAACTAGCTTAAATTAAAAACGGAAAAAAATGTTTTCAGGTCAGCAAAATAGCTAAAATTGTTACCCTACATCAGTGGTGACCGATTCTGCTGATTTGCCGCACGGCCGGGAGGCGCAGAGTAATGTGTTTGGCCACTGAAATTAACGATACACAATCATTTTGATTAAACAGATGTTTTGAAAGCTCGAAATAACTAGAATTGTTACCGTAGCGACACGCTAATGAAAACAGACTGAGTTTCATATTTTATAAGTACTTGTTCTAACATGGCCGTGAGTTGCGGCGTAACTGAACTTGATAGGGGCACTCAAAGGTTCATGTCAGTGAATTTCTGAATGTGTTCAGATTGCCAGAGATATTTGGATTTAGGCAAAAATAAAATCTACAGTTTTCCTCGACAAAATATCAAGTCAAAATTTCTTAACGTTCTAAAACTTTCGTTTTCGTAGGGGCCGGAAAATGTGTCGTTAAAAATACGGGAAAAGGTCAGCTAGTATTTTCGTAGAATCCACAACAGCTCGATAGAATTCGGGAAATAAAATTATTTTCCTAAAACTCTGTTCAACTTAAACTTGCAGCTAAAGCATCCCAACAGATCAATCCGCATTAGCTTACACAAAAATGTCCATAAAAGGGCTCAAAACGATCTGGGAGTGTCCCTGAAAACATGACTAATTGCGGGGCAATACCAATGATAGTAATAACGACAATATTTTAACAAAATATCGCTTCAGGTCAAGATTTGCCGGCACCTAAAATTGAGCGCCCCAAAATTAGTGGCTTTGCCTTTTGTGGTAACTCTGAACTAACTCAACCAGTCATGAACTGGCCCCAGTTGTTTACTCAGAAAGAGTAGAAAAATTTATCCACTGGATAGGTCGCTATCCGGCAGATGAAATGTGTGCAAGATTTTCCCGATTGCCCTATAATTTGTGGACGGAGTAGAAGCATATGTCAAATTTAAGTATGGGATTGTGTGGAAAACTTGCCAAAAGCGTTAGTTGGAGTACATTTGCTCCGCTGGATAGTGGCTTATCCATGCAGTGCATAAAGTTATCCGCTCTTTGAACAACTGGGGTCTGATTGTCACTGTTGATACGAACAGCCAATCAAGACCAAAGAAGAGCTTCACTGATCCATATTGAAGTGCATTTTCCTTTAAGGTTACCCGGGACTTTCAGAGGTGTCTCGCGTTTAAGCGATGTAGCGCGTCCAGTTTAAACTGTCGATACCTAAACCCCTATATCAAATTAAAGCTTATAGAGCTGACTATCAAACCATACCAAGAACTTTGAAATAAAATAAATTGTCGAATTTTTCACGACCTCTAATTGCGAGCGTCCGAATCACCTTTTTAAAGCTACAAGTCAAAGTGAATTTTGTTTTTTGCTAATTTAATTTGCTCCTCAGTTTCCAGACCCAAAGCGCTAAAAAAGCGTGTCTGCGTTTTGCCATATTCAATCGCAGTGAAAAGTTATAGAGCATTTTCGAAATAGGATGGAAAAAATGTGGAGTAATCGTACAAAAATCGCTCTCGGAGAAAAAATATTTCGAAAGAAAAAAATTGGAGACACGTTTTTGTTGTTTATATGCCAAACTAGCTACTGTCTAAATTTGAAGGCAAACGAACAAATTCCTTTTGCGTTTTAGCTCTTTGAAGTGGCTCCTCCAAGTGAAAATTCATTTTATTTCAAAATTCTTGGTTTAGTTGGATAGCCAGCTCTATAAGCTTTAATTTGATATAAGGGTTCAGGTAGCTACAGTTTAAACCGGATGCGCTACATCGCTTGGACGCGAGACACCTCTGAAGACACCGCTGAAGGTACCGAGTAACCTTAAAGAAAAAGGTTTAATTCTAAGAAACTTCTGTTGTTGATCCCCAAAACACAAAATATCTTCTCCGTTCCTATAAATTTTGCATTTTCCCTCATAAATCAGTAAAAAATGTAAACTTTGTCACGCCTGCTCGCAAAGATATGAAGGTAAGCACATGCAAAGGTAGGAGACGCCGAGCTTTTGTCACGGCGGCATATACTGCTTGCAAAGATTTCGTACAGCGTGCTAAGCAAATGTCTGAACTTGAGGGAGGTCTTAGATGGGTCTTATCTGATGTCTTCAGTAGATTAGCCAAAATTGTGACCATGATTGAGATATTCTGCGTTTGAAATGATGGTTGAGAGCAGTACAGTTAACTGCTAGGTGAGAAACGGCCGACTATTTAACTGATAACTGTAATTCAGCATCCCGTCCAGAATTCCTTGAAGTGCCTCAGTATTTGTTTACGGTTTTACGGTACAAAGAGCATCTACTTTCAGTATTTAGTCGGTTTTCCCTTCATTTCTGATATAAATGATTAAAATAACACTAAAACAATTAAAGTAAGTATCGCTTTATTTATCTATATTTCTACAGCTCCTTTACGATGCTCATGTGTAAGTTTACATTGGAGTGCTTTATTGTTTATAGTTGCGTTTAAAAGCGTTAAATTTTTCAATAACAATTTCGAAAAAAAGAAAGAACAACTTTCTTTTTCAGTCGCTTGCTTTAGTCGTCTTCCAGTTCCCGGTCACAATTCATGTTAGTACAGCTCTGCACAAACTCCGTCGGTAGTCCAGCGCCGGCATCTCCTGGAAGAAGAAAAAAAAGAATAAAGCGTTCAGTAGATCAAAATAGTTTTTTTAGGTTTATCTCGAAACAGATAATTAAAAACCGTTCAGTTGTTTTAATGAGTTGGGAATTTTTCTAAAGAGTTCTAGGAAGTAATCAAACAAGTTTAAGAACTTTTCACGACGTTGCTTCCCCCAATCTCCCCCCTCCAACGTTCCTGTATCGGTTATACGATAAGGAAATTTTTCGCACGGTACGAGGAGTAAAGTGCTTTGAGCTGAATTGAATGGCGGGTATTAAATTAATGAAAATACTCTGTCAAAAAAAACTACTAAAAATTAAACCATAAAATATTTAAATCCTCATAAATATACAATAAGGCGTACAACTATTTACAATAATTGCACAGTTCTTCCATTAATTTTCGTCTCAGTGAGGCCATACATTTAAAAAACAAGCACAGAGTAAGAAAGTTTTCAGTGACGAGCCCAGAGAGTTCCAGATATTCACTATTCTGTACTAAAATGTGTTCTGGGCTCTACTGAACTGTTTTGTAGAGAGGAACTTTTAAGAGTTGCTGATGCTACGGCTACTGATCTCTGCACGCTTGATTTATTTGTTAGTACTGATAATTTCCACTTTGCTGGAGAGACCGGTTAGCGAAAAACAGACTGCGTTTCAAATTAATGCAGAGACTATGCTCGGGACTATTACCTTATTGGTCCTCTTTCCCGCCTTCCGGATTCGACGAATGGCCCATCCAACATTTTCATTTGCTGCTAAGGTCAAAAGTAGGAGTGATGATTAAAAAAAATAAAAAAAAAAAAAAAGAATTGGAAGGTTGATTTCATCTTCACTTCAATTATCATGGCTAGGATTGTTCTGACGTTACGCCGTGTACAACGTATGACTCCAAGACAGTTTTCCGTGGAATTTAAAAGAGCTTAGGGACCGAGTACTTGGCAGGAAGTTGCAATCAACAGTGTTGTTCAAGGAATGGTGATTGCTAGTGATTAAACTACGATGGACGTGAATTGCCGTGTAAAACAGAACTATACAACAAAGTCAGCGTACATGAAAGCAGACTGTCGGTGATCTGTGATCACCGAATACACGATAATAAATCGACAAGGCTTCTTCAGTTGAGAAAGTAGATGTTTTGTCCTTTATCATTGCTATTTGCGTGTGTCGGTTATTATCAAACAACAGCAAATTTTAACAGGGAACTTATTGGTTATATTTGAATAAAAATGATTCTACCTCAAGCATGTGAAGGCTTGACCTGGCTGATCATATGGCGTTATTCCATGTTATTTTATTCAGTCCTGAATTTTGGCAAGTAGTTTTTTATCGGTATCCTGGACAATGAGCCGAACTTTATTCGAATTGTGGCCGACCCAAATCAATGTATGAAGTACTCCTGTTGATTCAGACGCCGATTGGAACTTTTCATGTGTCAAATGCAATTTTTCCGCAAGAAAAAAATTGTTTTAAGACATATGTTAAAAGGATGAAAAAAAAATTATCCAAAAATATAAAATATTCTTTGTTGTAACCAGAGAGTGCCCACGAGGTTGAGGTTTTCTACTGATGATCGATGCTGCGGACTGACGCTAAGAGTTTTCAGTCAATCGTCAGTGCTGTTATATTCATAAGCGTGATACAAGCTTAGACTAAGTTTAGAACACAAATGTTCCCGTTTTCAGAAACACTCTACTTATAGGTTACTTGAGACGGCAAGGTCGGTTCATGCACTGAAATTTTAAATTGAAATCTTAAACTTTTAAAAGCAGCTTGGTAAAGTTCTCTGAGGATAATAACCAGCCCGCGGAAGCGGAAACTCTAAACAAATGTTCTGATCAAGAATGCATGGCTTGGATCTCGGATAATTCATTCAATTTTCTATCAATCTGAAGGTGAACGAAACTGAACCACTGAAAAATACAATATAACCTTGTATCTGCCGACTCAGTTTTTTGACACTACTACTGATAATGAGAAAGATATTATTCACCAGTTTTGTTTACGCTACCCGAAGTTAACACGAGCTACTCACAAAATCACAGAAAAGTGGAAACAAATCTTCCCAGGCCGTGAATTTTGTGATTCCAGTCACAAATTTGTAGAAACTGTAAATTTAAGTGCTCTGTCCGGATCCTTGTTCAAAGATACTAGCCATATTTCGAAACCTTTGGAATCGCTTTAATACTGATACCTGGCTTTTGTTACCGGCATACTGCTTGCAACTGAGTTTTCTTACTAAAAACTAACCAGGCAGGAACATACAGTGCAAAATTTCGCGCAACTGAGTTTCATTCTTTGTCGTTCTACAACACACCAGGCTACTCCGTCGTTCCACGTTGGAAACGCTATGGGTAATGTTGAGCAAGACAATTTCTAGTGCCACAGCTACGTTTATGATATCATTATAAATAAAAAGTTCTGATATAGTTACCTTCTTAAAAAAATTCTTCCTCTTCCCTCCCTGAATAGGCAATCCATAACCTTCACTCTCTTGTACTGCTAAGATTAGGAGGAAGATCGCACACAATAGAACTGGAGAAGTCGGTTTCATTTTCACGTTAGCTGTCTTGGGATAATCCGGCTAATGCTGTGAGCGCGGTGTGCAAGCTTATGGCTCCAAAACAGTTTTTAGTGGAATTTATTATCGTTTAGTTGATAAGGAAGTGTCATTCATATCGTGTTAATCAATGACAACTCCTGCCATATATATCCTAGCTACCAGTTACTCATTTCTAAGAGAGCCGTGAAGTGCTGTTTAAAGAAAGAAACTACAAAACAAAGTCGGCGAAGCAGAAAACGGACTGTTTCAGTTGTGATCAGCTCACAGCACTTTGAACTATCCACTGGATATTAACATGGTAGTTCAGCCGGTGCCGTGTGTTTCATGACTTTTCCTTGTTCATTGCTTGTTTATTATGGAATTTTCCATTCAATGTTCTGTCAGCTGTCATTGGTATCAAGCAACAGATATTTAACATTAAACTTCAGTAGAGGTTCTATTTAGATTAAAATAATGAGGCCTGATCCAGACGCCGCTCCACTCATGTGCCAAACCTAATTGATGAATTAAGTCCGGCAAAAGAGCGGCGTCTGAATCAGTTTGGCACGGCAGTTTTAATTTGCTGTGGCAAAGATCGTTGAGTTCGACAGGATCTGCCGCATTATGCGACACTGGAGCGGCAGCTGATTCAGACGCCGCTCCTCTCATGTGCCGAACCCAATGCATAAATTACCCATTGTTTGCCGGCGATTGTGATTGGCTCAAAGCTCTATACTGTGACAAGTCACGCATGAGGTTTTAACCGTAAACTAAGTACAAGCGTGACTGTGGCTTGATTCTCTTGACTCTCGTCTTTGAGCTTTCAATTTGCTAGGCTTTCTGATTTATTTAGAGAGAATTTCTTTGCCATAAATCTGTTTTACCTGCTGTTTTCATCCTGACTCGAAAGGTAGAATTTAAAGCTAAGTCATTTAGAATCACCGATAAAGTTTAGTCTCTCTTATTGTATTGTTATTTAGCGATAACTAAACCAGATCAGCCACATGTTTGTACAGAATTCCTGACTTTCCGTCTCAGTGAAAATTGTTTACTTCTTTTCTGCAAGGTTTGACGAATTTTGGTGCGGCAAAGAGTACGCCGTCTGAATCAGTCGTCGCTCCTAAGTTGCTTCGGAGTCGAACTTAAATGAATTAGGTTTGGCACATGAGTGGAGAGGTGTCTGGAGCAGGCCTGAGTTGTACTGCGATATCAGTTTCTTTGTCTTCCTGTGGGCTAACTGTTTTACCTTGGAATATTGAAATTGTCAAAAACTTATGTCTATCAGAGCTGGTTCAAAATATATTTTTCCTATTAAATTTCTTCATAATTACTATGACCAGTATACATGGCTCTGTTCTGGGACCCATCATGCATCTATCCAAACAATATCAAGAAATTAAAGCACTAAAAAAAATATCACAACCAAACACACGATAGTTGGTCTCAGTTTATTCGCTCATATTATTCATTCTGTGGCAAAACAAGTAATAATGATAGCGATGATCTCCAGGTCATGATTTTCCTAAAAGCCTTATATAATGCTACCGTCTGTGAGAGTTTCAGAGGAAATATTGATCTGGCTCACGGGGCTCAAACAGTTAATAACCGTGTTGATGTTAAATGCAAACAGCGCGGAATCGAAGGCAAAATACAACACGAACAGAATCAAAATACGACCCAGTTTCTCCTTTTGAATTAGAGACCACCAGATAACTCCATGTTCTAATCAATCGCAAAAGTCTCCTCACTGAGTCCTTTCCGTTCCGAGAAAAAAAAAATTATGTGTTTATTAAAGTACCGATGTAACTGCTGTAAGCATCACGTTGTTAAATTTTTGGAGTCGCTCGTTTTACGAGCTGGCCCCTGCCATTTGTTACCTGCATATGACTCGCAAAATCTTCGTACTGCAAGCTAACAGCTTTTTTTCCCATCTGTTGGCAAGATCAGTAGCACTCCAATAAAAACATTTTAATGATGGAAACATGTCCAGCCTGTGTGACATCAATTGTTTTCACTTGGTGTGTTTGCCAAGGAAAATTTTCCTTTATGTGAAGAATATCTTATGGATTATGCCTTACGATGACAGAACTGAAGTCGGCGAACACTGAATGGTTAAAGCTGCAGTCAGATCAAACTGTTTTATATGCTAAGTTAAGCACGCTCACCGGTATTTCTGACAGGCTCGCTTTTAATTTTCTTTTCTTTTTTTTGTGCCTGTGAGAGAGAGCGCCACACATAACAGGAAACTTCTGAACTTTAATTCATCAGCAGAAACTTAACCACTGTTACATGCGGTATATTAGCATCTTAACGGAAAGAGGCTGTTGGTAATTTTACCCTGATAAAGTAACCCCAAAAACTGACAACAATGAAAAACGTCACGTTTTAAGTATAAAAAAAACCTGTCAACCTGGAGACCGCACCTGGCATGGCAAGCTTGGCTAATTTCCTTTTGCAAAAATAATGAGTGCTTCTACCATTTTTGTTTTATTTTATATTTTTTAATAAAGCCGGACCTGTGATCACAATTATGTTGTAAATATAATTTTTGAATTAAGATGGTTAGCTTTTTTGTTCAAAAGAGTCCCGCTGACTGCTTATTAGAAAGGAGCGAAAATTGAACGGCAAGATTAAAATAAATGCACACCCGGTAGCCCTCCAAGAAAACAGATGATCATCAAAACCCAATTTTTACTCTACTCGGTGTATGATAACAAATTTCTGTAGCACTATAGTGCATAAGCACAGTGAATTATTTATTAGTATCGTTATTCTTTCCGCTGTGAAAGTGAGTGCAACTTTTAAAATGTGTCTACTAGCGTAATGTATACTCAGTTTATATAAGCGGACTTCAAAATACGCCTACAAACAAATGAGAAATAATCAAAGAGTTTCTTGAGTAGCTCGCTTTTTTGTGACGCATTTTTAGCTGTTTGTCTGTTTGTTGCTATGGCAGAGCCAATATTGAACAGTTCTTGTTGACAGTGAAGTTAGTAAGGTTCCCACATACATTTACAATTTACAGGAACAATTAAAACGTTATGCGACTCTGGCTGAGCGATGACTCAGTCAAAACTTGCCAGGACAGGTGCTGGTGATTTTCCGTATTAAAGGTTTTCGGACTCCTTTGTGTATAATTCAGTCTGTCAAATAATACAAAGCCGGTAATTTACAAAAGCGGCGTCAACTGAGGCCTGGCATAATTTAATCGAGAATATGGAGTCTTTCAACGTCCGATAATTTTGCGCAATCTACTAGGTCAAGAAACGAAATTTTAAAATTCAGGCTGTGCACAACGAGAAAATTTAAATATTAATAAAGAGAAAATAATAACCTTCAGTAGAAAACTCTATTTCATAATTCAATGCTGGAGAAGCCACCGGCCGAAAAGAGAGATTATCGAAAATTTTTCGTAAATTTACGATCGAAACAAAATCGTCGGAGTCGAACTTTTGCGAGCTAAGCCGAAGATAGACAAAGGACGCCATCTTGGCTTCTAACCTAGGGCGCCTTCCATTTGTCAGCGCTGGCCGACCAGAAAGGCTAGTCTGTAAATCGAACGCGTCATTTTGAAGTAATGGTTCTGCAAAAATCTTGAAAAATAATTACTTCAAAAATGGTACGCGCTATTTTGAAGAAATTCGAAGGACTATGACAAAGCTTATTCTTCAAATTGGTACATTCCGTTTACACATTGACCGGTCTAGCGGGCAAGTTCAGTGACAAATGGAAAACGCGCCTAATCTTTGATGTCCATTCAAATAACAAGCAAGGATTATCGAAAGGCACTAGGGTTAGGGTGAATTCCTTTGGGACTATTCCAGAACAGGAATATGCACCCGGATGGTGTTCATGTTCTTGCGGAACTAATATACCTTTTTCGGAATGCTGCCCTCGATAGCGCAATGAGGTCTGCTCAGAATTGAAGAAGTAACCTTCACTTTGGGACCTGCTATTCTCTGAATTCTGTTATTCCTGAATCGGAATAATTGTTTTGAAATTGTTCCAAAATAGTACGCCCTAGGACAGCACGGTCAAACTGGGAGAGTTGGCGAGAGAGTCCGATAGGATGACTTGGCAAACGTTCAAACTGTCGATGTTACCTTACCAATAACTTAGTCCATGTGTCCTCTGCGGCTCAGTTTTTCATTGATTCTCGAATTTTCACAAGAATCAATGAAAGCTCAAACTCTTTCCCTCATTAACTGTTGCCTCATTTGTTTAAAAGCTCTGAATTTTATTGGTTTTCATAAGAAAAATGCAAGCAATGTAACGAAAATGGCAATTTCTCGTGATTCTGACAAAACCGGAAGGTTTGACTGAAAATTGGCACGGAAAGTTAACATTCTTTTTACAAAAATGTAATGCTTATGAATTTTAAAAATAGAAGGATATCACAAGGGACGAATTTGAAAAGCAGCATTGAAGAGATTTGGGCAAAGAGATTCAATGCGAACTGTGAGTGGTATACATTCAAATGGTAGAGATGATGAAATTTCGCCAAAGAACGCTATTGAAAGTGAAAAAACTGAAACTGTGGCGAAAATAGCTGGCATGAGGAAATTTTACCAAACCTAGAGTCGCGGTTTAGTGAAAATGAGCTGAGTGGAAGAATACCACGGGAGTGATCGAAATGGCGAACTGTTAGTGAAAATTAAGAACACATTTTTGACGAAATTTTGCCCAAGGTCGCCGCCGCTTGCGAAACTGAAACAAAAAAAGCCATGAATTCACCAAAGCAGTAAATATGGTAGAAATGTCGAATTTGGCGAGGGTTTGTTGTTCAACATAAAGTATCTTAAATCTATTTTGCACAGGTTTGGGAATAACGGTAACTTTGTCTCTTGTCACGTGACCAAAATGAACGCGTTATCTATTTCCATGAAAAATATCTTTTCGAAAGCAAATTTTGCCAGCTAACTTCATGGAAACGACACAGAGATGCCACGGTGTTGCTCACACAAATTAAATTTGAATACAATTAACAAATGTTTGGCAAGACTGGGCCAAATGTTTGGCAAGCTTGTGGCAGTCACACAAATCCTTCTAATTTGCTGACAATTTAGACAGCTAAAAATATATCCCTTTGATTATTTTGCTTTCAAGTTTGGAATCTTTGACAATTTGATTTATTTGAAAGAAATGTAATGTTATGTTCTCATGTTAGGGCAACTCGGATTTTCTTTTTTCCAAGTATGCCTGTGTCACTGACTGAAAAGATTAATCTATCATTTATTTATTTATTTATTTATTTATTTATTTATTTATTTTTTTACCTTATCTTAGTTAAGTATTTCAGGCTTTAGGGTTAAAATAATAATTAAAGAATAACTAACAAAAAATACCTGTACAATTTGCCAATCTTTCCAAAGTTCTCAGTTGAAAAGTATTACAATGGATCGTTTATTTAGTGATTTAACCCCCGGGGTCGGGGCCGGGGCCGGGGGAGCGGGGTGGCCGGTGGCGATTGTGCCCGAGGCGACTTTGAACCTGAATAATCTTTTAATATTCAAGCAAACTCCCTGAAACATCACGACTTTTTCAGACATTTATTTAGGGAAATTTAGATGTGGTCAGTTAGTGTAAATTGACTTTGATGTTACCATGGCAACATCAAAGTCAGGTTTTGGGGAAATCCAGAAATCCAAGATGGCGAATTCAAGATGGCCGCCATTTGGAAACAATGACTTAATTACTACGTCATATGATGTCATCAGCTCGAAATGCAGACTCCATAGGAGACATCTTTTGACGTACTATATATCCTCACTGTCATAGCTATTATACTTGCGAAGTTATGGAGGGAGAGCACAATCAGCTACTTTCCCCCTGCACCAGGAGACAAAAGAAAGCCCACTCAAGATAGGATTAAGAGTGAAATTATTTTAATTCTGTTATTTAATAGCTTGTGATCTTATGACAATATGAGGCTAGTGAAAGAGCCATACTTGGCAGTTTTTGCTAACCTTGGCATGGACCACAGTAAGAACTGCGGTTCTTAATTAGTAGCCTTTTAAATGTACTTCTTTCCGAAATTTCATTAGGTTTCCTTAGTGAAATACCGTCTGTTTAGTGGAAGGTAACTTGTTTTTAAAATTAGTTCCATAGGAGTCTTAACCTCTCAAGGAGGGTAATTCCTCGCCAATGACTGTAAAATGAAAGATATACACGCAAATGCGGAATGCAAGATTACTATTTCCAGTGTGGGATCAGTCTGGCTTTTTTTGGTGCATAACAAATAGTTTAACTCTCGTTTATTCTCACTGATTCCTTCTGAGTCCGTGTTAAAGTAGCACCAAGGCCATAATAGGGGAGGGGGAGACTCCGCCCTGCGGCCGAATCTGGTACAACTTGATCTACTTTTAAACAGAAAATGTAGCCCTTTCTACACAGAATGGTAACCATTTCCCATATCTCCAGGACAAAAGCCGTATCTATTTTCGAGGGGTGTATTCGAGTTGGTTTGAAGGGGCCTGATAAATACTTAAAAATAGTTCCCTACACATTTATATACCTTCAGCCTGGAAAAGGTACCTCTTTTTGGTGGGGCCTCCACACAGAAACCATTGGGAGTTCCAAGAATAGCTTTACCAGATACGTGCAAACCTATCTTGTATAGACTTGATTGCAAAAACGCTGTCACACAAAAGCATTAACCATAAGCGATGAGACCCAACGATTTTATGGGTGTAAGTATACTAAATTTTGTTTGAATTTATTCTGCTCTCTTGCATTGTAGTGCATCGTGTTTCTACACCACTGCGTTTTTTGTCATAAAGATTGAGAATAAAATAAATGTGATTTTTTTTCTTCCGAGCGTAGTTATCGTAAGGTCTTAGGTTCGACCCCTAATAGGAGCACTCAGATTTCCTTTTTCTGAGTTTGCCTGTGTCACTTTGAGCAATACATCCTTCCCAAGAATGAGAATAGTAAATCACTGATTATGCAAATAAAGTTATTGTGTGAACACTGCCATAAATCCGCAACCTCGTTCCCAGGATCTTTCCTCTTCACGTCCCAGGGGGGGAGAGAGAGGAGATTCTCCCTTCTCTCGCTCCCTCTTTCGCTCCCTGGGAGCTAAAACGCTAAAACGCCATTTGAACGCTTTAAGACCTATCTGCAGGGACCAATTTTCAGCTTCAATCAATCACAATTTATCTATTTCAAATAGTGATATATTAATGAAACTTTCAGCTATGAGTGAGTCATTCTCTCACAACGGGGAAATCTTATGCTTGAAAAACTCCATCCAAAACCAGGAAGACCCATGCGTGAATTCCTCTAGATCAAAAACTCCGGTACCAATTCCCATCCCACAATCGACCGGAGTATGCCATAAGGAGGGGAGGTTGTTGAAAGTTCGAAATAGTCAGCGCATAACTCCATTAGCCATAGTTAATAAGCGTTCACTCTATGAAAACTTGGACCCCCTCCCCCCTCTCCATCCCGCCCAATTCCATGGAGTAGCCGATCACATCGCAATTCAGTCAGATTGCCTAATGGTCGCTGAAGGAAACGGAACGTTCTATCATGCACCCACCAACTGAACCTTTACCCGCACCATCGTGTTGCTGTTTAGCAGCCTTAAAAAGGAAGGACTAGTCTCTGACGTTGAAAGGATAATCAAGCGTTTCTTGTGCAATGTGGAGTTCCTTCAAGATCGAAATATCAGCACTACTTTGTAATAAAGCTGCCACGAAAAGGAGGGTTTGATTTGATTGTCAGTTGTTCTGAGGGCTCTCAACTGAAAGCGTTGATATTGCAAAGGTTCCACAACCTTAGACGTTCAAAAAAGTCCTTCGTCCGATCGATTTATATTGCGCGACTTCGTCGCTCGGGCGTGGTCTAAAAAAGCTCATAAAAAAGCTCGCTCTGCTCGCCAAACTCGCGAGGTCGACTTGTAGCAAGTCTATGTAAACCTGTATAAGATCTGCGCTAGCGCGATGCAGTTCCTCCATCACGATTAGGGAAAACTATTTAAATTATCAAATTATTAGACTAATGTAAAAGATTGTTGAATAAAAATTTTTTAACAGACCTCCTTTATCGGTCTTTTTGTGCTCAGTGTGTGTTATCGATTTGAAGCTTAAGCAATTCCTTGATGTTCAGCCTCTAGCGGCTTCAATTATTTCTATAGACCTTGAGTGGTCAAGCGATAAGCAAATAATCGATAACAATCTATATAAATCGATTGCAATCTTTTGATTACCAATAGCAATTAATAAAAATCAATGGGGAAAAAGTGGTGAAATCGATTACTATCGACTGGAGATAGATCATCGATTGGTTTCGATTACTATCGATTGTTACTCTAGGAAAATCACTGACCCACATTTGTCCCTATGGTTTTATGGAGTTATTCAATTTTCATAGCACGGAAGTTTTACAACTATCAATACTAGGAAAAAAAGAGCAATTATAACTGTAGCAGAAACATTGTGGTCCTTTATTATCTCTCTTTGCGTCTTTGCATCCGAGTTGCAGTTGATATCGGAAGAAGCTGTGGTCAAGGTAGCACTGTGCAAATCCCTGGATGGTCTCGTCGTAGTATCGTCATGAGGAGGCAACAAACAGCTGGAAATTGGTGGTCGACTCTCCCTATGTACTTCTTGAAAAAAAATAATCCCTATTTTGTCAAAAAAAATCATCTACATACTTCCGTAATCTAGTTCGATTGCTCTCATTTTTAAAGCAAGCTTGGAAAACATTCTGGATCAATCAGTTAGTGAAGGAATCGAAACACTTTTACTCGGTGACTTTAATTGTGATATGCTTCCTAAAAGATTGCCAAGAATCTCTAAAGAACTCATGCAACTACTAAATTTATATCAATTCGATCAACTCATTAAGGAACCGACGCACATTTCCGAACACTCTTCTACGACTATTGACCTGGCATTTACAAATGATGCTGAAAAAATCATCAAGTCAGGTGTGCTACAGTGCTCGATTAGCGATCATTCGCTGATATTTTTGACAAGACGAGCGAAAAAACTACGAAGCCCCGGCAATAATATTCAATATCGAAACTTTAAACGTTACTCAAGTGAAAACTTTGCTGCTGATTTGCATGAGGCCTCCTGGGAGAAAGTTGACACCAGTTTGTCTGTTGATGACGCATGGACTGCATTTGCTGAAACACTCTACGCAACAGTTGATAAACACGCACCTCTTGCCACAAAGAGAGTGCGCGCTGAAAGTCTACCATGGCTAACGTGTGAGATAAGGGAACTGATGCGAAAACGCGATTTTCACCACAAGCGGGCGCAGAAGCAAAAGACAACTGAAGAATGGGTTAAATATAAAGAGCTGCGAAATAAAACAACTCGCCTCATTAGAAATGCTAAACAAGATTACTACTCCAACTTGATTGAAGAAAATAAGAAAGACTCGTCCAAATTATGGAAAACGTTGAAATCCGTCATTGCTATCAAACCTAAGATGTCAACCATTGAGTCACTTGAGACTGGCAGCGGTGTTATTCAGGATCCTAAGAAGATCTCGCAGAGCTTTGCTAAGTACTTTTCTACTGCAATTGAAACACTGAGACAGCGTATGGTTCCTGTATTATCGGCCCCTGGACCACCTGCAAATCGATCCGCAAACAACTTCAAGCTTTCTCAAGTTAGTGAATCCTTTGTAGCTAATGAACTTAAGAAACTGAAAAGCGACAAATCAACTGGATTACATAATATCCCAGCACGACTTCTCAAGGTCGGTGCCGACGCACTTGCCACACCTTTAGCAATACTTATGAACAGATCGATAAATGAGGGGTCTATTCCCGCAAGCTGGAAACATGCCATCGTAACTCCAGTGTTCAAGTCTGGTTCAAAATCCGATACCTCTAATTATCGCCCAATCTCAGTTCTGCCAGTGTTTGCAAAGATTCTAGAAAAGGCGGTTCACAAAATGGTTTATAATTTCTTACTACAGCACAAGCTCCTATCTTCTTATCAATCCGGTTTCCGTCCACTACATTCTACTGCTACCAGCCTAATCGATATTACTAACACTATCCTACACAACATCGACAAAGGAAAACTTACAGGCCTAGCATTTCTGGACCTATCTAAGGCTTTCGATACCCTCGACCACGATTTACTACTTATGAAATTAGCAGATTTTGGCCTAAGTAAGTCTTCAGTGAATTGGTTCAATGCGTATCTTACTAATAGAACCCAAAGTGTTATCATTAATGGCATGCAATCTGACGCTGAACCCATATTATATGGTGTACCCCAGGGGTCTGTCTTTGGACCTCTATTGTTCATAATGTATATTAACGATCTACCGTCAGTTACAAAGTACTGTAAAGTCCATCTTTACGCTGACGACACTCTGTTGTTTTTTGAAAGCAGTTCTGTGCAAGCTATTGAGGCTGCTTTGTCCCAAGACCTCGACCACGTTGTCGGATGGTTGAACCAAAACTATCTCATGTTAAATCACTCGAAGACCAAAGTTATGCTTTTGGAAACTCACCAAAAATTGAGCTCAGTCCAGTCATTCGCAGTTAGTGTTAATGACACAGATCTTGAAAGGGTATACAGATTTAAATATCTGGGCGTGTTTCTGGATACTTGCCTAAATTGGAACGAACACATTGATCATATCGGAAATAAAATCTCGTCCCGCCTTGGAATGCTTCGTAGAGCCCGGAAAGTCATCCCAAAAGAAGCTTGCATTACTCTGTTTAATGCTATGGTTCTACCGTTATTCGATTACTGTTGCGTTGTGTGGGATGGTTGCGGTCAGGGAAACAAGATCTACCTTGACCGTCTTCTCAAGCGAGCTGCGGGAATAATTGCGGGTCGCAAGACTACTGATACCGATATACAGCAAACATTGAAGTGGCCATGCCTTCAATGCCGCAGAGAATACTAAAAGTGCATACAGGTCTATAAGTGTATCAATGGCTTGGCCCCAGCTTATCTGCTAGATGACTTCCACTCCTCGGAGCAGATGCATAACTACAACACTAGGAACAAAGACCTTATTCGCCTGCCTCTTGCCAAGACTACTAAATTTCAAACATCTTTTAAGTACAATGCCGCCAAATCCTGGAACACTCTTCCTCGTAACTTACGTCATGATCAGTCTCTCACTAGTTTTAAAATGAGAGTCAAGAAACATCTAAATCACCTTAGTTAATTTCTCACCTTCATGAACTCTCTGAATGATTTTTTGCTTTCATTTCTATATTTGATTATTTATTCTTATTATTTTATACAGATCTCCATTTAAACCAGCTACGCTGAACTGGAATTTCTGTTTAAATAATGTATATAAATAAATAAATAAATAAATAAATTTTCCTTATTTTGAAATCGGTTTAACTTTTGTTTTCTATCAATGTCAATTTTTCATTGTACCTTGTACCCAAACTGAGGTTTCCCTGTTAATAGAAGTCTCAAAAAATTACGAGAAAAGAAAGGTTGACTAAAAAAAATTATTAATAAAAAAAAACCAACGCAAAACAAACACGGACGCACGATTCTTTTTCGACATAATCCTGCCTTTTATTTGACAACAATTAACAACTGTGTTTCACTCACAAAACACAACATTTTTTAAAATCTCCCAGTAATCCAACAACTTACTATGACCTACTATAATTCAGTATATTAACCATTACTATCCCCATAAGGCATTTTTGCAGGACTTGAGATGCTGGCCCAAGATTCAAGGCTGAGCTTTGGGAATTTCTTCAATATATAACCGGGAGACTGACCGATAACCCGTTTTGGCGTTAGCATTTCCATACCCTGGACAATTACCCACCCAGAATCCCACGCGCACTCTTCCTTTCTGGATGTGGTTGCAGTGCCCTTGTATATGGCGCACGCGCATAGGATCTTTCGCTGTGCTTACACTAGCCATATAGACGAGACCGTCAATGGGAACAGGAGCTGAACATTCAGCACCGTTGAAAGTGAAGTACCAGCGTTTGCAACAATACTTGCAGAAAGCCACTCTAAAAGCGCCAGTCCAGGCAACATGGAGGGATGTGTCCGAGAAGGTCTTGGTAAACACACAATCCTGTATTACATAAAAATGAATATGAAGATAAATGAATAAAGGTAAAGGACAAAGAATAAAATAAATAAAAAATTAAATAAATAATAAATAAATAACGAAGGAACAGAGAGATAACGTGTACAATGAGACTAAGTAAGTGCGAATCGTCAGGATAAGGTAACCGAAAAACTGAACAAATTCTTTCTTTACTTTTTTGTTAACAATTTCAAAAATAACGTAGTTTGGAGCCTAAATGTTTTATTTTTTGGACAGCGTTAATCTTTATTGTAAAAGTCAAAGATATTGTTTGTGGTCTTGTTAATTTAATGCACGATGATGTCTCACCTTGATCAGACCATTATCTTTACCATCTTCCAAGTTTTTCCAGGCGCACTCCTTCCAGTTCTTAAAACCAATCACACCCGGAGGGCCCTGGACACCAGGCTCTCCCTTAGAACCATCCTTCAGTCCATTTGCACCAGCCAGGCCCTTGGCACCAGGAAGTCCCTGGGGCCCAGTCCTCCCCTCGCGACCATCTCGTCCGTCACGGCCTGGTAACCCAGGAGAACCAGGCTTGCCATGCATGCCGGGAAAGCCACCATAACAGAAGGGAGGAGATTGCTAGTTTGGAACAAGAAATCAGCATGTTAATGCTAATTTGTTAATTTATGTTTGGTACATTTACCTCGCGTGTCAATCAGTTCTTAGAGGTAAAATCTGTTCACGAACAAAACTAGAAAATAATGCTCACCCCTTTGAAAACAATCATAGTGACCCCGGACCCATCTCCATCCCTCCCCTTCAGCCAGCGCTCTCCCCTCCCCTCCCCTTTCCCTATAACTCTTGCAAATCCCTCACAATCTCCTACATTTATTTAGTCTTGGGTAATATCTCGCAATATGTATATTTTCAGTTTCCTCTTTCAGTTACAGAGTTTAAACAATCAAATTTATGCTATGAGTCACACTGCTTTCTTTGCACATTATGTCATACCTCATTTTAATTTACTTCCCATGAAAAATTTTTCTCTATTTTTACCGAAGTAGTAAATTACTTGCTTACCATGTTGTAAGATAGCTGATTAGTTTTGTTGTCCACTGAGGCAAAATTACGGTGGCCCATAAGGGACACCACTTTCATTTAAAAAAAATCAACAAAAATGTAAAATAAAAGCAATTACAAGTTGATTATACACTACAAAGAAGAGAAATCCGCACATTGCAAATAAAATGACTCGGCATACTGCAAACAAAAGTAAATTCGCACGCTGCAGTGACAATTACGGTGGCCCATAAGGGACACTACTTTCATTTAAAAAAAATCAACAAAAATGTAAAATAAAAGCAATTACAAGTTGATTATACACTACAAAGAAGAGAAATCCGCACATTGCAAATAAAATGACTCGGCATACTGCAAACAAAAGTAAATTCGCACGCTGCAGTGACAATAAAGTCCACACAGCAAACTAAATAAACCGCATACTGCAACTAAAATGAATCCGCACACTTTAAATAAAATGACTCGGCACACTGCAAACAAAAAAAATTCGCTCACTTCAAATAAAATCATTTGCTCACTCCAAACAAAATAAATTCGCATACTACAAACAAAATAAATACGCACACTGCAAACGAAATAAATCCGTACACTGCGAATAAAAAGTCGAACACACGACGCAAATAAAGTCAAAATCACCGCAAATAAAAGAGGAAAAAGCCATGCGCACGCATTTGTGCGAGAAGACCTGAGACCTAGTGGCCAAGTCTCTCTCAGCCTAACCTTCGCGCGCTTTTTTCTTGATTAGCTAAAGATGGCGTCTCATTTTATACGGGACGAAATCCGTACCGCCGTTCGTGAAGAGGTTTCTCGAATACTTGGACAAGACCAACTTCCTTCCACATCAGGAACGCAACTTGAGCCTTCTAGTCGTTCCACTACTGTTTGTCATATCCGTCCATGTGCCAACAAAAATTGGGCCCCGGTGACACATACATTCTACGCTTCAGACAGCGGCTCTTCCTGTGTTCCACTCCTCTTGGATCAACTTCTCTCATCAAGGATTCTACTAACCTACGAGGAAAATTAATCTTATGTCTCAAACGCAAGATATGCCACATTGTTCTGTAACCGTTCAAGCTATCTGGACCGGTACATATTTCTTGCAAGATTATGTCCTTAACGCGTTCCTTAAGTTCCTGATCGACCGTGTCACGCCGCTTAAGCCCAAAGTCTTTAAGCCTACGCTTAAGAGTTCGCTGATCCATAATTAGATTATGATGCTTTTCCAACATTAAGGTTATTTGCCTGTACGAAATACCTTTATAAAAGTAATGCTCAATTAATTCCCTTTCAGATCCACGAGGTAATTCACAATGTATTCCAAGTTCACCGGCCAATTCTTCCTCGTCAGAGCTGCTAGAGTCAGTTTGTTCTCGAGACGCCATATTTCCTCGTTTACGGTGTTTCCACTAGGTCTCAGGTCTTCTCGCACAAATGTGTGCGCATGGCTTTTTCCTCTTTTATTTGCGGTGATTTTGACTTTATTTGCGTCGTGTGTTCGACTTTTTATTCGCAGTGTGCGGATTTATTTCGTTTGCAGTGTGCGTATTTATTTTGTTTGTAGTATGCGAATTTATTTTGTTTGGAGTGAGCAAATGATTTTATTTGAAGTGAGCGAATTTTTTTTGTTTGCAGTGTGCCGAGTCATTTTATTTGAAGTGTGCGGATTCATTTTAGTTGCAGTATGCGGTTTATTTAGTTTGCTGTGTGGACTTTATTGTCACTGCAGCGTGCGAATTTACTTTTGTTTGCAGTATGCCGAGTCATTTTATTTGCAATGTGCGGATTTCTCTTCTTTGTAGTGTATAATCAACTTGTAATTGCTTTTATTTTACATTTTTGTTGATTTTTTTTAAATGAAAGTGGTGTCCCTTATGGGCCACCGTAATATATTAAACTGAGTACGTTTTTCGAAAATTTCGCCAAACCTATTTGAAATATGACTACTCGATCAATTTAACACAAAGTACTGCCCAGAGGTATCAATCAATGAAAATCAATCATTGATTGCAATCAATATAATCAATAATAATCAATACAAATTAATTGATTGATATTGATTGGTTCAACCAAGGAAGGAAGGGCAGTGCTACATATAGTTTGGGTATATGGAAAGGCTCTGTCCAAAAATGGGGCCCATTGGCACCCCAAAGTTAAATTTCTTCTCAAATGAATTATGGTATGAGAAAATGAGTTATTTCGGAGGGCTCATTTTAATGTGATCGGTGCGACTGGTCAATGTAAACAAACACCCTAAGGTCAATTTAAGTCAATTTTAGCACAAATTTCTTCAAATCGGTCGATTCATTTTGAAGCGCTCCCTGGAAAATCCAACCCAAAACCCAACTTGTAATGTACGTCAAAACCAGAATTTGGGGAAATTTGGAGGATTCCCACTTATGAAGAGCTCGATTTTAGTTTTGGCTATAAATTTTCGCATTCGTGAGCTCTTGTCAACTGACCATTTAGAATCCTCTTGATAAGTGTTGACTTTACACTTCAGAACCGGAAATCTGTCGTAAATAGGACGTTAGATGTCTTTTTTTTTATAGAAATTGAACGTTAGATTGCCACTAGAATCGCTTTTCTGGTTACGCGAAGCAGTTTTTTCGGGAGGTCGATTTTACCTTGTGAAGCGGCTAATTTCAGCCGTCAGACGGGCGAAATCGAAAATCTCGAAAAAATCCAAAAATCGGCCGTATTTCGAAAAATAAACCCCAGCAGGTTTGTAAACTCATTAATATTTATCTACAGACCGAAAATGAGGGTAGGTTAGGTTTTCGACTGTGGTCGCCCTTTGCTCGATTTTCCTGTGCACTCGCTCTTAAAGTGCTACTACGATCAAATTTTCGAATACCTTTTATTTGCAGTTGATTGGTAGTTTATGTCTTAAAGTACATGATCTTCAAGTTATATCCTCATAAGATGAAGGAAAGTGCGATTTTTTTGCGCTCAAACTCCACGAATTTTCATCCGCCATTGAACCGCCATGTTCCTGCGGCCTGGTTACCAAAGGCAGATGGTGTCTAATGACAACAGAGGCCGGGTCACCCGGGAAAAACAAGTGACGTCAGACTCTCAACTCGAAGCCCAGGCGAGCCCTACGAGGCTAACTTCTCATACGGTTTCGAACACGTTTTCGAAAAATGTTTCGTTCTTTCAATGGTGGGAAGTTGCTGTGTTGTTCAGTGGTATAACAACTGCTCTAATCGAGCGGCAGGAATTGCGCTGCATGCGAGTCCGGCCGACAGAACGAGAGATGTGTGGGTCCAGTTTGTTGTCTTGCACGTTTTGCTATTTTCTCGGTTTAGTTCGAAGGACACTTGGGCATTCCACCCAAGTCAGTGAACACAAATTAAACCTGATCTTTTGAAAAGGGTAAGCGATCAGGAGATCGTGAACCTGAAAAAAATCTCCGAAGGGGAAGGAGCGGCAAAAGGTAAGCTTATGTAAAGTGGGCGAAATGTGTGAATATTGTTTTTTATCTTTGGTGATTCCTCGATACCTTGTTCAGCACCCATACAAATAGCAGTCACAAATTTTTATACACATTTTATATTGCGTTTCTAAAGTACTAAACTTTGATTGAACGAGTAAATAATGTAAGTGCAACTAGCTCCCGGAACTAGCTTTTCCCTCCGAAGCATTTCCAAAACATCTCAGTGCGATAAGAGTAAGCTTGTGTTTACTTTGCTTGTGCAAAAGCTTGTGGCAAAAACTGTGCAAACAAACGCGAAGAAAACCACTTTAATTATCCATTTTCACTCAGCTTTCGATAAGGTGGTCTTTGGCGTTTACAAAAGGGTTCCTTCTTTCTTTTAAGTGGTTTTCTTGAAGAAATAGTTTGAATTTTTGGTTTAAGAAAGGTTTAAGAAAACCTCACATTCAGTTGTTTCTTATCAATTAGATTCAATTGGTAATGTATTTTAAATTTTGATTTATTTTTCAGACGCTGAGTTGCAACAACGTCAAAACCCAGCTCTTACTATTAAATACAGGCCAAAACAAGCCTTGCAGAACACAACACGTGAAAAATGTGGACAGCCAAGAAAAGGCCAGTGCTCCTCTTTAAACTAGCAGTTGAAGAGCACTGACCTTTCTCAAGGGCTTTTCTTGATCTTTTGTCATCAACCACCAGTTGACAAATAGAATCAATAAAAGAACTGTTTTCTCTTCATTCATCATGCCTCCTCTTTGTAACTCTTTCCATTACATAGGCTTCTGTTTTAGGCAATGGTCAGAAATTAGTGGGAAGGGGGGGGGGGGGGGGGAGTGAGGTGGAGATTTTAAATTGAGCAATGAAAATGATGTGACCCTCCATAGCGATGCAAATGAAATTTCATGACCCTCCCCCTGAACAGGTAATACAATTCGGCTCAAATACCAGCAAAAAGAAAACAAGAATGGAGGCAAACTGTTTTGCCCCAACATAATTCAAATCATCTATAGAGCCCATTGGCATCATATAACTCCATTATGCTACACATTTCCTTTACATTAATATTTTAATACTTAATACTTGTCTTGCTTTTGTTAAATAATGACTTAAATTAACAAATTTTATTTTGTCTTTTGTATATAACTCGCTCTCCCTGTCATACTATAAATTATGATTGCAAGAGCATAAATTTATGTGTCCCTCTGTTTTCACTGCTTATTCTTTCATGACACTCCACCTCCCCCCCTCCCCACCCCCTGCTCCCTGCTAATAGGGAGCTGAAGCACAGACATTCCTGAGCCATGTATAGCAACCAGAACTCAAATGTTTTCTCTTTTGGTGATTTTTTAAATAAATACTAATTTGAATATAAACAATATTAATATGGTAGCCACTTTGGAATAAGGTTTATGGTTCATTGTCTGCAGTACATTAATAATTTTATTTTTATGTTCATTTGAAAAAGAGTGCCAAAATCTTGTTTCACCAATAAATTTGTTGTTGTACAAATGAAATTGAATCTTCATTTTCTAAGAATAAACACTGATCAAGAAGAACAACCTTGAGAAAAAAAATCAAAGGTGGCTCACAACAGTCTCAACTTTACTTCATTTTGGTAGCATGCATTTGCCCATCTCTCACTGCACCAAAAGTGAAAGTAACAAGAACTGTTACCACAGAAACAGTGCATCAAACTCATCAACACTTGCTTGGGGGTTTGCCCTTAGACATGTAGGACAAAGGATGTTTGTTGTTAGGTTGATTTGACCCTTCATTAGAATAAGCAAAACAATTTCAATTAATACCTGAATCACAAACTTTAACTCCCAAGAATATTGTTTTCAATGTATATTTGCAAAATTCCTACTTTTCGTCCCCTCATTTGCCTAGGTGGATGCTTGTTACCAGAAAGCATGCCTTGATAAATTTTCATTTATAAAGCTAGTCATTTCTTCAGTGCGTTAAAGCATCCAGTGCAGTGGTGTTTAACCTGATGTGAGCCACCTTAAAAAATATATATATGTACACAGAAAAGACTGTTAATACTATAATTTACATTGTTCATGATGGTGCAAGGGAAGAAAACAAATCATTGCAAATTGTTGTTGCCTTGCAAATTTATTTGTTTATTGATTACTGTACTTATTCAAATCTGGATACAGTGATGTCCATGCAGCACCAGCAGTCTCCAGGCTTGGTAAGTCGCTCAAGGGAGCAATTTGAACATTTGCACCTGAGAAAATATTGAACCAAGAGGAAACTTAGCATTAATTACAAGGGAACGATCAGCTTAAATTCAAGCCATTGTACAGAGCTTTTCACTACAATATATATTCTTTTTCCATGGTAAAAAAGTGCAAAAACAGTAAGCTTACTCGGAACCAAAACTTAACTGTGCACTCTAATTTAACACCAAGGCAAACTTTCGAAAGCAAAGCTAAAAACCTAAACTTGACTTCGATTTCAATTCAACTGAGTCTCCGGTAGCCTCCCTCCGGGGAATGAACTGGCTAGTAGTCAAGAGAAATTGTTGAGGATTCTCAGGCACTACACTTTTAAAGCTTGCCTGTTTTGTTAGTACAGCAAATAACACATCTAAATATCAATCTCTATCTCTAATATCTTACCCGAGAGATGAACGACTAGCAAAGTCTGCTCTTCCTTCTCGTGCAGCAAAAGCGCTAGCTGCTGAACTTATTCGGCTGCCTCTTCTTCAGACGGACCTAGCTCTACAGAGTCAGGACTTCATAATTTCCTTTGTCTATATGATGCGAAGACGATCCAGGAGAGCTTTCTGTGGTCAAAACAGCTCTGAAATTCGTCGCCAGAAGGAGGACTACAGTACTCGCTCGATCAGCGAGTTGAGAGTATTACGTCACGACAAAAACACTTAACAAATAGATTCCATTTTGCCGTGCGTCTGTACTCTGATAACGCACAGATGACGTCAAAACGTGGTGAGAACAAAGAAGTACGCTACGAGCCGCAGGCGAGTAGCGTGACTGATGTTCTCACCACGTTTTGACGTTCTCTGTGCGTTATCAGAGTACAGACCCACGGCAAAATGGAATCTATTTGTTTTATACAATAACCAAGACATTTCAACACATTTCGTGAGCGAGCATCGCGTTGCCTGAGCTGAGTGAAAATCTTTCCAACAAACTCAGTTTTAGACTACAACACACATGCAATTGTGATCTTCTAAAGAGTATAATCCGAAAGAATTTCACTAACAATATTTTCAAAACTAACCTTTATTCCAGAAGGAAATCCTGACCCCAAAATATTACAGCATGTTAGTCGCTTTATTGCGATTTGTAATCGATTACTCGCCATTACCGGATTTCTATCGGCGACATATTTCGACAAATATTTGCTTCCTTTTCACGTCACAACAAAGTTCTAGCTTTTTTATCCTGGTTGAGGTCACTCTCAACGGTCTTTGTCCAATTTTTTATCGGGCAGTTTTCTTTTCCTGCGAAAATTTGCCTGTGTTTGTCCGCTACTCTCCAAAACAGTTTGCAAAACTTTGTTGACCAGTCACTCTGGCTGGACTCTAGACTCTGATCACGTGCGCCGGTCACACCACTCGATGACGTCAATCGTGCGTCTATACTCTAATCACACACTCCTCTAGACCAATCAAAACGCGAGTTTTACACAGTTCATTGTATAAAATAGGTTTGAATAAAAATACCGCAACTCCAATCACTTTCATACCGCGGGCTCACTGGAACATAAATTCATAATGGCGGACTCGAAAACACCAGTTTCCAAGGCTCAATATTTTCAATTTACGGGGCCCAAACTTCATTTCAGTGACCAAGACAGGTACAGCCACATCGGATAAGCTGTAAAGAACGTATTTTTGTTTCATACGTGACATGAAGTTTTGATCGTAGTAGCACTTTAAATGTATGTACAAGTCTTAATTTATAAAAGCTTACTTAACGTAAAGAAATTTCAAGAACTTAGAAATATAAAAAATCCGTTTGCTTTGATGTTATCACACAGGCCTCCTTTTCGAATTGAATGTGATCTAACGTCCTTGAGGCCTGTCTAAGTTTTTGTTTGAAAAGCTGTAGGGAGGAAGCATCCTTGATGGCTTTAGGTAGCAAATTCCAGACAATGGGCCCTCTGTACCTTGCACTATTTCTACCAAGGTTACTGTTACGGCGTACATGCAGAAAGTCATTAATACGCCTTAACTTATAATTACTATCAATGTTGCGTTTTGTGAAAACGGCAGTAAGTTGATCAGGTAAACTATTATAGATATTGTAGATGGAGTAAGGAGGAATAGAGACAAGAGGACGACTTATTCGAATCCCTAAGCTTAAGGTTAACGAGATTTGTGCGTTTGAAACTGAAGCACCCTGGATTGAAAATGAATCACCCTGAACGGCTCGAAACCGAGGAACACTGAACTCGAAACCGAAGCAATCCGAGATCGAAACTCGGAAAACGAAACACCAACCCCATGAATACGTAAAGATTACCAAAATAAGCATTATGAATGGGATATTTTAAGGATTTCAACTGAATAATATGTTTTAAATACTATGGAATGATTACGTCATCTGTAGCAAGTTATAGGGCTTTCTTTGATGGTCTACTGCGGTTTATTAGGTCAATTAGTTTATTCCGAGCATCGTGTGTTGGGGTTCGTCAAGTTGGCGTTCAGAACTGTGGACCAACACTCGTCCATCACTTATTTTATAACTTGCGACTCATGGAACAAGTGCTTCTTTTAAAATATTGATCAACAAAACCCCGTCCTACACAAAGCCATGTGACCATTCCACCAGCAGCCAAGGTATGCAAAATGCTTTCCTCTGACAAAAACGTTAAACGTAGAAGCATTTAATTATGGATTATTTTTAAAATAACACAACATTAACGGACCATGTGCACCCATTGTCGATAATGGCTCGACAAAGCTAGCGAATTTAACATTTCTAAGTTAGTTTCGGTAACATAGATTTTGACTGAGTTTCGTATTTTAACTGTTTTAAGCATAAGGGGGAAAATAGTTCGAAAAATCCCGGCAAGCGAAGTGGGTGATATATATCCTTTTGCCCTCCTGATTCCAAATTTTAGTTTCCTCTCCCATTCAACTGGTTTGAGGGAAGCCTCACAGGCAATCTAATTAACTACCGACTAGTATTCGTCATTGAAGTCGACGCTAAAATCTGAAAACTGTGCACTTTACTGAACTGTTTCTTACTCAGAAAATCGCTACTGTTCTTCTTGAAGCCGTTAGAAGCCGTCAGTACTCGGTGCATTATATTTCTAAGTCGGTTAAATAAATCTCTGTAATTCGGTAATACATACTTTGTTTCCACATACGCACAACAAATAAAGGAACGCATCGTTTTATGCCAAGTAAGTGTATTTTGGAAAAGCCTGTAGAGAGTCATAGCGCCTTATATGCAGCCGGATGATCGACATTTCACACCATAGTATCATTCCCGTGAAAGTAACAAAATTTGCTGCAGTGTTACACTGTGCGTTTGGTTTACAGAAAGTCCACCTCCTTAACATTTTTCGTTCCCATCGCCTTCTTTCTTGTGGAAGGAGATCGGTCGGTTTAAAAAGCCAAGAAGTAGAAAACTCCAAGCGAGTTATTCTTCAATCTTTCCGGGAAAGTTGACAAAAATGTTTCAATTGCGCAGCGCCTTCAACAAGGTACTTGAGTATGAATTGAAAAATAAGCCCTGGAACGTGAAAAGAAGCCCCGACGTTTAATTTCAAGCTATTATTTTTATACCCTGAAGAAGACAGCAAAGAAATATTGTCCCTTCCCTGAGCGCTTTATTTATCAACTCCTACTTATTCTTCATCTTAAACATGACCGCCACTTCACCTTTTTATTTATGGCTTCAAGCCGTTATCATTCCAAAAGGTATTGGAAGCATGAACTCCGTTACGATGACGGAATTTAGATTCAGAGTCATATTAACATGTATTCAAAAAAAAAAAAAAAAAAAAAAAACGCAGGAGCAATCGCGAAAACGGAAGCAGGCAATGAATTCGAAACTTTCTTTTTTTTTATTGTTTTCTGAAATATTAAGTCGGTTGGCCGATAGAAAACGAAATCTTTGTGAGATATGGCAAAAAACCCCTTGTGCTTGCGTAGACAGTAACACAGGCATGTGTTGTCATTCTTTTTTTATGAGTGGGCGCATAAATTAAGCTTGTTCTACAGGCTTGTGTTTATGCCGCAAACCACAGGCCTTTAAAGACAGAAACAGTGTCCTCATGAAATCTTAATTTGAAAGCTCAATTTCACTGTTATATGTTCGAAAAAACATATAACAGTATAATTAACATTATTAAAAACTGAATCATTGTATAATGCAATTCGAGAGATTTGATTGGCTTAGCGGCTATGGTATATGAGCCATTATACCATGGCCGAGAAATGGTGACCATTAAATTTTCTACTGGTTATTCTTGCACAGCAAAGTCAGTAAGATCTAGCAATATTTGTTGATTGTTTTTAATAAAACAATTATTCCACTTGCGCTTGTTGGATATGAGTTGATTATAGCCAACTCGGCGCTACGCGCCTCGTTGGCTATCTATCATCTCATATCCAACGTGCGCTCGTGGAATAATTGTTTAATAGAACAGGAAAAAGCTCGATGAAAGATAGTTTTACTGCCATTGAGGTTTGCGCTTGAAACCGCTGTTAACTATCAAATATCTGTGTGATAACAGAAGACGACGACGTGGCCTTACTTTGCGCACTAAACGGAAGGGGATGAAAATTATTCACGCACCATGATAAACAATGCAGACGACTGACACACTGTGCAACATGATAAGCTGAAACAACGTTGAATCCTGTTTTTAGTCCGCTATGATGACATAAATTATCATAAAACTTATCATTTTACTGTTGTACGTTAATGTAATATTGTTGGCAGAAAGGTTTGCGTACATACACACTGAAAATTAGTTGATTTTACTTCACTGTTACAGTGTGTGTCTAGTCATAGTTTACCATCTAAGTTAGTTACACTTTATAAGCTGAGTATACTGATAAAATATTTTATCTCCCAGCGTCCATGGCAAGCAGTGAAAGCAAAGGCAAAAGTGAAAGTGACGTCACACCAGCTTGTGTGGAGACTTTGGATTTTGATGATGACACTTTAAAAGGTGCGGATTCATGTTATTCTCTTAACAGATGTCGTTGTTAGACTGGAAAGCTGTTCAATGTTAATCTTCACAGTTGAAAGAGAACTGGGCTAAGTGCATGGGTGACGGTACAGCAAACGCCTCCTGTAAATCCGCCAGACTGGTTATGAACTCTTTCCGGTTTTCGGTGTTGTTTGTTTGTTGTTGTTTTCATTTGCATACTTGTTTGTTTGATTGTTTTTATAACTTTTAATCAGTTGTTTCTGTTGTTTTTGTTTCAAGCAATTATTCATTTAACGTTCACGCAAACATTAAGGTTTCAGGCTCTCATTCAATAAATGAGAAATCCGATTCCGGGTTTCGATCAGACCGCGCCATTTTGCTACAAGAGCCCATCAATCCCAAAGGTGTTAAAAGACATCGTGGTGAGGGCAGATTCAGCTTTCAAGACCATATCAGCATTCAAAGCAAAAAAAAAAAAAACAACTGCAAACAAAAATACAACAAAAAAGAAAAAAAAAAACGCGAGAATACGCGAAAAGGAAGCAGGAAATGAATTCGGGAAATATTCCGCAAAAAAAAAAGAGTGAATTAGCCGATGGCAAAAGGAAATCTTTATTAAAATGGCCAAACTCTTGCATATTTTTGTGCTATGCTATTATTAATACACTGAGTCAAACTGGAGTTGGTTTCTGTGTGATAATTCGAGAAAATTTGGAACCTAATTTAATTGTCGAATTCACTCTAGATACTTTGCTTTACGTTCTACTGTACAACTGAAGGATAAATAGACATCAAAATTTCATGGAAAAACAGCAAGCGAGACCATGTATTGTTTCATAAACTATGTATACATAATAATTTCGTTTTCCGTGGATAGATGAAGTTACGTAAGTTGTAACTGGTGCATCATATGACCGAAAAAAATAATCAAAAATTTGGCGAAAAAAAAATATTTGGACTTCATATTTGCTTGGATGGAAAATATTTCGGAGCGTAATAATAATAATAAAAATAATAATAATAATAATAATAATAATAATAATAATAATAATAAAAATAATAATAATAATAACAATAATAATGACCGTTTATCAGTCACCATTGCAATTAAAAACTGAATTACACGGATAAAATACAAGCTTCAAAATTAAAACTACTATAGTAATACGAAAATGTTTATTCGTCCGAAAATGTTTGAGATTTAATTTTTTTTTGTTTGTGTTCGTTCTTACGCTTGCTTTCATTTGCGCTTGACAAAAAACTTTTGTTTTGTGGGCTTGTGCTATGGAAGCCTGTGCTTAGGTCACAAACCAGGCCATAATTGCAGAATCAGTGTCACTAACGCGGGATATCTCCTTCTTCAAAAAATTTTAATTTCAAGCCTCAATTTTCACTGTTATATGTTCCAGAGAACGATTTCATAACGTTATAATAGCAGACACAAGCTCAATGAGATCAAATTCTTAGCGTTTTTGAGCGTGAAACAGCTTTTGTTGAAAGTAACGTCAAGTATGTGTATGATCCAGAAGAGACATTTCTTCACGCACCGTGCAACGTGATAAGCTGAAACAACGTTGTAACCTGTTTATATCCTGCCAAGAAATAAATTGTCATTATACTTCGAAATTGTTGTCCGTTAATGCAAATCCATAACTGCTGGTAGATAGGTTTGCCTGTATACAAACTGAAAATTAAACATTTGACTTCACTGTTACAGTATGTGTCCAGTCAAAATTGAGCATCTAAGTTACAGTAACACTTTATAAGCCAAGTATACTGATTAAATATTTGATTTCCCAGCATCCATGGCAAGCAGTGGCAGTAAAACCAAACCTGAAAGTGACGTCACACCAGCTGGTAAGGGGACTTTGGATTTTGATGATGACACTTTAAAAGGTGACGATTCATGTTATTATCGTGACAGAAGTCGTTTTTAGACTGGAAAACCGTTCTGCTTTACGTTAAGAAGCTTTTAAAGACACACTACTTTAACGTAGCATATAATTGATGGAGTACAATTTTACAATTTCTTTTACTCGGTTTAAGTTTTAACAATTATTGTGATCTGCTATTTTATATATATTTTTGTCATCCTTTCACACATGTAAAGTGCACTCGATCATCTTATATGGAAAGTTGTGCAATATAAATTTTAACATTATTATTATTATTATTATTATTATTATTATTACTTATGCACTTTATTGCTGGCAAAACGTTCTAACCGCAATATTACAGAGTGTCTCCAGGAACAGTAAGCATCTACGTTACTTTACCGGTATAACCTTACTGCATTGATTTAATATCTCATTTTATTTCCCAGCATCCATAGCAAGCAGTGGAAACAAAGCCAAAAGTGAAGATGACATCACACCAGCTGGTGAGGAGAATTTGAAGCTTGATGATGACACTTCGAAAGGTGAAACACCATGTTATTCTTTGACCAGAACTCGTTGTTAGACTGGAAAACTGTTTAATGTCAATCTTCACAGTTGAAAGAGAACGGAGTTAAGTCCATGGATGAAAATACAGCAAACGCCTCTTAATGTCCAGTACATGCAGTGTGTGTCCAGTCACATTTGTACGAGAACTGAGTTGAGTGCATGGTTTGGTTATATATAACTAAAAATTAAAAGTGCACCTCATTGTTACGGCGTGTGTCTAGGCATAGTTTAGCATCTAAAGCTCCATCCACTCCAACAAAACATGTTTAATTAAACTAGGTTTAACAAAATGAAAATTTCCAACAGAAAGCTGAACCATTGACTTTGACATAGGATTCAAGTAAACTTTAACTTATGCTTTCATTTGTGCTAAATCTGTAGTCGACAAAAATCCGAAAGCAGCTCTTATGAAGGAAACAATTTTAAACTGTGTTGAACTAAACAGCTTTTAAACGTGTTTAGGCCTTGGTGTGAGTGGGGCATACGTTGCATTTACACTTTGTAAGCTGAGTATACTGATTAAATATTCGATTTTCCAGCATCCATGGTTATCAGTAAAAGCAAAGCCAAACCTGCAAGTGACGTCACACCTGATGGTGAGGATTCATGTTATTCTCTTACCAGAAGTAGTTGTTATACAGAAAAACTGTTCTGTGTTAATTTTCACAGTTGAAAGATAACTGAGTTAAGTGCATGGATGAAGATACATCAAACGCCTCTTAGCTGTAAACCCTACCCTCCCCTCCCCTAAGTGTAGAGTCGCCAGATGGGTTAGAAACTTTCTCTGGATTTTGTTTTGTTTTGTTTGTTTGTGTGCTGTTGCTGTTTGCTTGTTAGTTTGTTTTTAATGGTTTATTTGTTGGCTTTATTTATTTATTTATTTATTTATTTATGTACTTACTTATTATGGAATGAGAAGTGTTTACTCAATTCGTAATTCTACTTCGATATTGCTGTTGAATATACAATGTTGTTCGTAATGGCAAAGCTTTAAAGGACACGGTGAAATTGATTTAAAAGTGCAGCTCAATACTGTACCGTTTGTCTTTGTTCAGTATCTAACTTATAGGTTGACAATTAATCCATGTATGGTTGATGATTTAACTTAAACATAAAAATAATCGAACACTCGCTTAAACGGAAGCAGGTGATAAATTCGAAACTTTTTGTTTTCTAAAAAATTAGCTGGAGTGGGTTAGCCGGTAGAAAACGAAACCTTTTTTGAAAGATAGCAAAAAATCTCTTGTTTAGTACCGTTAGGCGGTTTAGGCGCTTAGGTAGACATGTACAGTAAACAGGCATATTTAGGCATGTTTTGTGTGTAATACCTAAAAACTAGCTGGTGAGCTGTCTCACCAAAGCTTAGCGTAGCTTACACAATATACTTGATTTGACTGGACTTGACTTAGTCATTCTTTCTTTATGAATGAGCGCATAAAATAAGCTTGTTCTACAGGCAGGTGCTTAGGCCGCAAACCAGGCCTTTCTCCTTTGCGGAGTGAATCGAAAGCTCAATTTGAAATCCAAAATTCGCCTTTATATGTTCCAGAAAACATATAACAGTATAAATTACAATAAAAAAAGGAAAACTCGATGGAAAGATATTTTTACAGCTATGGAGTTTTGTGCGTGAAACGCTTTTAATTGAAAGTAGCGTCAAGTATCTGAGTTTCAAAGACGACAACGTGGTCTCACTTTGGGCGGTAAATGAAAGCGAATAAAAATCAGTGGCAAAAAAGTAGAAATAAGTAAATTGTCAATATTCTCCGAAGTTGCTTTACGTGTACACACTTTATTGCTGGTAATATTGTAGAGTGTATCCAGAAACAGTTTAGCATCTGCGTTACAGTTCACACTTCATCGACATAACCTTAGTATACTGATTAAATATTCGATAACATTTCCCAGCATCCATGGCAAGCAGCGAAAGCAAAACCAAAACTAAAAATGACGTCGGACCAGCTGATGAGGAGACTTTGGATTTTGATGAAAACACTTTGAAAGGTGAGGATTCATGTTTTCCTCTTACTAGAAGTCGTCGTTATACAGAAAAACTGTTCTGTGTTAATCTTCACAGTTGAAAGATAACTGAGTTAAGTGCATTGATGAAGATACAACAAACGCCTTCTTTCTGTAAACCGTACCCTCTCTTCTCCTAAATGTAGAGCCACCAGATTGGTTAGAAACTTTCTCTGGATTTTTGGCTTTGTTTGTTGTTGTTGCTGTTTGCTTGTTAGTTTGTTTTTAATGGTTCATTTGTTGGTTTTATTTATTTATGTACTTACTTATTATGGAATGAAAAGTTTTTACTTAATTTGTAGCTCTACTTCGATATTGCTGTTGGATATACAATGTTGTTCGTAATGGCAAGGTTTGAGTGGATTCGGTGAAATTAATTTAAAAGTGCAGCTCAATACTGTACCGTTTGTCTTTGTTCAGTACCTAACTTACAGTTGACAATTAATCCATGTATTGTTGATGATTTAACTTAAACATAAAAAGAATTGAAGTACTCGCTTAAACGGAAGCAGGTGATAAATTCGAAACTTTATTTTCTAAAACAATTACCAGAGTTGGTTGGCCAGTAAAAAACGAAACCTTTATGAATAATAGCAAAAACATCTTTTGTTTAGTCCCTTTGCGCTTAGGTAGACAGTTAAAAGGCATATTTAGGCATGTTTTGTGTGTAATACCTGAACACTAGCTGGTGAGCTGTCTCACTAGAGCTCAGCGTAGCTTACACAATATACTTGATTTGACTGGACTTGAGTTAGTCATTCTTTCTTTATGAGCGAGCGCGTAAAATAAGCTTGTTCTACAGGCTTAAGTGTTTAGGCCGCAAACCAGGCCTATCTCCTTTGTGAAATCTTAATTTCCAGAAAACATATAACAGCATGAATAACAAAGAAAACAACAAAAAAGCTCGATTGAAAGATATCTTACAGCTACGGAGTTTTGTGCGTGAAACGCTTTTAATTGAAAGTAGCGTCAAGTATCTGAGTTTCGAAGACGGTTACGTGGTCTCACTTTGGGCGGTAAATGAAAGCGAATGAAAATCAGTGTCAAAAAAGTAGAAATAAGTAAATTGTCAATATTCTCCGAAGTTGCTTTACGTGTACACACTTTATTGCTGGTAATATTGTAGAGTGTATCCAGAAACAGTTTAGCATCTGCGTTACAGTTTACACTTCCACCGACATAATCTTAGTATACTTAAATATGAGAAATCATTTCCCAGCATCCATGGCAAACAGTGAAAGCGAAGCCAAAACTGAAAGTGACGTCAGACCAGCTGATGAGGAGACTTTGGATTTTGATGAAAACACTTCGAAAGGTGAGGCATTCTGTTATTCTCTTACCAGAAGGTCTTTGTGACACCGGAAAACTGTTCAATGTTAATCTTCACAGTTGTAAGAGAACTGAGTTTATTTCATGGACGAAGAAAGAAGAAACGCCTCCTTTCAGTCGGCCATTTTACTTTGAAACTGTTGTCCGTTAATGTAATATTGCTGGAAAAAAGGTTTGGTTATATATAACTGAAAATTAAAAGTTCACCTCATTGTCACAGCGTGTGCCTAGGCATAGTATAGCATATAAGTTGCATTTACACTTTATAAGCTGAGTATACTGATTAAATATTTTATTTGATTTCCCAGCATCCGTGACAAGCAGTGAACGCAAAGCCAAAACTGAAAGTGACATCACACCAGCTGGCGAGGAGACTTTGCATTTTGTTGATGACACTTCGAAAGGTGAGGATTCATGTTATTCTCTTGCCAGAAGTTAGGGCCGTAACCAGTATGAGGCAAACCGAGGCACTTGCCTCAGTCATTGTTGACAAATTCACAAACAGTTAATAAGAAAAAAAAATTTAACGTAACATGATATTATGTTGAATGATAACGCGAAGCAGGCAGTGCCCTTAATTACAGGTGAGAAAAATTAAGCAAATATTCATGCCGACCAGGCAGCGGCTTCCCAAAGAAAACTGTCTTGTTTTCATGTTTTTTCCCGCCATTTCTCGAGTCTTCTGTCTTCTCTGTTTTGAGTGGGAAAAATCTATCAAAATGCAGCGTTCTATCAACAGCTTTTTTTAAAGAAAGCAGAAAGTAGTTGCTCTCATAACATGCTTTCAGTTCTTCTCAATAATCGCACCAAAATTTAACCTTGTTTTGGCATTACTAGTATTCAGCGAAGCAACTTTGTCTTTCATTCCATCTAGTAGAGATTGTGGTGTCAGTGAAAAAGCCACCGGAGATGGCATCCATGGCAATCAGTGAAAGCAAAGCCAAACCTGAAAGTGACGTCACACTTTTTTATTTATTTTTATTTTTTTTATTTTATTTACTGGTTTACTGTTATTGTTATTATTAATACATATTCTCGTTGAATTGCAAGCTAATTGAATCTAGGAACATTGCTTCTATTTACAGTCTTTTAATTAATTAATTAATTAATTAATTAATCAACTATTCACTTTTATTAGTTAAATTAATTAATTATTCGACATTACATTGCAAAACATTTATAACAACAGTTATTTACACGGCAAAACATTTCAAAACATTTCCGCCCGCAAATAGCAGGTGCTAGTCGAGGCGGGCGGAGAAAAGGGGGACAGCAGTCAGTAATAAATTACCTAAATAAATAACATATACAAACGTAAATGCATAACATTTACAAAATCAACCACCTTTATTAATTAAATTATAAATTATACTAAATTCATTGTAAGACTAAACTAATTTTTTCTTGAAACTAAACTAAATGAGATTTTCAGTATCGACTTTATAAATTAAACTGTGTATCCTTCCGATAGTTCGGTATTTTTTTAAGCAGTATGGGCGATTCATCATAATCGTCCTCGGCCTCTAATATCGAAAATAACATGTCATTGATATGTTTTTTGAAAGCTCTCTTGGGGAGTTGACGAAGTTTATCGCAAAGGGAATTCCAAAGCTTAGCGCCAAACCTAGCAAAAGAACCTTGGTTTTGATTCAGTCTCGATGGGTTAATATAAAAATTGTCGGAGGAAGAGAACCTGGTCTCATGATAATGCTTTTCTTTAGCTTTAATGAAGAGATTACCAATGTTAGTAGGAACAGTTAAACATCAGACGTAGAACATTATTCGGAGGAAACTGTTTCAACGTATAACATATTTAAAGGGAGGCTTTTTGAGGAGATGAATAAAGGCACGGCATGCGCTCTGAGTTCACAGAAATACATCAACCGAAGGGCACGTTTTTGTAGCACGAGGAGTTTTTGTAGATGGGATTTGGCAGCTTGGCCCCAAGAAGCCAAACCATAGGACAGATAGGGTAGTATCAAAGAGCGGTAAATACTTAATAGAGTGTTAAAAGGGACGAGGTGCCTAAGACGGGCAATAACTCCAATAATTCTACTTATTTTTAGTGCTACATTGTCAATGTGGTATTTCCAGCTCAAGTGACTGTCTAGTAAGACACCTAGATATTTTACATGATTCTTACACTCAAGGGAAGTAAGAAAGTGATTACTATTATCACACATTTGAATATTGACCGAATAGTCTATCTTACGTTGATAAGGACGAAAGATAACAAAGTTTGATTTTGTAGCATTTAATGTTAGCTTATTAGCATTGAGCCAGTCCGAGACTTTAACTAGTTCGTTGTTGACCGTTTCTTCAAGAGATCTAAGATTTTTGCCGGCATACAACAAATTTGTGTCATCTGGAAAAAGGTAAAACGAAAATTTCGCTGAAGAGTTGTGAAAATCATTGATATAAATTAGGAAAAACAAAGGACCAAGAACAGAGCCTTGTGGGACACCACATGAGATCTTACTAATAGTGGATAAATTAGAATCTATTTCAGTCACTTGTGAACGGCCAAGAAGGTACGAAGAAAACCAGTCATTAATGATGCCTCTGATACCATAGTGATTAAGCTTTTTTAGTAAGATTGAATGATTGACGGTATCGAAGGCCTTTTTTAAATCTAGAAAGATACCACAAGTAAATAATTTTAGGTCCATATTGTTTTGTATGATATCAACAATGTCAATAACAGCGTGTTGAGTGGAATGCTTTTCACGAAAGCCATACTGGGATTTAAAAAAGATGTCGTTTTTGTCAAGAAAGTTTTTGAGTCGTTGGTACATCAACTTTTCAAATATTCTATTAAAAATAGACAATAATGAAATAGGCCGATAATTTCCGGGGTCAGTTTCATCACCACTTTTGTAGACAGGAGTAACTTTCGCTTGCTTTAATTTGGATGGAAAGACACCTTCTTGTACAGAGATATTAAAAATGGTGGATAGAGGACCGGAAATAATGTGTTTAGCACCGGATAAGATATTGATCGGACAAGAGTAGAGACCGTAAGTTTTAGTTCTAGGAATAGGCAGTATTTCACGTTCAATATCTATTGGAGAGACTGCATCGAAAAAGAAGGAATTTGGATTATTATTGGGTGACAAATACTTAGTAAAACTGCAAGAAGAAGGTGGTACATTCAACGCTAATTTTTCCCCAACGGAGGAAAAGTAATCAAGTTGTTGAAAATGTTAGAAATCTCAAGGGGATCATTTGTTATGCTGTTGTCATTAAGGCGCTTTAGCGAAGAAATAGCCCGTGATTTTTCTCTTTTTGCCATTGATAAGGCTATTTATGCCATTCCAGGTGTTCTTTATGTTATTTAAATTGTCAGCTAAGAATGCGTAATAATAATTCTTTTTACTCAACCTGGTAAGAACAGATATTTTATTTCTATAGAGTTTATATTGTGCGAAATCCCCTGATTGAAAAAGAGACTTTTTCACTTTGATAGATTTTTTGAGGCCATTGGTTATCCATGGCTTAGAAAACTGCTTTATCTTGCGTTTTGAGAGGGTTTTCAGAGGAGCGTGTTTCTCGACAAGACCAGACCAGACAGTGTGTTATAGAAATTAGAAAAAGCATTATCGACAACAAGCTGGTCATCGAAATTTTGGTTTAAGAGTGCGTCCAAGAGTTCAGAGTTAAATCTATTAACTGAGAAACCAGAAAAATCTCTTCGCCTTTGCTTTCTCGACTTCGGCTTCTTAAAGGCAGTGTGGGAGACACAAGACTGTGAAAAATGGTCGCTGATATCAGAGACAATATTGCCACTGGTGATATTAGCATCAACATTGTTAGTCAAAATGTTGTCGATTAAGGTGGCAGATCTGTTATGTACACGTGTTGGTTTATCAATAGTTGGAATGAAAGAAAAGCTTTGCAGAGAAAGTAAAAATTCCTGAGAATAGCGAGAACTTTCGGCATGGAGGAGGTTTATGTTGAAGTCGCCCATGATATAAACTAATTTGTTTGAAGCTATTAGGCTTTCAAGAGTTTGGTCAAAATATTCTTGGAACTGTTGTGGGGAATTATGTTGTCTATATATGATACCACAAATGATGTTGCTTTTTTGTGAGGATTGTATTTCAATCCATAGCGCCTGGAAAGCCTCATTAGATGTTTTTTCAATAACTGTATACTTCAGAGATTCATTAATGTACAAGCCAACACCTCCAGAGGTGTCGGAGTGTGCTCAAAAATATATCCAGGTATGTTTGGATTAAAATCCAAATTTTTTCCACTGATTATTTTGGTTTCAGAAACTCCTATAAAACTAAAATCAAAGTTCAATTCATCTAATAAATGGGCCTGAAAGTTTTCAAGGTTTCGCCTGAGGCTCCTGACGTTATTATGTAGAACAGAGAAACATTAATCACTAACGCGTTCGGGAAGTTCAGTTTTAAATTTGTTGAAGCTATGTGGAGAGTAGTAGAGGCTCTGGATACGATTGTAGTAAAGATAATCATTACCAGGATTAAGGTTTTCAGCTGCATTGAGCCTAAAAAGATCGAGATCATAAATACTAGTAAGCTTTTCCAAATATTTTTTGGTCGGCAAATGGGAAGATATACAGTTATTAAATTTGCCATGAGCTAAAATAATGTTTTGCCTAAAGTATGGAAGCTCACGAAATAAAGAATGAGTAATTCGAGCGATCTGATGGTTAGCACTCATGAATGAAACTAAGATTTATTAGCAGTAGATGCTTATCTAACTTGTATCCGAAGCAAGATCTCGTAGAGTGTCAGTGTCCGTGATGTTAATTGCACGGGAGCCCTCATCCTTTCTTAGGTAGATGGTGGAGTTTTTGGCCCAGCAAAAGCGGTATTGGTTCTGCTCTTTAAATAATAGCAGATTCTGCTTCCTCGGAGTGAGATGATCGAAGATTCGTACTCGGCCAAGCTCGTTATCAGTAAGACAAACCGATACTTGTAGGGTTAACTTGAGAGGCACCTCGACGAACTTCCATAACCTTCCCTTTCGCCAAACGCCTGACAAATTTACATATCACAGGTTTTGGACCTTCGCTTCCATTCCTTGTTGATACACGATGCGCTATCAAGAATGGATACTTCAGCTCCCATTTCCTGGAAAAGTTTTACAGAGAGAGAGCTTGTTTCCAGGGCCGTAGCCAGTATGAGGCAAACCGTGGCACTTGCCTCAGTCATTGTTGACAAATTCACAAACAGTTAAATAAGTAAAAAAAAAAAAAAAAATGATGATGATTATGTTGAATGATAACGCGAATCAGGCAGTGCCCTGAATTACAGGTGAGAAAAATTAAGCAAAAATTCATGCCAACCAGGCGGCGGCTTCCCAAAGAAAACTGTCTTGTTTTCATGTTTTTTTCCGCCATTTCTCGAGTCTTCTGTCTTCTCTGTTCTGAGTGAGAAAAATCTATCAAAATGCAGCATTCTATCAACAGCTTTTTTCAAAGAAAGTGGAAAGTAGTTGCTCTCATAACATGCTTTCAGTTCTTCTCACCAAAATTTAACCTTGTTTTGGCATTACTAGTATTCAGCGAAGCAACTTTGTCTTTCATTCCATCTAGTAGAGATTGTGGTGTCAGTGAAAAAGCCACCGGAGATGGTCGGAAAGAAGTTGTAGAGGCAAAAACAGGACAGAGGGCAGCGCCACTAAGTACAGGAAGCTGTTCGTGCGAGCGCAGGTTAATTAAGCGCTCTCCACAGGTTGAAGACCTGTTGCCGTTCATCGATGGGCTGTAACAGGCTGAATGGCCTTGCATTAGCGTATATGTCCTGAGCAAAATTCCTGTGGACCCGCTCGAGCCTCTACAGCGGTGGGATGCTAGTTGGCAGAGGCGAATCGCGCTGGCATTAACAGCTAACTTCGTTGCCATTTAGAAAGGAAAATCCTCAAATGAGAACGGCCGAGACCAAGTTTTATGAGCCTGCGAGACTGAGCACCCCTTTCCCCCCCCCCCCCCCCCCCCCCCAATAGACCCTTCTTTTCACGAAACCTCTGGTCAGGCAAACCTGGTTTAGGTCGTTGTTATCTAAGGCCTTCCTATAGAAACAAACCACCAACAAACACATTAAACAGCCGCATACAAGAACACAGAGCCCCTACAGTAGCATTTAAATAGCCCCCTCCCCACCCCCCAAAAAAAAAAATTCACCTCGATCTCTAGATCTAGATGGCTTTAAGGGCTCTTAGCGGAATTTTTGTCAAATAAGGTTTGATCCCAGGTTTTGTTTAAACGTAATCATCATAAAGACCCTAAATAGCTTGGCCGGTAAAGAAAACCATGGATACTGCCTCAGTCCTTATTTTTTTCTGGCTACGGCCCTGGTTTCGGGGGCAGTTTCATTTGGCTTTAACTCCGGTAGACCAACCTTTTTAACGTTGAACTGGTAGCTGTACTCCTCGGCTTCGTTAATGGCGCTACCAACACGTTCCACTTGAGCGCTGAGTACATTTAGGCGGTGAGATTTCTGCTTAAGCTGTACCAAAACGCTAGAGTTAGAAGCTGTCAGGTCATCATACTCGTCGCTCAAGTATTGCAAGCTTCTAGCAGTTTCGACGTTCGATGCACTAGTGTCTGTAGTGTTTTTGCTATCGTTAACAGCACCATTCGTGGCGGCAAACGTTTCTTTCAGGGACTTAACTTCTTTGCACAAAGCGTCGACCTGCTCTTTTAACGATTGATTTTGTTGTTTAAGTGAGGCGACAGTCACTTTCGGCATAATAATTTAGAGTATTAGGAGTAAAATAGTTCAGAAAATAAGTGGCAAAAACGACTGAAAGGGTCGGAAAAGACAGAGCTCAAAAATCCGCGTCCATCTTGTCTCTGACCGCAGTTCCACCTGCTGGTGAGGAGACTTTGGATTTTGATGATGACACTTCCAAAGGTGAGGATTCATGTTTTTCTCTTACTAGAAGTCGTTGTTATACAGAAAAACTGTTCTGTGTTAATCTTCACAGTTGAAAGATAACTGAGTTAAGTGCATTGATGAAGATACAACAAACGCCTCTTAGCTGTAAACCGTACTCTCTCGTCTCCTAAATGTAGAGCCACCAGATTGGCTAGAAACTTTCTCTGGATTTTTGGTTTTGTTTGTTGTTGCTGCCGTTTGCTTGTTAGTTTGTTTTTAATGGTTAATTTGTTGGTTTTATTTATTTATGTACTTACTTATCATGGAATGAGAAGTGTTTACTCAATTCGTAGCTGTAATTCGATAATGCTGTTCAATATACAATGTTGTTCGTAATGGCAAGGTTTTAGTGGACACAGTGAAATTTTAAAAGTGCAGCTCAATACTGTACCGTTTGTCTTTGTTCAGTATCTAACTTACAATTGACAATTAATCCATGTATTGTTGATGATTTAACTTAAACATAAAAATAATCGAACACTCGCTGAAACGGAAGCAGGTGATAAATTCGAAACTAACTTTTTTTTCTAAAACAATTATCAGATTTGGTTGGCCGGCAGAAAACGAAACCTTTATGAAAAATAGCAAAAAATCTCTTGTTTATAGTACCTTTGCGCTTAAGTAGACAGTAAACAGGCATATTTAGGCATGTTTTGTGTGTAATACCTGAACACTAGCTGGTGAGCTGTCTCACTAAAGCTCAGCGTAGCTTACACAATATACTTGATTTGACTGGACTTGAGTTAGTCATTCTTTCTTTATAAGCGAGCGCATAAAATAAGGTTGTTCTACAGGCTTAAGTGTTTTGGCCACAAACCAGGCTTATCTCCTTTGTGAAATCTCAATTTCCAGAAAACATATAACAGCACGAATAACAAAGAAAACAGCAAAAAAGCTCGATTGAGAGATATTTTACAGCTATGGAGTTCTGCGCATGAAACGCTTTTCATTGAAAGTAGCGTCAAGTATCTGAGTTTCGAAGACGGTTACGTGGTCTCACTTTGGGCGGTAAATGAAAGCGAATGAAAATCAGTGGCAAAAAAAAAAAAATAGAAATAAGTAAATTGTCAATATTCTCCGAAGTTGCTTGACGTGTACACACTTTATTGCTGGTAATATTGTAGATTATAAAATATTTGAGATAGTACGCGCGCTCTCATTGGTCGATAGGTGTGTTTAGATGAGAGTATGTAAACACGGTTGTGACGTCACGCTTTCTCTGTCTTCTGGCACAATTTGAAAACATTTCAAAGCTTTCGCAAGACTCGCAAACTAATTTCAAATACAACTGTTAAGGAAATGGTAAAAAATTTCCCAAAGTTTGCCTATCTCCTCCCCCCTGAACCCGAGGGAAAAAAAGCAAAAGAAAGAAGAACCACAGCGCTTTGCCTGCCTCGCTAGACGACCTCGTCGAGGGAGCTCAAGTGAAGACGACAAAATATGCAACAAATACGCAGTAAACATTTTTCCAGGTAATTTTTGCATCTGAGTACCACAATAAAATTCCCTAAGAGACATTCTTTATTCAAAAAATGTACACGAAAACGAACACAAAACTATATGCTACAGACTATAAATGTTTCAAATCAAACTTTGTACGGCTGGTTACCGTGTTTTGGCTGTCAAATTTGTATAAAATGTATTCAGTCTCTAAGACTTTCTCAGCGTAATAATCTACTGTTACGATTACTATTACCAGCAACAACTTCACAGTCTGGATCCGCCGCTTGTGCTATGATTCCTAAACAGCAAAACTTCACAAGGCACGATTAGCGACTCGACACCTCGGCCATCTCAGGCTGCCACATCGGGCAAGTTCACGTAACTTTCAGGAGCAACCATGCAGAATGACATTCATTTTCAGCTTAAATAAACTCCTCATCTTGAAGTTTTTTTCCTTACAGAATCGTGTATTTTGAACATTTCCTCTAGTTTTCACCGAATATTCGGTATTTTTCTGTAAGATTTACGGGAATCCAAAGCAGAAATCGCCGTCATCCACACGGGGCTCGCTACCGCTTGCTACAAATTTCAACTTGATTTTGACTTTTATAACGCAAATTTTGTTTGGTTCATGTGTTGTCAGATGCGCGTTTTCATTGGCTAGTAGCAAAAATGATTGTCCAGAGCGCGTACTGAGAACATTTATTTCAATCACGAAATAAATAAACAAAATTTCCCTTCATTTGTCGAATTATTTTTTTAGAAATATTCTATAAAAGCAATAGAGGACTTTTTTCCCGTGTTTACATAGCCTCATCTAAACACGAGGGGGGTTGGGAGAATTCGAGACAGTTATGCAAACTCGAGATGCAGTCGAGGGTTTGCATAACTTTCGAGAATTCTCCCAACTCCCCGAGTCCTCTATTGCTTAAGTGTATCCAGAAACAGTTTAGCATCTGCGTTACAGTTTACTCTTCATCGCATAATCTTAGTATACTGAGTAAATATTCGATATCATTTCCCAGCATCCATGGCAAGCAGCGAAAGTGAAGCCAAAACTAAAAGTGACGTCAGACCAGCTGATGAGGAGACTTTGGATTTTGATGAAAACACTTCGAAAGGTGAGGCATCATGTTACTCTCTTACCAGAAGCTCTTTGTGACACCAGAAAACTGTTCAATGTTAATCTTCACAGTTGTAAGAGAACTGAGTTTAGTTCATGGACGAAGAAAGAGGAAACGCCTTCTTTCGGTCGGCCATTTTACTTTGAAACTGTTGTCCGTTAATGTAATATTGCTGGAAAAAAGGTTTGGTTATATATAACTGAAAATTAAAAGTTCACCTCATTGTTACAGCTTGTGCCTAGGCATAGTTTAGCATATACGTTGCATTTACACTTTATAAGCTGAGTATACTGATTAAATATTTGATTTGATTTCCCAGCATCCGTGACAAGCAGTGAAAGCAAAGCCAAAACTGAAAGTGACGTTACACCAGCTGGTGAGGAGACTTTGCATTTTGTTGATGACACTTCGAAAGGTGAGGATTCATGTTATTCTCTTGCCAGAAGTCGTTGTTAGTCTAGAAAACTGTTCAATGTTAATCTTCTCATTTGTAAGAGAACTGAGTTAAGTGCATGGAGGAAGATACAGTAAACGCCTGCGTAGATCTGCCAAAACTCTTTCCGGTTTTCGGTGTTGTTTGTTTGTTGCTGTTTTAATTTGCATGTTTGTTTGTTTGGTTGTTCTTATAAAGTTTTATCGATTTCTCTTTTCTTTTTATTTAATCTACAATTGTTCGTTTAATGTTCACACAAACATTGAGGCTTCAAGCTCTCAGTCAACGACTAAAATAAATCTAGTTCCGGGTTTTGATCAGCCGCCGCCGTTTTAATCTTAGATTACTGATTAAGAATTCGATTGCATTTCCCAGCATCCATGGCAAGCAATGAAAACAAAGCCGAACCTGAAAGTGACGTCACACCAGCTAATGAGGAGACTTTGGATTTTGATGATGACACTTTAAAAGGTGACGATTCATGTTATTATCGTGACAGAAGTCGTTTTTAGACTGGAAAACCGTTCTGCTTTACGTTAAGAACTTTTAAAGACACACTACTTTACTACTTTACTACGTCCAGTACAGTGTGTGTCCAGTCACATTTGTAAGAGAACTGAGTTGAGTGCAAGGTTTGGTTATATATGACTAAAAATTAAAAGTGCACCTCATTGTTACGGCGTGTGTCTAGGCATAGTATAGCATCTAAAGCTCCATCCACTCCAACAAAACATGTTTAATTAAACTAGGTTTAACAAAATGAAAATTTCCAACAGAAAGCTGAACCATTGACTTTGACATAGGATTCAAGTAAACTTTAACTTATGCTTTCATTTGTGCTATATTTGTAGTCGACAAAAATCCGAAAGCAGCTTTTATGAAGGAAACAATTTTAAACTGTGTTTAACTAAACAGCTTTTAAACGTGTTTAGGCCTTGGTGTGAGTGGGACATCAGTTGCAATTACACTTCATAAGCTGAGTATACTGATTAAATATTCGATTTCCCAGCATCCATGGCAATCAGTGAAAGCAAAGCCAAACCTGAAAGTGACGTCACACCAGCTGGTGAGGAGACTTTAGATTTTGATGATGACACCTCCAAAGGTGAGGATTCATGTTTTTCTCTTACTAGAAGTCGTTGTTATACAGAAAAACTGTTCTGTGTTAATCTTCACAGTTGAAAGATAACTGAGTTAAGTGCATTGATGAAGATCCAACAAACGCCTCTTAGCTGTAAACCGTACCCTCTCGTCTCCTAAATGTAGAGCCACCAGATTGGCTAGAAACTTTCTCTGGATTTTTGGTTTTGTTTGTTGTTGTTGCTGTTTGCTTGTTAGTTTGTTTTTAATGGTTAATTTGTTGGTTTTATTTATTTATGTACTTACTTATTATGGAATGAGAAGTGTTTACTCAATTCGTAGGTCTACTTCGATATTGCTGTTGGATATACAATGTTGTTCGTAATGGCAAGGTTTTAGTGGACACAGTGAAATTTTAAAAGCGCAGCTCTATACTGTACCGTTTGTCTTTGTTCAGTATCTAACTTACAGTTGACAATTAATCCATGTATGGTTTTATGATTTAACTTAAACATAAAAATAATCGAACACTCGCTTAAACGGAAGCAGGTGATAAATTCGAAACTTTTTTTTCTAAAACAATTACCAGAGTTGGTTGGCCGGTAGAAAACGAAACCTCTATGAAAAATAGCAAAAAAATCTCTTGTTTAGTACCTTTGCGCTTAGGTAGACAGTAAACAGGCATATTTAGGCATGTTTTGTGTGCAATACCTGAACACTAGCTGGTGAGCTGTCTCACTAAAGCTTAGCGTTGCTTACACAATAAACTTGATTTGACTGGGCTTGACTTAGTCATTCTTTCTTTATGAGTGGGCGCATGAAATAAACTTGTTCTACAGGCTAGTGTTTAGGCCGCAAACCAGGTCTATCTCCTTTGTGAAAGCTCAATTTCCAGAACACATATTACAGCATGAATAACAAAGAAAACAGCAAAAAAGCTCGATTGAAAGATATTTTACAGCTATTGAGTTTTGTGCGTGAAATACTTTTAATTGAAAGTAGCGTCAAGTATCTGAGTTTCGAAGACGGCTACGAGGTCTCACTTTGGGCGGTAAATGAAAGCGAATAAAAATCAGTGGCAAAAAAATAGAAATAAGTAAATTGTCAATATTCTCCGAAGTTGCTTGACGTGTACACACTTTATTGCTGGTAATATTGTAGAGTGTATCCAGAAACAGTTTAGCATCTGCGTTACAGTTTACACTTCACCGACATAATCTTAGTATACTGATTAAATATTCGATATCATTTCCCAGCATCCATGGCAAGCAGCGAAAGCGAAGCCAAAACTAAAAATGACGTCAGACCAGCTGATGAGGAGACTTTGGATTTTGATGAAAACACTTCGAAAGGTGAGGATTCATGTTTTCCTTATACTAGAAGTCGTTGTTATACAGAAAAACTGTTCTGTGTTAATCTTCACGATTGTATGAAGGTGTAATTGATTGTATGTCTCTAATACGCAGTTGATTGTCATACTGTGCAATTGATTTTCTATTGGTGTTAATAGTTGTCCAAAGGTGCAATTGTTCATCCGTGGATGCTATTGAATATTAATACATATGCAAGTAGCGTTATTGAAAGTTCATTCGCGTTAATGAAGTTCATGGAAGTGCTAATGAACGTATATTTGCCGTGTAGTTTCAACTGTTGACGTAAATGAATGTATATTTTGCGTAAATGAACAGCAAAAGGTGTAATATGAAACCTCAAATCCGCTTTTATATGTTCCAGAAAACATATAACAGTATAAACAGCAATGAAAACAGGAAAAAGCTTGATGAAAGATTTTTGTGCGTGAAACGAAGTTGCTTTACGTGTACACACTTTATTGCTGGTAATATTGTAGAGTGTATCCAGAAACAGTTTAGCATCTGCGTTACAGTTTACACTTCACCGACATATTCTTAGTATACTGATTAAATATTCGATAACATTTCCCAGCATCCATGGCAAGCAGCGAAAGCGAAGTTAAAACTGAAAGTGAGGAGACTTTGGATTTTGATGAAAACACTTCGAAAGGTGAGGCATCATGTTATTCTCTTAGCAGAAGCTCTTTGTGACACCAGAAAACTGTTCAATGTTAATCTTCACAGTTGTAAGAGAACTGAACTGAGTTTAGAAGACGAATGCCTGATCTCACCTTGGGCGCTTAATGGAAGCTAATGAAAATCAGTTTCGGTTTTCATTGTTGTTTGTTTGTTGCTGTTTTTATTTGCATGTTTGTTCGTTTGGTTGTTCTTATAAAGTTTTATCGTTTTCTTCTTTCCTTTTATTTATTTTTAACAATTGTTCGTTTAACCTTCACTCAGACATTGATGCTTTAAGCTCTCTGTCAATGACTAAAACAAATTCAGTACCCGTTTTTTATCAGCTGACACTGTTTTAACCTATAATGATTAAGTATTCTATTTCATTTTCCAGAATCTATAGCAAGCAGTGAAAACAAAACCAAACCTGAAAGTGACGTCACACCAGCTGGTGAAGAGACTTTAGATGTTGATAATGACACTTCGAAAGGTGAGGCAGAAGTCGTTGTTAGACTGGATAAGTGTTCAATGTTAATCTTCGCAGTTGTAAGAGAACTGAGTCAAGTGCATGGATCGAGATACACCAAACGCCTCTTAACTGTAAACCCTACCCTCTCCTCCCCTTACTGTAGAGTAGCCAGATTTGTTAGAGACGTTCTCTGGATTTTTGGTTTTGTTTGTTTGTAGTTGTTGCTGTTTGCCTGTGTGTTTGTTTTAAATGGTTTGTTTGTTGGTTTTTCTTTATTTCTTTATTTACTTATTTATTATGAGATGAAAAGTGTGTACTTGTAGTTAGTAAGAATTCGTAATTATACTTAAATATTGCTGTACAATATGCAACGCTGTTCGTAATGACAAGGTTTGAGTGGATACAGTAAAATTTAAAAGTTCAGCTAAATACTGGAATGTTTGTTTTTGTCCAGTATCTAACTTACAGTTGCCAATAAGTCCATGTATCGCTGATTATTTAAGCAAAACCTAAAAGTTTTCGTTTTCCCAGCATCCATGGTAAGCAGCGATATCAAAGCCAAACCTGGAAGCGACGTCACACCAGTTGGTGAGGAGACTTTGGATTTTGACGATGACACTTTGAGAGGTAAAGGGTTATGTCACTTACTTGCCCGTTTGTCACTAACATTTTAAAATGTTGCAAAAAAGTTGAGTCCACGGGTGATAGCTAATGGAAAATGGTGTAGTAAAGGCCTCCTTTTCCTTACTTAATAACGCCCTCCATGTCCTCTTTTATCCTACAGTGTGGTTATTTTCAAGACCCTCTCCCTCCCCTCCCCCCCTTCACATCCCCTTATTAGTATCGTCTCTTTACTTTAAATGATACAATATGGGGCTCAAATTGGACCATTGAGGGACTGGTTAGGAAACCTTGCAATGTCAACAATGGTGTTGCAATTTATGTTGAAAGGGCCACGACCGTGCACAAACCTTTCTTTTAATTTTCACACTACAGTTGAATATCTTACTATTGGTGATTTGCTCCAACACATTTAATGGGCGAGACATGTCTTACGAAGAAGGTCTGAAGTTCCTTAAATGGCCAACACTTGAACAAAGAAGATTGTTTTCGTCGCTTATCGAGTGTTATAAGTTAGACAATAAACAGACTTAATGGACTAGATCCCTCAGCATTTTTTACGTTTGCACATGATTTTCGGCCCTCAAGAGCAAATCACCGTTTTAAACTTAAGTTTGCATCTGCAACTTTGAATAGTTTTAAACATTCCTTTTTTATACGCATAATCGATAAGTGGAATAATCTGCCAAAGGAAATTGCTGAGGCGGAAGATTTGACAACCTTTAAGAACCGACTGAGATGTCATCTTGCAAATTTTTCTAGTGAACACTAAGTTCTTCTATAGTGTGATGTGCTATATATTTTATGTTAAGTATTTTAAACAGTTGTAAATAATTAATGTTTCAATTATTTTCTTATCAGGAGATAAACTAGAAAGGGAAAACCTCATTTATCTCCTTTTCACTTGGATTCAGTTTTGAATAAACGGCTATTATTATAAAATCTATTGTGCTGTGCACGGTCAACGCCAAAAATGCTCACCAAAATAAACAACACTAAAGTTAAGAAGTTTGACGGGCTACACACGGGCTTAACCATTGCCTTTTCCTAACTATGTTCTGATTTGCTTCATTTTAGCAATAGCAGAGGTTTATAAGAATGAAGGTAATGATGAATACGGGAAAAAGAATTTCCGAAACGCCGTTTACTTTTACACGGAAGGAATTAAAGTGAACTGCAAGGATGAAGAACTGAAGGCCAAACTGTATGGCAACAGGGCGGAAGCACACTTTCGTTTAGGTGAGAGGTTTTATTTCAATTTATTTATTTATTTGTTCAGCATTTATTTAGTTACTGTAGTTAAGATATTAGGACAACTGATTGTGAAAATGAATTGGAGCGTACCTAAATTCATTTTCAGACGTTCTTTCGCTCGTTCTTGAACACTTTTTTCGCGTCAATTTTAGCCGGGTTTACTACGTCCCGCATCAACTAGCTTCCCTCGCGATTCCGAGAATGCAGAGGTCAGACCAGCTGCATCAGACTGAGGGTAAATGAATTTATTTATCTTTCTATAATTTTTAGGGAATTATCGGGATTCACTTAGTGATGCGAAAGTTGCCAATGAACTACAGCCGTCTGATGTCAAAGCAATCATTAGAGGTAAGATGTCGTAAAATTCTAGACATACAGTATTTTAAAGAAAGACGTAATGAGTAAACTGCAGCAATATAAACCGCCGCAATATCTGCCATAACTACACTTGCGATACAATCTTTAAAGTGAGGGCGATTAACAGAATGTTTTAGAAAATATAAAATATATAGATCATGACTCTTTTACACCAGATAGGCCAAGGAGCTGCGAATTTACACAAAATCCATCCGTTTTTTAGAACTGGTTGTCCGTATCACATGTAATATCATTGTGAAAGTTGGTACCTTGCATGTAAACAATTTTATATGTTTCAGCTGAAAGAACAGTGTATCGCTACACATCGCCAACGTGCGCAAAAATACCGAAATAACAATTGTACAGAAACGTGTGTTTTTCTTTGAACTGACTCTCATCACACGTGCAGATGTCTTACATTGCGCATGGCATAAACCTCATGACTACTATTTACCGATTTATTGTATGAAGTGTTTGCTTCGCCCATGTGTCCATATTAAGCGGGTTTCATCATGTAAAAAACTATATCCTCTCATTGCGAAGACTAAGCGGCTGTTCATAAAGTGGTGTTTAAGACCGTATTCCAGAATAAGAATACGCAGAATAGCTGTTAGATTTCTCTTTTAAGTAAATTTGGGAAAACATTTCTACAAATTTTCGCTGACACATGATAATTTAAGAGTGATTTTGTATTACAGTAACTACAAAAACCTCTTAAGGAATTTCTTGTATTATTGTATGTATTCCTATTCGGGAATGGAGTCAATCGAACGCACCCTAACAGTATTGCAAAATGGCGATCCTTTCTCGTCATCCTCAGCTCTACTGTCATGATCATGATACACATGTGCAAACATAGAAACTAAATTTTGAGGTAAACTAGCTTGACTTAAAAACTAATCGAGTTATCATATATATTTTTAGGAGCAAGTGCTTGTGTGGAGCTGAATCTATTTGAAGAAGCGATCACATGGTGTGATCAAGGATTAGCAGTATCCTTTGGTTCTTTCATTGCCGCATAAACATTCCCGGATGTAATAAGGTTGTTTTCATAATGAAAAGCAGTACTGGATTCCCTTATATGTCCCCACACAAAACGTGCCTTCCCAACCCCCCTCCCCCCCCCTGCAAAAAATAAAAATTAAAAAATTATATGATTAGCATTCCTACGTTTTATACTACCACAGTATAAAACATAGGATGCTCTGCAACTCAATTCCTGCCCAAGCAGTGACTGATTAACACAATTTGACAAGTGAATTGAAAGAAAGTTTTAGTATATATGTATATGCCTTATAAATGTTTTGTCTGATTGCAGTAGTTGAAAGAGAACACAAGAGAACCATAAAATGAACTGCATACACTTTAATGTACGCCATTTTACCCCTACTTTTACCACAAAACCGTTTCAAAGACCATGTCAGGTAACAATCGAGTATCGATGTACTCGATAACTAGGTGCAAAGAAACTCACCGCCAGCTCCATTGTAATGCTACAAATATAGGTGCCTTTCATCCCGTCCGGGCGCTGAGGGCCGATTCGCACTAGAGTTCTAGGAGACCCTATAACGTCTCATCGAATTTACTTGCATTCTTTACAAAGCTTTTACAACGTAACAACCTTAACTTTGAAAAGATTGACAGAGAAAATGTGACGCTGTTGGAACTCAGAAACAAGTCTCAAAAGGTATTGTTATTTACTTGATTTTAAAGGAAGTAAGTGCAGGCAGTATATTAATTTGGGTAGGCCCTGTTTGTTAGGATAAAAAATAGTTTCCAACCGAATAAATGTCATTTAAAAGGCGTCTGGGGCAAACTTTGATTCAGAAACACTGTTGAAACTTTTTTGGGCAAATTACTTATCCCCCAGACCTTCGTATCCCCCCCCCCCCCCGCCCTCCTCCCCCACTCGCGTTACACGTTATAATCAATTTAACGTTATTTTCCTAGCCCCTTACCCCTTACACGAATTCTACTCGTAAAGGATGTACCCTTGGAACATCCTCCTTTTGTGCTTGGTAACAAAGGTCGTACAGATGTCGTCAATATCAACGTTAAGGTCATGATGCAAGTGCATGAGTGCAAGTCCTGACAACCGCTCCTTTGACATCCTGTTTCTGAGATGTGATTTGATTCTTCGCAAGCCGAAGAATGAGCGCTCAGCTTTGGCAGAACTAACAGGGAGTGTACACCCAATTATAAGTAAAACTCGTGTGTTTGGATATTTGTCCTCGTCACCATGTTTTACACACTCGATAAGATTTCCCGGTATAAATTTGGTGTGCACTATTTTCAAAAGTATTGCCATTCCTTCAACTCAGAAAGAAGTGCTGAGGGTTTAGGTAAGTCCTTTAGCCAAACCTGTAGCTGTCATACTTCACCACGGCAGATGGAACCTTGCAAGGTAAAGCTTTCCGCTCCAGCCTTCTGCTGTGTTCACTGAATCTTGAATTTTTTTCTTCCAAAAAATGATCTATAAAAGGTATGGCGTTTCCGGGTTTACGCTGGGTGCATTGTTTCTAAGTGCCTGCCTCCCAGTGATTCTTGGTGCTGAGAGTGTAGCACCTATCTTGTCAGCCAGTCTAGAGGCGTCTTCAAACCGTTCATGGCATTCCTCTGTTCTGTTTGACCTCACTCTGTCAACTGCTTTAATAGTGTCGTCAATTATAGAATAAGCTTGGAGGACATCCTGGTCTTTCTTTTGAAGCTTGGCTGCAATGGGTTTGAGCGTTTTTAGGCTATTAAAGGTGAAAATGAATCCGTAGGTTTTCAGATTTGCCAAAAGGCCTTGTGCCTTGATTGTGGTCTATCTGTCCCATGTGAACGATGTCGAGGAAAATACTGCTTTGAAAGCAGAGGCGAGCAGACCACCAGAGGGTACCCCCTAAAAATTACAGTTTTGATTATACTTGGAATTTAGTTCGGCTTAATGCCAAAATGATTTTAAACCAATTAAATAATGCTATCCTGTCGATGCAAGAATTTAAGAGCGGCTTCCCACAAATATCGACCGAAATCAACTTTTGGTGGCACAAGTCAAAAAACCGATTTCGCTCATATTTTGCTCATAGCTAGACCCTAGTAAGAAACAAAACGGGCTGTAGTTAGTTTTTTCAAATACGGCTTCCTTACGCGTAAACATGCGAAAAACGATTTTCAACTCAGTTGAGCCAAAATCCGCTTCCCGCCGGACGGAATTTTCCTTAACTTTGGCCGGCCGCGTATCAATCCACAGTCTGTCACGGATCTTGAAATAACATCTATTGTTTTTCTAGGTCTTCTTCTTCTGTTCCACAGAAAAACATTCAAAACTTACGTTACTTTTATGCCCGAAACTGATCTAGAACAACATGCTATAAATGCAAATTTTTAACAACCGAATTTTCGAACTTAAATAAGGGCAAATTTTACCCATGGGCGATAACTTAGATTATCATAAAATGACTTTCTATGGCTTCACTGTGTACTTATTAATCATAATATCAAAACAAAGGTTTGGGTAAATTATTTTAAGTGACTCGCAGGGCTTCGAATTTATCACCTACCCTGTCGAAAATCTGGCATTCGCATTGTAAACAATGGCGTGACATAGCCGGGGACCGCGAACTACGAAAGCCAAAAATGCTTCAAAAACGTGCATTACTTTGAGACATTAAGGTAGGGAAACTAAGCCGATACCTTAATTAACAATCCAACATAAGATTTGGGCATCTTCTTCATCTATTCGTGCTCGATACAAGCATAATATTAGTGTGTCGACGACGAGTTCATTTTTAGTATTTCATGATCATTTCATGCACGATTTAACAAGAATTTAGCATCGAATTATTCATTAACCCGCACTGGGGTTATTTCTGTACTCTTACCCTCTGAATCAAGAAAACTTTGACAAAACAATCCAGTTTACGAATTAATAAACATTTCTATATTTTTCTAAGAAACAACTCGCAAGCTACACAGTTGCGTGACAACCATGAACCGGAAGTGTCACCATAAAGATTTCTATTCTTCTGCCATTATGATTTGAAATTGGGGATAAAGACGACTTTAAGCGACTAGTTTTCGTAACTAATGTCCGTTTGCTTCCATACTTTCGCACGCAAAATAAATACTCAGAAACGAGCACATTATATTCTTAGTCCAACAAAGCATTTTAAATGCCGTCAAATTTGGTCGGTATGTTAATTGTCCCCCTTAACTCATCCACACCTGATAAAGAGGAAACGACTTCTTTCTGGAGAGAAACGAAAAATAACTAAAACAGAACATTGTGTCAATGTCACGAAGTAGCAATAAGGACATGCTACGGCTCCTATACATTTGGTAATTCTGGGCGTTTTCCATTTACCAAGATACTCCAGAAATTCCGGTTGGGTTGTAAATGGAACATGCTTTTTTTGGTTCGCTCCACTGAAAAATTTCCGGAAAGAATGGAACTTGTAAAAAGGTAGTTCCGTTTTCCCGTTGGAAACTTTTCTCATGGAACTGCGTGTTCCATTTATGAGTTTCACAAGGTTTGACCAGTTCCAGGCTGTTCACGACCATATCTTCGGTAACGAAATATGGCGGCTTCTTCTACTCCCTCGGTGACTTTCCTATCCTCGAGTAGTACTTTATACGAATGCTCGGTGTGTCATGGCCTAACTCCAGATTTTCAAACGTTAATTAATCACAACTGTGCCATGTATGTCAATGGTAAGTAGTATTTATCGAAGGAAACATTACAACTCACCCTGGGGTTGTTTGAGTGTTCCGATTATTTCCCGCCTTGAAGCCTAAAATTTTGCATCTGTAATTAAACAAGGTCTTTTGTCATTCACCCTTTCACAGCAGCTGTTTCAAGTGCGTGTCGTTGAGGAGCTCTTCCTGTGGCTTGTACTTCTCTGCACAGAGCTTCAATGGTCCCTCAAATCATCCTGGAGTGGCTTTTAAATTCATCAATCGTATAAGCTTATCTATATCGCGGCAAAATATTTTCATAAAAACCTTGATTTTGCATGGTGAAGATCGCGTCTCATATAGGTTGCGATCGTCGCCAGGATAGGAATGTCATCATCATTTTTTGAATTCACGAGACTCTCTTCTTCCAAAGACCGACTCTACAATTTCGTTTAACCACAACAATTGTGCCGCCATTTTGTATTTTTTTGTGGGGAATACATCGGACGGAGAAGGAAATGGATGGAACATATGTTAAATGAAACACGTTCTTCACCGATAAACATTTCCCACCGAAATTCTCGGAATTTTTCGGAATCTTATGGTAAATGGAAAACGCCCGCTCTGTCTGCCTTCTCTTCTATTTATCTCGGAATACCGTAAACTGCCTCTTATAAGCCCTGGGGCCCGTTTCTCGAACGTCCCAGTAACTTACCGGGCCAGATAAGTGTCTTTCGTGATAAATGTTTCTCAAAAGATAAGCCCAAATCGTCATCGTCTTGATGTTTCCTGGCGTTGAAAACGTGGCCGAATGGGCAAGGATAAGCTGAACCTCGTTCCCTACATCTTGAAAACCATAACATGACTTGTGCTGGTCTATATTCTTTGTACAGGACAGCTATCTCTCTGGACCTTGTTCTATCTGCGATCAAACGAACATGGCTCACCAACTATCAACGTAAACGAACAGCAAACTTCCATGCTCGCCGTTTTGTTTACAGTTCCTTATTGTTTCTCTGGTGTAATAATAATTCAATTTGTTCATACGTCCAAAAAAGCAATGAGGACGTTCAAAAATCTAATTAGTTAATTACGTTCATCTTCACAAAAAGAATATTTCAGGATCAAAAAGCGCAACAAAACAACATTACTAATAACACGAGTATTGACCACTATCTTGGTTTCATTAAATTTGTTACGGCCTTTATTGTTATTACTTTTTTCCTTAGAAACGTTCAGAATTCTGTCTTGTTTTTTTTTTCGTTGTTTTTGTTGTCGTTGAGTGTGCGTGTGCTTTCTTTTGAAATTTAATAAATAAACTAAAACACGCAGTTTTTGCATCTATAATTCACTAATCGTGAGCTCTCATTTTCAGATGTATAAAAATTGGAAAACTCTATAGACAATGTTTTTAAAAACGGAGATGGACCCTTTATGCTATTTCTCTTCCCTTTTTTTATTTACAGAGATCTAAAAAACTCGCTCATGATCAACGGACGAGTGAAACAAACATTACTTCGAACGTATATTTCACGCAAACGATGCAGTTTAACATAACAGTCGAAACTTTTAATCAGGTTAATGTAGTTCCAATCTGCTGCGTTTTACCTATTTCTAGTTTAATTTATCCATGGCAGTGATAAAGAAAGAGGAAAATAAATTTGCCAATTATTTGTTTTAACACAATAATATTACACAATAACGAACTGGACTCCGCATCAGAGCGAACGGATACTCTGAAATTTCCAGTTATGAAACGCAGCCGAAATATATATTTGTCCGTAACGCTACCGAACTTTCGATCCAAAGATTTTTCTACTGCGAATGAAAAATGCTTTCTTTTAAATGTCGCTTCATTTTTTTTTTTCTAAAAGGAAAAAATATTTGTACCCGTGACAGTGTGTCACGCCATCTTTTTTACACTTCGATCGCCAAATCTCAAGAAAATGCTGATAAATCCGAAGCCTAGCGGGTCATTTATTTTCATTTACCCAGAGTTTTGTTTTTATATTATGATTAATAGGTATACAGTGAAGCCATAGAAAGTCATTATATGGAAATCTAAGTTATCGCCCGTGGGTAAAATTGGCAATGTTTTAGTGCTAAAATGTGGTTGCTGAAAATTGGCATTTATAACATGCTTTTCTAAACCTATTTCGGACGTAAAAGTAACTTAGGTTTTAAATGTTTTTCCGTGAAACAGAAGAAGAAGACCTAATAGAGCAATAAATGCCATTTGAAGGTTAGTAGCAGTCTGTGGATTGATACGCGACCCGTCGAAAGTTAAGGAAAATTCCATCCCGCCGAAAGCGGACTTTGAGCTCAACTGAGATAAAATCGTTTTTCGCATAATTACGCGAAAGGAAGCGGTATTTTGAAAAACTAACTACAGCTCAGTTTGTTTCTCACTAGGAACTACCTAAGAGCAAAATATGAACAAAATCGATTTTTTTGACTTGTGCCACCACTTGGTCGATATTTGTGGAAAGTCACTCTTAAGTCTCAAACAATTAGTAAAAAAAACAAACAAACAAACAAACAAACAAACAACAAAAAAAACCCAAACAAACAAATACGGGTCTAATTGGAGGGACACCCCGGGCCCTCCCCCTGTATCCGCCACTGAGGCGGGTACTGGCTGCAATCTGCCGGGTGCCAAAATACTAAGCATCTTCATGAAATCCCGTTTCAGTTCTCGTCTACGAGTGTACTTTGATTGTGATTCATTTAGACTTTTCATCCAGCCGGTAGAGTTTGTGTCCTAAACTAACTGCAATATATCTCGTAATGCCCAGTGCCAAAGTATTCATCCTCATTAAATTCCTTTGTTATTTCCTTGCATGACATCGATGAACCATGCCCTATGCACTTTCAACCAATATTTATCGAGCTCATTTAGAAATGTTACATGACTTCTTACGTTGGGAATTACGAAAAATGCAATATATATGATAAATATCACGTTAAGAACATGCGACAAGGAAACAATCTGTTTGAATTGAATATTTAGTAGAAAAGCCATATGTGAACCTAAGTAATTATTGCCACTCTCTTGGTGATTTTCAGATCGCTTTTAAGTACCATCAGCAAGCTCGTATCACCACCAAAGAAGTTGAAAGCAAAAGTTCAGAAGGAAGGGCATATATGAGCCTCGGTAATTCTTACCACTCTCTTGGTGATTTCAAGACAGCTAACAAGTTCCATCAGCAAGCTCTTAGTATCATTAAAGAAGTTGGGAACAAAGATTTAGAAGGGAGGGCATATACCAACCTCGGTGATTCTTACCTCTCTCTTGGTTATTTTAAGACAGCTATCGATTTCTATCAGCAAGCTTTTAGTATCAGTAAAGAAATTGGGAACAAAAATTTAGAAGGAAGCGTTTATGGGAGCCTCGGTTGTGCTTATTGCTCTCTTGCTGATTTTAAGACAGCTATCGAGTTCCAGCAGCAAGCTCTTAGAATCAGTAAAGAACTTGGGAACAAAGATTTAGAAGGAAGCGTTTATGCGAACCTCGGTAATGCTTACGACTCTCTTGGTGATGTTAAGACAGCTATCGAGTTCCACCAGCAAGCTGTTAGTATCATGAAAGAAGTTGGGAACAAAGGTTTAGAAGGAGACGTTTATATGAACCTGGGTAATTCTTACCACTCTCTTGGTGATTTTAAGACAGCTATCGAGTTACATCAGAAAGCTCTTAGAATCAGTAAAGAGGTTGAGAAGAAAGGTTTAGAAGGAAGCGTTTATGGGGGCCTCGGTTGTTCTTATTGCTCTCTTGGTGATTTAAAGACAGCTTTCGAGTTCCATCAGCAAGCTCTTAGAATCAGTAAAGAAGTTGGGGACAAAGATCTAGAAGGAAGCGTTTATGTGAACCTGGGTAATTCTTACCACTCTCTTGGTGATTTTAAGACAGCTATCGAGTTCCATCAGCAAGCTTTTAGCATCATAAAAGATATTGGGAACAAACGTTTAGAAGGAGACGTCTATATGAACCTCGGTCATGCTTACCTCTGTCTTGGTGATCTTAAGACAGCTATCGAGTTCCATCAGAAAGCTCTTAGAATCAGTAAAGAAGTTGGGAACAAAAATTTAGAAGGAACCGTTTATGTCACAAAACATACAAACAGATTGGAGTCTTTCAAAAAGTCATGTGTGAGAATCGCTCCTTGGATGGGCTAGCAGATGAAGAATCTGAAGGGGTTCCTTATCAAAATCGGGATGAAAAATCAAACACATCTGCAGAAGGCGAAGGCGATGCTTTAAAGGCGTTGTCTGATGTGGTCCTGGGACCGATTTTACATCTGCTACAAAGCGATGAAGTTATCGTTGTTCCTGATGGTCCACTATTTTTGGTTCCCTATGCTGCACTTCTGGACCAACATTTCAGGTACTTGTCTGAAACGCTCACAATTCGACTGGTTCCTACACTGACAAGTTTGAAACTAACGACAGAGTGTCCTCACGAGTACCACAGTACGTCTGGTGCACTGCTTGTTGGTGATCCATGGGTGGAAGGTATCCTTTACAGAGGACGTAAAATCCTGCAGCTTCCGGCTGCCAAAGAGGAGGTGGAAATGATCGGCGCTATTCTGAACATCAAACCTTTGACTGGAAAAGAGGCAACAAAACCTGAAGTGGTGAGCAGGCTAAACTCAGTGGCCTTGGTACACATTGCAGCCCATGGCCGTGCGGAAACTGGTGAAATTTTCTTGTGTCCTAATCCAACGATGGCCGAGAAAAAACTCAAACAGGAAGACTACCTTTTGACAATGGCTGATGTGTTAAAAGCCAAACTGCGAGCAAGATTGGTTGTCTTAAGCTGCTGCCATAGCGGCCGAGGGAAGATTAAGGCTGAGGGTGTGGTGGGTCTTGCCCGTGCTTTTTTGGGTGCCGGTGCTCGTTGTGTCCTTGCATCACTGTGGGCCATTAATGACGCAGCCACTCTGCAGTTTATGAGATACTTCTACGAGCATTTGGCGGAAGGACAACGTGCAAGTAAGGCTCTCCACCAGACCATGAAACAAATGCGGGAATCTGGCAACTTCAGTGACATTAAATACTGGGCTCCGTTTGTGCTGATCGGTGATGACGTCACATTGAGTTTTGGCCCCTTGAGGTAAGTTGTTTGGGCTTTATTGTAAACGTTACCTTTTAATATTTATTAAGTTAAAGGATTTCAAAACCTCTTAACCCTATCACCCTAGGTCCCCAAATTCGAAACGTAAAGGGTGTCTCAGGAAATACTGCTGAGCGGCTTTCATTCGCATGAATGGTGACTGCCCTTCATTAATAAATATTTGGTTTTATCAACAGAGTAAATAAGGTAATTTTGTAGCGGTAAAGAGATTCAAGTGCTGACATTTCGAGCGAAGGGCCAACACTGAAACGTCAGCACTCAAATCTCACTTTACGGTGGCCAAATTACGTCTCCAATTCTACCAGGGTAGTGGTAGACCAAGGTCATGAGCGGTACAATGTCATTGCTGCTCAAAGTCGTTGTGGGAGCTGGTGGCTGAGGATTGCAATTGAATCTTCGGCAATGCGTATGGAGAAGTGGATTCGTATAACAGGACCACGTGTGTGTGTCGTGAGAAGGGAAAAGTAGCTCAACTTGGCTGCCACTCTGGTATTATCCAGTGCTGTGAGCATTCGTAAGATTCTGGCAACACCCCGAAGCCGGTGTGGTGTCCTTGTTGCTGTCTACAGTTTGCCTCCATTAGGAAGTGTTTTATATTGTTAACGGATGGTCATATATGTGTCATTTTTTTTCTTCTTTCAGTAATGTTTCAGATCACTAAGAAATAGCTTTCGACGATGGTAAGTTGTAGTAATGTGAACTTTTCGTCCGTTATGTGTCATACAAGGGAATAAAATAGTGTTTATTGCTACAGTCCGAATTATCATCAAAAAATGATTCAGTCAAACCTGTAGTACTGCCTCGTATAAGCGGCCACTTTTACAACTTTGTAAATCCCGCCCACCGACAGTTGGAACGTCACAGAGCGACCGTGAACACTTTGGAGGCTGATAATTTGAAAATTTCTCTAGTTTTTACCCCGTGATAAGCGACCACTTGATACATGGTCTGAACTTAGCATGGAGGAAAATTCAATAATTCGCGATGTACAATTCCAATATGAAACTTTCTTTCACATTAGAACGTTTTGTTTCTGTCAACAAGAGTATGTTTGTTGTCCACTGTGCAACTCAGATTTACGGGAACTCTTAATTAATTTATGCATTGAAGTGTTAGGGGTGGGCTCAGTCTGTATGCAAACGGGGCCCTGAACATAACACTTCCCTAAAATGACCTCCTCGGTATATTTTTTTGGGATTATTCAACTGTATTTAGATTTTCACTAAGGCTATATCCCCCGGGTGGGAGAGGAGGGAGGGGGTGGGGTGTACTTTCTGGATTTTTGCATGGGGGTGTGCCACTGGGACTTTGAAACCTTTACCCTATGTCAAACCATGTTTCCTGGTTTGTTATACTTTGATTACACATGTCAACATATAATCGTGCGATGTCTGTTACTTTTCAGAACTGCCAGGCAAAACAATCCGATAATCCAAAGGATATTACAGGAAACTTAAACATCCGCTATGATGGTAGCGACATTCCTAGCGTTGGATGATATATATAATGATAATGAAAGATTACAAAGATCCGCAGTTGTTGTGTTACCAAAGGCAAATTTTTTTACCCGCCCAACAAGCTAGTTATAGAGCCTGTTGTGAAATATATTTTGACCGTGTCATTGTTCGAGATAATCAATTATAGAAAGCAAGACTGATCGTTACAGTAGTAGAAAAGACGAAAACAAAGAAGTTGACCAGAGATATCAGCTTTATGTACATGGGTGAATACGTTTTTCTTGAATTCTATGTCAATGTCACTAAGATAAGTTAAGGGTGTAAATGATTTATAATATATAAATATGAATATACGAAACATAAATTTCAACTGCGGGTGAAAGATTAAATAGAAGCAAGACCCTCGTAGTTATTTACGCTACTTAAGCCGCTTTCTGTGAGGGTCTTCGTATTCATTTATTCATCCTCCACGGGTATATTACGAACTCACAATATGTGATCAGCTCCCAGTTGGCTTGATAGCTAAGTTGGTAGTTCACTATAGCTACACCTGTATCGCAGAGGTTATGGGTTCGAATCCCTTTCAAGCGTGAATTTGTTTTAGCCTTTCTTTTCGCAACTTTTTAAGTTGCGTAAATAACTTCGAGGGCCTTTCTTCTATTTAATAACTTTATGATATAGTCAAGCACAGGATAAAATACCGGTTATCCAAAGGAAACATGTGGGCAATCCAAATAGGAAATGATGTCGTTACCGTAAAGCAATCAGATTGCGCCCCAGATCGGCAAAATCCTGCTGCTCCAACAGATAATGTACATATGCAGTAGTTGAGCAACAACTGTAAGTTTAACTCGATCGCTGAAACTTATGTAAGTGTACTTGTATTTTCTTTTTTGCAAAGGTATGGTTGCTTTTGTATTGTTATTAAATAGTTACATTAATCGAGGCCTAAGCTGGAAATTTTTCACAAGAGAGCAGTTTTGATTCTTCGTTAATCTGGCCTTATTAACTTGACTTTAGGCCTCTTATGCTGTGGAAAATACAGACCAAAGCAAAGGGTGGTGGAGAAAAAGTTCATAATTTCATACTAGCTCGAAACTTTCTTGGCTTGCAAAAGACGCCGCTCGTCATTTTTCAGTTTGAAAAAACACCGTTCGCCAGCCTTTGCCTTTTATATATTACACTGAAAACTGTAAAGTATTGTATCAGTTAAAAAACGTGTTTGTCAGTGGTTATTTATTCCTCAGTGAAGAATAAAAAGATGAGCAAGTTAAAGCAAAACCTAACAGTACTGAAGAACCGGCCAGTAGCACGACATTTTGCAAGAGTGTCATTTTGTGAATTCGGGTGATGATTGGTAGATTGCGAGACAAAATTTTAGTGAATTTAGACTACAGAGCGGAAGCCTTAGGGATTATACATTAATAGTTAATTATAAACCTATTTATATGTCCTCGTTTATGTATGTACGTTTTGGTATGAAATGGCCTGATGCTGGAGGCTCAGGGCCAATACAAGCCTTACGGGTGTTCCTCACATCGCTGAAACGTAGTCGTTAGTTAGTGGAGTCGTTTATTTTTTTACATATACAACTCCGTTAAAAGACTGTGTGGGATACTAGACCAAAATTTGCTAAATGAAGAAACGTATTCACATAATTATATAAAGAATAATAAACGTAGGGTGGATAAGCAGGGAGTTTCTCCACGCCGAAAAGTCCTGAGTGATTTGATACTTCTACTCTCTACTTGTACGTACTGGCTCCTGCTTATACATCCTTTGTTGCCCATTCCCGCAAATATCATAAGAGAAGTGAATCAGTTAAATTTTAAATTCCTAACAAAGCGGATACGCGCGGGCTCTGGAGACGAGTTTGGCTCGTCCTGGGCACTGGGCTCTGATGTAATCTTCAAGTACTCAGGCCCACCACATCCCTTATCATGAAAACAAATGAAGGAACGTTCGAAACGTTACACGGAGATTGACTTCTTGGGCGAAGGACAGGTAAATGCGATAATATCTGAGGTCATTGGTCGGTCCAACAGTTGTATATTCTAAAAGAGATAATTTTTGGGCAGCTTGCGACGGTGTATAAAGCCGAAGATCAGGAAACTCATTCCTGATTGTAGCAGTGAAAAAGGTAAGCTACATGGAAGTACTTCCATCCCGGTTAAATTCACATTCAAACCTGTAGTATTTTGTAAAGTGGACTACCAGGAGCACACAAAAATTTCCGAGAACGTCTACAGCTCATGTGATGATTTGCAGATTATATCTTGTTTGGGATCGCACATGTTTCGCCTTGACACAATCTCGAACAGGAATTTCTTCGCCATGAACTCACTGATTTCCTCTTTTTAAGCAACCGAGTATTCCTTTAATAGAAGTTGTTCTTTTGAGAACCTGTGTTATCCTTCCAAGAACCACAAACTGCCACCTTGAAAATCCACGCATGAGAGATCCGGCAGCTATTTTGAATTTAACACAAGGTCTTCCGTACGAATAAAGCCAACTGAGACCTCGTAAACCTTCGGCATTCCGAACCTTTACGGAAAATGGACTTACTTTTTACTTTCGTACTTACTTACTTACTTACTTACTTACTTACTTACTTACTTACTTACTTACTTACTTACTTACTTACTTACTTACTTTCTTACTTACTTTCTTACTTACACTACACGATGACAAAGTAGGTTTGAGCTTTTACAAAGCTGAAACCGCAAAAATTGGTTGTGATCTGGACGAGTAGAAAGGTGACATAACACTTGATCTTTTCAAATTTGGGGTTACATCTCACTCCCTAGTTAGAGTTATTTTATTTAAGGCATATAAAACAATACAAAACTTGTTATATCAGTAGATTTTGTTCAAGAACAAGAATTTTATAATTCTCCGGTAAAAATAGCGTACAAACAATAATTTTTTGAAACATGTCATCTTGTCCTTGCGTGACCACTGGAATTTTTTGAAAAAATATGTCAAAAGTTTCTTATGTGTTTTATTCCGTCAAAGGCTGGCTTTGAAATTCCCCAAGCTGAATTTTTTTTATGTTGCAGTACAAGCATAGAGCTTTTCTTTAGTGTAACTTTCATTGTAAATTTTGATGTACCAGGAAAAGATTTTTGTCCGCAAAGTTTCCACAATTTCAAGTGTCAACAAAAATGCTGAAAATAGGAATTTTCGGACTTTAAAAAATGCATGTAAATAAGAATCCTTCGGCAATATTTTCATAACACTGTATTCTTAGAAGGATGCCTAACTTAACTTCAAAAGATCGTTTCAATACGCTAAGCCGTCTACCTTCTCGAGCGATTTGAAAATGCACCAAATCCCGTCAAAATTTAACGCCGGCTGCGACGCGATCACTGCATTTCACATTATGCCGGAATTCTCGAAAACGAATTATCTTTGGAAAGTTTTATTATTATTTTCGTAAATAGTTCTCTAAAGGGATTCTTCTGACAAAATATGAGGATATCCGAAAAATCAGTTTTGACCGCAAGTTCTCGATATTCTCAGTCAGTCGCTCTTAACTAACCTGCGCGAATGACTGCATGTTAACACGCATTACAACAATATGAACTGATCTTTTAGGAATTCTTTTCCTTAGAAACAGACTTTTCACGATAGTTTTTCCCTGTGGTATTCCTTTTCAAAACGAGTGGAACCATAAGAAGCGGTAAACTAATTCATTACAGTGGCTATGTTTCAGAGATGCTATGGCGTTGTTGTTTTCTTCCAAGTAATTTGCCATTCCAGAAACTGTCAAAGACTTGTCAGTAAGCGATCGTGGGATCGTTTGGCAGACGGATTTTCTCGGGGTAACAAAGCTCTTGTTACTTAATGAGTATTTCCTATAGAACTGATGACTGCCGAGAAATGCACTTATTCATCAGTGCAATTTCCATCCGTCTACCCAAACGATCCCATAATCCCTCACTCGTACCAGTCCCCCCATAATTTCTGGAGTGGGGAATACGGGCAATATTTTCTTGCAACTGGTGGCGCAACAAATATTGCGTTGCAAGTTCCGATTATTTCTGCTCGTATTGCCATCTCTGCGCACAACAAATTTTCATGTTGCAAAAAGCAGAAACGAAGCCTACTTTCTGCAACATGAAAATTTGATGAAGGTGGTAATACGGGCAACAAACAAGCACAACTTGCAACGCAACATTTGGTGCGCCACAAGTTCCACTTGAAGAAAGTGATGGAGCCGGCCTCCTCTTCGCCACCTTCCTGCCAGGAAGAGACGTGTTCAAAGGACATGCATAACGGGCCTGCAATGTCCAAGATGTGATCTTGGAGTTTCTTTGATTCTTTTTCAACTCCTTTCGCTCCAGACACGAGGGAGCTTTTAAGTAGTTGCCAAACACTAGAGTAAATACAGATTCCACACTAGGAGGTGGAAAATCTCTTGTAATTTGCCTTCGCTCGTACGCAGACTGTGCGGAATGGTGATGTCATTCAGACTGCAATCATCGTTTTCACCTGACGACTAGCTTTGTTTTCTTTTAAGTCGCTTCACTGACCTCAAAGCAAGCATCATTTGAGCCTTGTGTTGACCCGGCGGCTGACCGGGGAGCCTGATTTTGACAACAATAGAAAACCTACTGAACTCGTGCGATTTTAGGAGAAGACAAGGATATTAGAAGAACAGGCTTATGTATGAACCTCAAGCGGAGGATTGTGAGATTGAGGTTGAACGGCTGGATCTGGATGGGTTTTATTTGATAAGTGAGTTCTGAGTTCAGTCTACAAACAACCCGCTCCCTTCAACGAATCTCGTAACACAGCCGATAGCTAAGAAATGCCCGAAAACTTAAACTGATAGTTGAGACCCCAGTAATCTCACCCAGACGGTCCAAGGAGCTTTAAGTTTCATTACTCAGTGTTTTGTGTTCATACGATAAAGGTAACGCTAAGATATCACGAGTCAAACATACATTAAATTTAGTATCGGTTTATTATTTATAAGTTTACACGCCCTTTGGGATATTACTTTTTAAGTTTACATTTCAGTGTTGCCTTGTTCACAATTTTATTAAAAGGGGCGCCGTTAACAATGACAGCTTTGAGAAAGGAAAAAAAAGAGAGAAAATTGATTTTTCTTTTCACCAGTCCTCCGGTTCCCGATTGCAATTCAGGACACGTGCAGCTGCGCACAAACTGCGACGGTCGTCCAGCGACATCTTCTGAAAGGAAAACCACGATTCGTTGAAAACATGAGGGTCGACTCACTTGAGTAGTCTCGAGCAAAATGCTGAATTTTATGGACACTTCAATTATAAATTAAAACTATCACCTTATCGTCATTTTCTGTTGTTCTGTGTGTTTGATTCCCACCACTTCTTTTTATATCCCAGTTTCCCTTCAATTCTTGGGTGTTTGAAACTTCATCCGTAAGCCCCCGTCACTCATTTCTAGTTCTAACCTGCCACTGAAAACCGCCAAGAAACGCTGGGTGGGAGATCGATGCCAGGTCATTGTAACAAGCACGATAGACTTCCATATTTGAAAGTAAGCCGTGCAACGGATTATTGAAATTAGGTTTCAAGGGCTTTTTCAAAACGAACTCGTATTCAAAAAGTAAATTCGAATTTCGGCAGCCAAATCCATTTCTAGCAGAAAATTAAGTACAGGTACCAATTTCTTTCCCATATTTTGATCAAAATTGAGTTTTGGCCTTACCAACGGAGAACAAGACAGTGTCTTTTGACATTATGTGGTCAACAACAACAACAACAACAACAACAAAATAATGAAAAAATAAATAAATAAAAGAAAGTTTCTGTTATATTCCGGTGCTGTAATTGAACAAATGATAGTATATTAGCAACACGTGAAACGATCGCCCACCCAGCGCTGTTTCTTGGGTTTTTTTAGTTGGTGTAGAACCGGGACTGAGTAGATTATCAAGATGGCGGCGGGTCAGCAGGTGTTGAATAAACGGGAAACGGGGATTTCAAGAAGAAGAAGAAGAAGAAGAAGAAGAAGAAGAAGATATCAAAGACACAGAACAGAAAGTAAGATGACAATTTTATTCAAGTGTCAATTAAATTCAGCTTTATACTTCAGACAATTCCACTCGAGTAATCGACCCCTATGTTTCCCACTGCTCATAGTTTCCTTCGCAGCCGCTCGGGCCGGAGTCACGCAAAGCTCCTTGTCCCCACTCCGGCCCGAGCGGCTGCGAAGGAGACTACATTGCTCATGGAATACAAAAAAAAAAAAAAAAAAAAAAAAAAACAAACATTCAATAGATGAAAATACGTTTTTTAGTTTTTTTTTCCCCTAAACCGGGATAATTAAAATAGGAAAATTTCAGACCGGTTTACGTACTTAAACCGAGCAAAAGCTTTTCCCGATTTTGCCGTCAAATTCTCCCACGCCAGAACGAGAAGTAAACTGCTTCAAATTAAAATAAAAAACGGGCAAGAAAAAGAATGTTAAGCTTAAAATAACATATAACTATTGTCTGAAATCACATCGGCACACTTGTCAGATTAGCCAGTGCTTATGTGTTCTACAACAGTGCGGCGAGAACAGCAGAGTTTCACGTTTCATATAATTACGGTTATCCAAGTTCGTATATTTACCTTTTCAAAAGACTTCTTAAACTTTCCTGGTCGTTCAAACGTAACTCCATAACCTTCACTCTCCTGCGCTGGTGAGACCAGAAGAAAGATGCTCACAAACAGAATTGCCGATGTTGATTTCATTTTCTGGTTGGTAATCTTTGGTCTGTTGTGCTGAATACTGTGCCGTATCTAATACAAACAAAACAGTTTTCGTTTTTATTTATTAGAGCCAAGGGCGCTGTTCAGTTAACAGGGAATTACCATTTAAAGAGTTTTTAGGGAGTGCCATTTGTTATATTTATTATTCTAAAATGGGCGTAAATTACAATGAAAGCGAATTACAAGACAATGCCCGTAGAGTACAAAAAGCACACTGTATCAGCTGTGTTCATCAATTAGAAGTTTCCACTGGATATTAACAAGGTTTGTTAGAAAGTGCGAGGGATGACGATTCGTCCATTTTCATAACTGATTGCGTGGTTATTGTTAATTTCAGCAGACAGACATGGAGCTGGGATGGTGTTATTAGAGCAGAAACTGTAAATTTAACTGTTATTTTTCCAGCACCTGACGATACTCAGTCATGATACTGGCATATTGCGAAACGTTTTTTATGACACTCCCTGGCTTTTGTTTAGGCGCTGTTATTACTTTTTGAAGCCGGTTTTTTTCCCGAAACGGCGAATTTAGATAACAGCTTATGTTTCCAAAGGATAATAATTTTGGAGAGTGTTTTAGGAAGTGATTAAACATGGAAATTTGTCTCACTGTACTAGACATCACCTGCTTGGAACTAGCTTAAATTAAAAACGGACAAAAATGTGTTCAGGTCAACAAAATAGCTAAAATTGTTACCCTACATCAGTGGTGACCGATTCTGCTGATTTGCCACATGGCCGGGAGGCGCAGAGTAACGTGTTTGGCCACTGAAATTAACAATACACAATCATTTTGATTAAAAAGATGTTTTGAAAGCTCAAATTAACTAGAATTGTTACCGTAACCGCGACACGTTAATGAAAATAGACTGAGTTTCATATTTTATAAGTACTTGTTCTAACATGGCCGTGAGTTGCGGCGTAACTGAACTTGATAGGGGCACTCAAAGGTTCATGTCAGTGAATTTCTGAATGTGTTCAGATTGCCACAGATATTTGGATTTAGGCAAAAGTAAAATCTACAGTTTTCCTCGACAAAATATCAAGTCAAAATTTCTTAACATTCTAAAACTTTCGTTTTCGTAGGGGCCGGAAAATGTGTCGTTAAAAATACGGAAAAAGGTCAGTTAGTATTTTCGTAGAATCCACAACAGCTCGATAGAATTCGGGAAATAAAATTATTTTCCTAAAACTCTGTTCAACTTAAACTTGCAGCTAAAGCATCCCAACAGATCAATCCCCATTAGCTTACACAAATATGTCCATAAAAGGGCTCAAAACGATCTGGGAGTGTCCCTGAAAACATGACTAATTGCGGGGCAATACCAATGATAGTAATAACGACAATATTTTAACAAAATATCGCTTCAGGTCAAGATTTGCCGGCACCTAAAAATTAAGCGCCCCAAAATAGTGGCTTTGCCTTTTGTGGTAACTCTGAACTAACTCAACCAGTCATGAACTGGCCCCAGTTGTTTACTCAGAAAGAGTAGACAAATTTATCCACTGGATAGGTCGTTATCCGGCAGATGAAATGTGTGCAAGATTTTCCCGATTGCCCTATAATTTGTGGACGGAGTAGAAGCATATGTCAAATTTAAGTATGGGATTGTGTGGAAAACTTGCGAAAAGCGTTAGTTGGAGTACATTTGCTCCGCTGGATAGTGGCTTATCCATGCAGTGCATAAAGTTATCCGCTCTTTGAACAACTGGAGTCTGATTGTCACTGTTGATACGAACAGCCAATCAAGACCAAAGAAGAGCTTCACTGATCCATATTGAAGTGCATTTTCCTTTAAGGTTACCCGGGACTTTCAGAGGTGTCTCGCGTTTAAGCGATGTAGTGCGTCCAGTTTAAACTGTCGATACCTAAACCCCTATATCAAATTAAAGCTTATAGAGCTGACTATCAAACCATACCAAGAACTTTGAAATAAAATAAATTGTCGAATTTTTCACGACCTCTAATTGCGAGCGTCCGAATCACCTTTTTAAAGCTACAAGTCAAAGTGAATTTTGTTTTTTGCTAATTTAATTTGCTCCTCGGTTTCCAGACCCAAAGCGCTAAAAAAGCGTGTCTGCGTTTTGCCATATTCAATCGCAGTGAAAAGTTATAGAGCATTTTCGAAATAGGATGGAAAAAATGTGGAGTAATCGTACAAAAATCGCTCTCGGAGAAAAAATATTTCGAAAGAAAAAATTTGCAGACACGTTTTTGTTGTTTATATGTCAAACTAGCTACTGTCTAAAATTGAAGGCAAACGAACAAATTCCTTTTGCGTTTTAGCTCTTTGAAGTGGCTCCCTCAAGTGAAAATTCATTTTATTTCAAAATTCTTGGTTTAGTTGGATAGCCAGCTCTATAAGCTTTAATTTGATATAAGGGTTCAGGTAGCTACAGTTTAAACCGGATGCGCTACATCGCTTGGACGCGAGACACCTCTGAAGACACCGCTGAAGGTACCGAGTAACCTTAAAGAAAAAGGTTTAATTCTAAGAAACTTCTGTTGTTGATCCCCAAAACACAAAATATCTTCTCCGTTCCTATAAATTTTGCATTTTCCCTCATAAATCAGTAAAAAATGTAAACTTTGTCACACCTGCTCGCAAAGTTATAAAGGTAAGCACATGCAAAGGTGGGAGACGCCGAGCTTTTGTCGCGGCATATACTGCTTGCAAAGATTTCGTACAGCGTGCTAAGCAAATGTCTGAACTTGAGGGAGGTCTTAGATGGGTCTTATCTGATGTCTTCAGTAGATAAGCCAAAATTGTAACCATGATTGAGATATTCTGCGTTTGAAATGATGGTTGAGAGCAGTACAGTTAACTGCTAGGTGAGAAACGGCCGACTATTTAACTGATAACTGTAATTCAGCATCCCATCCAGAATTCCTTGAAGTGCCTCAGTATTTGTTTATGTTTTACGGAACAAAGAGCATCTACTTTCAGTATTTAGTCGGTTTTCCCTTCATTTCTGATATAAATGATTAAAATAACACTAAAACAATTAAAGTAAGTATCGCTTTATTTATCTATATTTCTACAGCTCCTTTACGATGCTCATGTGTAAGTTTACATTGGAGTGCTTTATTGTTTATAGTTGCGTTTAAAAGCGTTAAATTTTTCAATAACAATTTCGAAAAAAAGAAAGAACAACTTTCTTTTTCAGTCGCTTGCTTTAGTCGTCTTCCAGTTCCCGGTCACAATTCATGTTAGTACAGCTCTGCACAAACTCCGTCGGTAGTCCAGCGCCGGCATCTCCTGGAAGAAGAAAAAAAAGAATAAAGCGTTCAGTAGATCAAAATAGTTTTTTTAGGTTTATCTCGAAACAGATAATTAAAAACCGTTCAGTTGTTTTAATGAGTTGGGAATTTTTCTAAAGAGTTCTAGGAAGTAATCAAACAAGTTTAAGAACTTTTCACGACGTTGCTTCCCCCAATCTCCCCCCTCCAACGTTCCTGTATCGGTTATACGATAAGGAAATTTTTCGCACGGTACGAGGAGTAAAGTGCTTTGAGCTGAATTGAATGGCGGGTATTAAATTAATGAAAATACTCTGTCAAAAAAAACTACTAAAAATTAAACCATAAAATATTTAAATCCTCATAAATATACAATAAGGCGTACAACTATTTACAATAATTGCACAGTTCTTCAATTAATTTTCGTCTCAGTGAGGCCATACATTTAAAAAACAAGCACAGAGTAAGAAAGTTTTCAGTGACGAGCCCAGAGAGTTCCAGATATTCACTATTCTGTACTAAAATGTGTTCTGGGCTCTACTGAACTGTTTTGTAGAGAGGAACTTTTAAGAGTTGCTGATGCTACGGCTACTGATCTCTGCACGCTTGATTTATTTGTTAGTACTGATAATTTCCACTTTGCTGGAGAGACCGGTTAGCGAAAAACAGACTGCGTTTCAAATTAATGCAGAGACTATGCTCGGGACTATTACCTTATTGGTCCTCTTTCCCGCCTTCCGGATTCGACGAATGGCCCATCCAACATTTTCATTTGCTGCTAAGGTCAAAAGTAGGAGTGATGATTAAAAAAAATTAAAAAAAAAAAAAAAGGAATTGGAAGGTTGATTTCATCTTCACTTCAATTATTATGGCTAGGATTGTTCTGACGTTACGCCGTGTACAACGTATGACTCCAAGACAGTTTTCCGTGGAATTTAAAAGAGCTTAGGGACCGAGTACTTGGCAGGAAGTTGCAATCAACAGTGTTGTTCAAGGAATGGTGATTGCTAGTGATTAAACTACGATGGACGTGAATTGCCGTGTAAAACAGAACTACACAAGAAAGTCAGCGTACATGAAAGCAGACTGTCGGTGATCTGTGATCACCGAATACACGATAATAAATCGACAAGGCTTCTTCAGTTGAGAAAGTAGATGTTTTGTCCTTTATCATTGCTATTTGCGTGTGTCGGTTATTATCAAGCAACAGCAAATTTTAACAGGGAACTTATTGGTTATATTTGAATAAAAATGATTCTACCTCAAGCATGTGAAGGCTTGACCTGGCTGATCATATGGCGTTATTCCATGTTATTCTATTCAGTCCTGAATTTTGGCAAGTAGTTTTTTATCGGTATCCTGGACAATGAGCCGAACTTTATTCGAATTGTGGCCGACCCAAATCAATGTATGAAGTACTCCTGTTGATTCAGACGCCGATTGGAACTTTTCATGTGTCAAATGCAATTTTTCCGCAAGAAAAAAATTGTTTTAAGACATATGTTAAAAGGATGAAAAAAAAATTATCCAAAAATATAAAATATTCTTTGTTGTAACCAGAGAGTGCCCACGAGGTTGAGGTTTTCTACTGATGATCGATGCTGCGGACTGACGCTAAGAGTTTTCAGTCAATCGTCAGTGCTGTTATATTCATAAGCGTGATACAAGCTTAGACTAAGTTTAGAACACAAATGTTCCCGTTTTCAGAAACACTCTACTTATAGGTTACTTGAGACGGCAAGGTCGGTTCATGCACTGAAATTTTAAATTGAAATCTTAAACTTTTAAAAGCAGCTTGGTAAAGTTCTCTGAGGATAATAACCAGCCCGCGGAAGCGGAAACTCTAAACAAATGTTCTGATCAAGAATGCATGGCTTGGATCTCGGATAATTCATTCAATTTTCTATCAATCTGAAGGTGAACGAAACTGAACCACTGAAAAATACAATATAATCTTGTATCTGCCGACTCAGTTTTTTGACACTACTACTGATAATGAGAAAGATATTATTCACCAGTTTTGTTTACGCTACCCGAAGTTAACACGAGCTACTCACAAAATCACAGAAAAGTGGAAACAAATCTTCCCAGGCCGTGAATTTTGTGATTCCAGTCACAAATTTGTAGAAACTGTAAATTTAAGTGCTCTGTCCGGATCCTTGTTCAAAGATACTAGCCATATTTCGAAACCTTTGGAGTCGCTTTAATACTGATACCTGGCTTTTGTTACCGGCATACTGCTTGCAACTGAGTTTTCTTACTAAAAACTAACCAGGCAGGAACATACAGTGCAAAATTTCGCGCAACTGAGTTTCATTCTTTGTCGCTCTACAACACACCAGGCTACTCCGTCGTTCCACGTTGGAAACGCTATGGGTAATGTTGAGCAAGACAATTTCTAGTGCCACAGCTACGTTTATGATATCATTATAAATAAAAAGTTCTGATATAGTTACCTTCTTAAAAAAATTCTTCCTCTTCCCTCCCTGAATAGGCAATCCATAACCTTCACTCTCTTGTACTGCTAAGATTAGGAGGAAGATCGCACACAATAGAACTGGAGAAGTCGGTTTCATTTTCACGTTAGCTGTCTTGGGATAATCCGGCTAATGCTGTGAGCGCGGTGTGCAAGCTTATGGCTCCAAAACAGTTTTTAGTGGAATTTATTATCGTTTAGTTGATAAGGAAGTGTCATTCATATCGTGTTAATCAATGACAACTCCTGCCATATATATCCTAGCTACCAGTTACTCATTTCTAAGAGAGCCGTGAAGTGCTGTTTAAAGAAAGAAACTACAAAACAAAGTCGGCGAAGCAGAAAACGGACTGTTTCAGTTGTGATCAGCTCACAGCACTTTGAACTATCCACTGGATATTAACATGGTAGTTCAGCCGGTGCCGTGTGTTTCATGACTTTTCCTTGTTCATTGCTTGTTTATTATGGAATTTTCCATTCAATGTTCTGTCAGCTGTCATTGGTATCAAGCAACAGATATTTAACATTAAACTTCAGTAGAGGTTCTATTTAGATTAAAATAATGAGGCCTGATCCAGACGCCGCTCCACTCATGTGCCAAACCTAATTGATGAATTAAGTCCGGCAAAAGAGCGGCGTCTGAATCAGTTTGGCACGGCAGTTTTAATTTGCTGTGGCAAAGATCGTTGAGTTCGACAGGATCTGCCGCATTATGCGACACTGGAGCGGCAGCTGATTCAGACGCCGCTCTTCTCATGTGCCGAACCCAATGCATAAATTACCCATTGTTTGCCGGCGATTGTGATTGGCTCAAAGCTCTATACTGTGACAAGTCACGCATGAGGTTTTAACCGTAAACTAAGTACAAGCGTGACTGTGGCTTGATTCTCTTGACTCTCGTCTTTGAGCTTTCAATTTGCTAGGCTTTCTGATTTATTTAGAGAGAATTTCTTTGCCATAAATCTGTTTTACCTGCTGTTTTCATCCTGACTCGAAAGGTAGAATTTAAAGCTAAGTCATTTAGAATCACCGATAAAGTTTAGTCTCTCTTATTGTATTGTTATTTAGCGATAACTAAACCAGATCAGCCACATGTTTGTACAGAATTCCTGACTTTCCGTCTCAGTGAAAATTGTTTACTTCTTTTCTGCAAGGTTTGACGAATTTTGGTGCGGCAGAGAGTACGCCGTCTGAATCAGTCGTCGCTCCTAAGTTGCTTCGGAGTCGAACTTAAATGAATTAGGTTTGGCACATGAGTGGAGAGGTGTCTGGAGCAGTCCTGAGTTGTACTGCGATATCAGTTTCTTTGTCTTCCTGTGGGCTAACTGTTTTACCTTGGAATATTGAAATTGTCAAAAACTTATGTCTATCAGAGCTGGTTTAAAATATATTTTTTCCTATTAAATTTCTTCATAATTACTATGACCAGTATACATGGCTCTGTTCTGGGACCCATCATGCATCTATCCAAACAATATCAAGAAATTAAAGCACTAAAAAAAATATCACAACCAAACACACGATAGTTGGTCTCAGTTTATTCGCTCATATTATTCATTCTGTGGCAAAACAAGTAATAATGATAGCGATGATCTCCAGGTCATGATTTTCCTAAAAGCCTTATAGTTATAATGCTACCGTCTGTGAGAGTTTCAGAGGAAATATTGATCTGGCTCACGGGGCTCAAACAGTTAATAACCGTGTTGATGTTAAATGCAAACAGCGCGGAATCGAAGGCAAAATACAACACGAACAGAATCAAAATACGACCCAGTTTCTCCTTTTGAATTAGAGACCACTAGATAACTCCATGTTCTAATCAATCGCAAAAGTCTCCTCACTGAGTCCTTTCCGTTCCGAGAAAAAAAAAAATATGTGTTTATTAAAGTGCCGATGTAACTGCTGTAAGCATCACGTTGTTAAATTTTTGGAGTCGCTCGTTTTACGAGCTGGCACCTGCCATTTGTTACCTGCTTATGACTCGCAAAATCTTCGTACTGCAAGCTAACAGCTTTTTTTCCCATCTGTTGGCAAGATCAGTAGCACTCCAATAAAAACATTTTAATGATGGAAACATGTCCAGCCTGTGTGACATCAATTGTTTTCACTTGGTGTGTTTGCCAAGGAAAATTTTGCTTTATGTGAAGAATATCTTATGGATTATGCCTTACGATGACAGAACTGAAGTCGGCGAACGCTGAATGATTAAAGCTGCAGTCAGATCAAACTGTTTTATATGCTAAGTTAAGCACGCTCACCGGTATTTCTGACAGGCTCGCTTTTAATTTTCTTTTCTTTTTTTTGTGCCTGTGAGAGAGAGCGCCACATATAACAGGAAACTTCTGAACTTTAATTCATCAGCAGAAACTTAACCACTGTTACATGCGGTGTATTAGCATCTTAACGGAAAGAGGCTGTTGGTAATTTTACCCTGATAAAGTAACCCCAAAAACTGACAACAATGAAAAACGTCACGTTTTAAGTATAAAAAAAACCTGTCAACCAATTAAGGTGATCAAACCGTCTTCCTGGAGACCGCACCTGGCATGGCAAGCTTGGCTAATTTCCTTTTGCAAAAATAATGAGTGCTTCTACCATTTTTGTTTTATTTTATATTTTTTAATAAAGCCGGACCTGTGATCACAATTATGTTGTAAATATAATTTTTGAATTAAGATGGCTAGCTTTTTTGTTCAAAAGAGTCCCGCTGACTGCTTATTAGAAAGGAGCAAAAATTGAACGGCAAGATTAAAATAAATGCACACCCGGTAGCCCTCCAAGAAAACAGATGATCATCAAAACCCAATTTTAACTCTACTCGGTGTATGATAAAAAATTTCTGTAGCACTATAGTGCATAAGCACAGTGAATTATTTATTAGTATCGTTATTCTTTCCACTGTGAGAATGAGTGCAACTTTTAAAATGTGTCTACTAGCGTAATGTATACTCAGATTATATAAGCGGACTTCAAAATACGCCTACAAAAAAAATGAGAAATAATCAAAGAGTTTCTTCAGTAGCTCGCTTTTTTGTGACGCATTTTTGGCTATTTGTCTGTTTGTTGCTATGGCAGATCCAAAATTGAACATTTGTTGTTGACAGTGCAGTTAGTAAGGTTCCCGCATACATTTACAATTTACAGGAACAATTAAAACGTTATGCGACTCTGGCTGAGCGATGACTCGGTCAAAACTTGCCAGGACGTGCTGGTGATTTTCCGTATTAAAGGTTTTCGGACTCCTTTGTGTATACTTCAGTCTGTTAAATAATACACTAGTCGCATTGACAAAGCCGGTAATTTACAAAAGCGGCGTCAACTGAGGCCTGGCATAATTTAATCGAGAATATGGAGTCTTTCAACGTCCGATGATTTTGTGCAATCTACTAAGTCAAGAAACGAAATTTCAAAATTCAGGCTGTACACAACGAGGAAATTTGAATATTAATGAAGAGAAAATAATAACCTTCAGTAGAAAACTTTATTTCATAATTCAATGCTGGAGAAGCCACCGGCCGAAAAGAGAAATTATCAAAAATTTTTCGTAAATTTACGATCGAAACAAAATCGTCGCAGTCGAACTTTTGCGAGCTAAGCCGAAGATAGACAAGGGACGCCATCTTGGTTTCTAACCTAGGGCGCCTTCCATTTGTTAGCACTGGCCGGCCAGAAAGGCTAGTCTGTAAATCGAATGCGTCATTTTGAAGCGATGATGCTGCAAAATCTTGAAAAATAATTACTTCAAAAATGGTACGCGCTTTTTTGAAGGGATTCGAAGGACCAGAATAAAACTTATCCTTCAAATTTGTACATTCCGTTTGTGAACTGACTGGTCTGGCGGGCAAGTTATGACAAACGGAAAACGCGCCTAATCTTTGATATTTATTCAAATAACAAGCTAGGATTATCGAAAGGCACTAGGGTAAGGGCGCATTCCTTTGGGACTATTCCAGAATAGGAATATGCACCCGAATGGTATTCATGTTCTTGCGGAACTAATATACCTTTTTCGGAATGCTGCCCTCGATAACACAATGAGATCTGCTCAGAATTGAAGAAATAACCTTCCTTTGGGACCTGCTATTCTCTGAATTCTGTTATTCCTGAATCGGAATAATTGTTTTGAAATTGTTCCGAAATAGTACGCCCTAGGACAGCACGGTTAAACTGGGAGAGTTGGCGAGAGCCTCCGATAGGATGACTTGGCAAACGTTCAAACTGTCGATGTTATCTTACCAATAACTTAGTCCATGTGTCCTCTGCGGCTCAGTTTTTCATTGGTTCTCGAATTTTCACAAGAATCAATGAAAGCTCAAACTCTTTCGCTCATTAACTGTTGCCTCATTTGTTTAAAAGCTCTGAATTTTATTGGTTTTAGTAAGAAAAATGCAAGCAATGTAACGAAAATGGCAATTTGTCGTGATTCTGACAAAACGGGAAGGTTTAACTGAACATTGACACGGAAAGTTAACATTAATCTTTTAAAAAAATTTAATGCTCATTAATTAAATAGAAGGATATCACAAAAGGGACGAATTTGAAAAGCAGAATTGAAGAGATTTGGGCAAAGAGATTGAATGCGAACTGTGAGTGATATACATTCAAATGGTAGAGATGATGGAATTTCGCCGAAGACCGCTATTGAAAGTGAAAAAACTGAAACTGTGGCAAAAATGGCAGGCATGAGAAAATTTTACCAAACCTACCGCGGTTTAGTGCAAATGAGCTGAGTGGAAGAATACCACGGGAGTGATCGAAATGGCGAACTGTTAGTGAAAATTAGGAACTCATTTTTCACGAAATTGCGCTCAAGGTCGCCGCCATTTGCGAATGAGCCAAGCAGAAACTGAAACAAAAAAGCGATGAATTCACTAAATTGGTAAATATGGTGGAAATGTCGTGTAAGTTCTTACCATTTCTGGTTTAACCATAATATGTTCCGAGTTGTTGAAAGCCCGGTTGGCATTAACCCTGGATTAACTTTCAACAAAACCGGTAAGTTGTCATGGCTGTTAACCTGGATTAACCCTAATCTTAGAGTACAAAAGACCCCTTACTTTCTGATACGTAATAGGGCTAAGTGAATTGAGCTTTGAACCGGCGCACCAAACCTCAAACTTTCATTAGCTCTCTGTTAACCTGATCGCTTTCACCTTGCAAATCGTTCGAGTTCCATGTTCTACACGCAGCTGACTTCCACTCAAAAAACCATGGGACACCTTGTGCCTTACTACCACAGCCCAACCCTAAATTCCGAGACATTTCTTGTGCTCCATCCGTACACTTTTATTCCAAATTCAGGAAATTTTTCCCTTTATTAACAGAAGCCGCCTCCTATATCGCACAAACGCCGTGATCATTTCTCGATAGATATTAGACACTTCAACTTGTCGGTTACTAATTGATAGTCACAAATCAGATTAAAATCTTTTCAATTCATGGAAACTTGAGGAAATGTAACTCAAACTCAGCTCAACTTAATATTTTTAACTTACTTTTCAAGGTGTAGTTCAGATCTTTGGCTTAAGTCTGTAATTGAGATTGACATTTGTAGGTAACTGGCCATGAACATATGCTATCGCAAATGAAAAATTTCCTAATACCACGTTTAATCAATTTGGCCAATTGCGGTCATATTCCGCGCAAACCTTCAAATTAGCTACTTCTTGAGAATTTACCCCCTTAAGTGTTAATAACTGCCAAAGACAGTCGTTTACATACTTTAATAATTTGATGATATTCTCTCTCTTTCATTTTTATTCACCCATAATCTAGATCGATTGCCCATATTTTCTTTATTTTGAACGCGACTCAACTTCCCTATTCTTCAAAGTTGACAAATGAAAGTTTTGTTAAATTACGAGAAAGAAAAAGGTAAAAAAAAAAGGAAAAGAAGAAGAACAGACACAGACGAGCACATTCTTTTTTAAAGCAATCCTGTATTTTATTTCATAGGAGCATGATAAGTGTGTTATACAGTTACAAGACACAACATTTCATTATCCAAAGATTCTACCAACTGTACGAACTTACTGATTGACCTTTATCATTACTGTCCTGTTCAGGACTGGACTGATTCTGGCTCAAGATCTAACCCTGAGCCTTGGGGATTTCTTCAACATAGATCCGGGACACTGAAATGTAACCCGTGTAGGCGTCAGCATTTCCATACCCTTGACAGTTGCCGACCCAGAATCCCACGCGCACCTTTCCTTTGTGGATGTTGTTACAGTGCCCTTCAATATGACGCACGCGGTGAGGATCTTGCGCTGTGCTTACATGACCCAAGTACACGATGCCGTCAATGGGAATGGAGCTGAACATTCAGCGCCGTTAAAAGAGAAGTACCAGCGTTTGCAACAACCCTTGCAGTTATAGACTCTAAGAGTGCCAGTCCAGGCAACATGGAGGGATGTGTCGGAGAAGTTCTTGGTGAAAACACAATCCTGTTTTACATATCAATGAATATGACGAGAAATAAATGAAGGAAAACAACAATAAAAACAACAACAACAACAAAACCAATTAAAGGAACAACGGTAGAAAGATTATAAGAAGAATAAGCAAGTATCGCCAGGCTTTTTAAGGGTGAGGAAACGAAAAAACTAAACAATTTTGATCCTTTTTTCCTTTATGGTTAACAATTCCAAGAATAATGTAGCTTTCAGCGAAAACTTTTATCCTTGGACAGCCTAAGGTTTATTGTAAAAGTAACAGGTATCGTATATAGTCTTATGATGATCTCAAAGTCTTGTGGCTTAATGCAATATATATTATCTTATGTCAATTCTCACCTTAATCAGACCATTATCCTTGTGATCGTTCAAGTTTTTCCATGCGCACTCCTTCCAGTTCTTAAAAGGCAACACACCTGGAGTCCCAGGAAGTCCACTCGCTCCACTCTCTCCACGCTGCCCTTTTTGCCCAGGGGGACCCTGGACACCAGGCTCTCCCTTAGCACCATCCTTTCCATTTACACCAGCCAGGCCTTTGACACCAGGAGGTCCCTGGAATCCAGGCTCTCCCTTAACGCCATCCTTTCCATGTACACCAGAAGGCCCCTAGGGTCCAGTCCTCCCTGGTCTTCCCTGAACACCTTTAGCTCCCTCACGGCCATCTCGTCCGTCACGGCCTGGTAACCCAGGAGAGCCAGGCTTGCCATGCATTCCGGGAATGCCCCCATAGCAGAAGGTAGGAGGTTGCTAGTTGGAACAAGAAATTGACATGTTACTGTCAAAATATAAATTTAAATTTTATTACTAACCACCTAGTGTCGCATTATATTTCATTGGATAAGACGCAAAAGCAAATCTTCTCAGAAGTAGAGTCTGTTCAACGAACATATTTATTATTTATTTATTTATTTATTTATTTATTTGCCGTGTAGGTCTGTCATTCAATACTGAGCATTTTAGACCGCTCTAACAAAAAATAATAATAAATAAGTAAATAAATAAATAAATAAATAAAAAAAATAAATAAATAAAATAAAATTTGTAGATGTTAAAACTTGCAAAACGTCTTACCCATGTAGAAACAATCTAATGATCCCTCCACAGCCTTACCCATGTAGGACAATCAAAGTGATCCCCCTCCACAGTCTTACCCATGTATAAACAATCATAGTGATCCCCCCTCCACAGTCTTACCCATGTAGAAACAATCATAGTGATCCTCCCTCCACAGTCTTAACCATGTATAAACAATTATAGTGATCCTCCCTCCACAGTCTTACCCATGTATAAACAATTATAGTGATCCTCCCTCCACAGTCTTACCCATGTATAAACAATTATAGTGATCCTCCCTCCACAGTCTTACCCATGTATAAACAATTATAGTGATCCTCCCTCCACAGTCTTACCCATGTAAAAACAATCATAGTGATCCCCCCTCCACAGTCTTACCCATGTAGAAACAATCCAGTGATCGCCCTCCACAGTCTTACCCATGTAGAAACAATCATAGTGATCCTCCCTCCACAGTCTTACCCATGTAAAAACAATCATAGTGATCCCCCTCCACAGTCTTACCCATGTAGAAACAACCCAGTGATCGCCCTCCACAGTCTTACCCATGTAGAAACAATCATAGTGATCCCCCCTCCACAGTCTTACCCATGTATAAACAATTATAGTGATCCCCTCTTCACAGTCTTACCCATGTAGAAACAATCATAGTGATCCCCCCTCCACAGTCTTACCCATGTATAAACAATTATAGTGATCCTCCCTCCACAGTCTTACCTATGTAGAAACAATCATAGTGATCCCCCCTCCACAGTCTTACCCATGTAAAAACAATCATAGTGATCCCCCCTCCACAGTCTTACCCATGTAGAAACAATCATAGTGATCCCCCCTCCACAGTCTTACCCATGTAGAAACAATCATAGTGATCCCCCCTGCACAGTCTTACCCATGTAGAAACAATCCAGTGATCGCCCTCCACAGTCTTACCCATGTAGAAACAATCATAGTGATCCCCCCTCCACAGTCTTACCCATGTAAAAACAATCATAGTGATCCCCCCTCCTCAGTCTTACCCATGCATGTAGAAACAATCTAGTGATCCCCCTCCACAGTTTTACCCATGTAGAACAATCATAGTGATCCCCCTTCCACAGTCTTACCCATGTGGAAACAATCATAGTTATCCCCCCTCCACAGTCTTACCCATGTGGAAACAATCATAGTGATCCCCCCTCCACAGTCTTACCCATGTAGAAACAATCATAGTGATCCCCCCTCCACAGTCTTACCCATGTAGAAACAATCATAGTGATCCCCCCTCCACAGTCTTACCCATGTAGAAACAATCATAGTGATCCTCCCTCCACAGTCTTACCCATGTAGAAACAATCATAGTGATCCCCCCTCCACAGTCTTACCCATGTAGAAACAATCATAGTGATCCCCCCTCCACAGTCTTACCCATGTAGAAACAATCATAGTGATCCCCCCTCCACAGTCTTACCTATGTAAAAACAATCATAGTGATCCCCCCTCCACAGTCTTACCCATGTAGAAACAATCATAGTGATCCCCCTCCTCAGTCTTACCCATGTAGAACAATCATAGTGATCCCCCCTCCACAGTCTTACCAATGTATAAACAATCATAGAGATCCTCCCTCCACAGTCTTACCCATGTGGAAACAATCATAGTGATCCTCCCTCCACAGTCTTACCCATGTAAAAACAATCATAGTGATCCCCCTCCACAGTCTTTCCAATGTATAAACAATATAGTGATCCCCCTCCACAGTTTTGCCCATGTAAAAACAATGATAGTGATCCTCTCTCTACAGTCTTAGCCATGTAGAACAATCATAGTGATCCCCCTCCACGGTCTTACCCATGTAGAACAATCATATATTTGATCCTCCTCCTTCACAGTCTTACCCATGTAGAACAATCATAGTGATCCCCCCTCTACAGTCGTACCCATGCAGAACAATCATAGTGATCCCCCCTCTACAGTCGTACCCATGCAGAACAATCATAGTGATCCTCCCCGCTCTCCCTCCCCTTCACCTATATAACTCTAACATATCTCTCACATTCTCTTATATTGATTTGTTGTTGGGTAATACCTCGCTTCCTGAACGTGTCCTTAACCGTTTTTTTGTGTTCTCTTTATGTTTTTAATTACACGTCTCATTAAACAATTCAGTTTATGCTATGAATCAGCTATGTGACGTATAAAGAAAGCAGTGTCATTTTAATTTACCTTCCACGGAAATTTCACTCCACTTTTAGCACCGATGTAACAAATAACTTGCTTACCATGTTGTTAGATTGTTGATTAGTTTTGTTGTCCGCTGCTGCAAAATAAACCAGGACTGATATCACAAGTAAAGACAATAAGGCTGGAGACACTTTACACGGAATACTCGCCATTTTGGTCTCGCTGATCTGCTACGGACAAAGGAAACAAAGATCACAACGATGGAGACTGTGAGCAGCAAGCCAGAAAATCACCCTTGCAGCCAATCAGCTTCATTATTACGTTGAATTATTTTGCTTTAATTTTTCCCCGTTAAAAGCTGAATCGTTTCCATGTAAAGAGTAAAAGCCTTCGATTGCCGTTTATTCTAATTTTATCACAACTTCTACCCATCCGATCAAAAAATTTTTTGTTTACAGACTTTAGAGCCATTTCCCTTTTATGTTTCTTTTTACCTCGTTATGATAAACAAGAAGCCAACTGAAACATGAATTATTATTGATCTTATTTTCGTAAAAGATCAGCAGAGTTAAAAAAATATCATTTTCCTATTTACTATAAGAATTTTACATTTCTTTCAGCTTAATCTATGATCAGTTTCCAAACAAAAAGCGGCCGGTTAACAAACCTGAAATCGAGGAAGAAGGTCGCCTCTCTGTTCCAATTACTTCTTGAACAAGTCACTGTGAAGGAACGATAAGCAAATTTCGTCAGTGTTAGAATATTTCATCCTTCCTGTTTACTCTTATTCGTGTTTTGTCGAGTTCGTTGTTTACCATGAGTCAAGGACAAGGTTGGCTGCGTGGAAAAGCTTTTGAATATTCAACAAAAATGAAAATTTTCGATTGCTATTTCTAGTAACAAATGTTTATTCAGCAATTTCAGTTCAATTTTGGGAGTAGTAATCAGTGGCTCATGGTTATTTTTTTTTTTAAATTAGACGTTAGAATTACACACACAGGCACTATGGGGATGCTATGTCTTGAAGTGATTAATTTATTTCACCCTGCTACCGCAAAACATGAAACGATGTTCTAACTAGTGCCATTATATCTTTTTGATTGTTTTCAGAAAGTAAAAATAAATGAAGTAATTTATTTACGCAAAAACGATTATTTTAAATTGAATTTGTCGCAAAATTTACTGTACCTCTGTTGATTTAGCACTTCCCGCCTTCATTAACTTAAACGTTCCCTCTTTCGTCTCGAAACACAACTGAAAAAGTAATTAAAAACCCAAGCACAACAGTGCTAACAAGAGCTCGTTCGATTTCCTCGAGGACTCTTGAATTTTATGTCGCTTTGACCGTGCACATGACTACTGAATAATCATCTAGGATAAAAATTACTTTTAAGAGAACGATGTTTTGCCATATTTTGTTCCACCCGTTTTGATTTCGTAGAAAAATTATTTGCCCTCTGACAACATCAGTATCTACAAAATCTCACAAAGGAAAAAATAAAAACTTGAAACACCCGAACGGTAGGATACAAATTAAGGTCAACTTTATTTTCATTTTCTTTTTATGTTAGTCTAAAGTTGTGCTACCCTGCGAGCAGAGGCCCTTCGATCTTCCTAGATAAGCCGACTTATCTAGGAAGATCGAAGGGCCTCTGCTCGCAGGGTAAAGTTGTTCGCAAGGGGTAACGGCCACGGGATCGGCAGTATAATTTGAATTGAGGGCACTGAGCGAGAATATTTAAGAAGATACTCTAAACGTCGTTTCCTATATTCCAAGATAGTTTTTGGCCCGCCAAAAGGGACATCTATGTACGCTAACAAAGTTTGATTAGGAGATATTTAAAAAGTCGCAGAAAATCTTAGGAAACCAAATGCAGGCTATCCTCCGAATTTACGAATTTACGAGCTGCTGTCGGCTTTCCAAAGTAGCCGATTGATATTATTTCGTTCTCTTCCCGGCATTTGTCATCCCTTCGAAAACAAAAGGAGTTAATTTTACCCTTTTTATACCAAGGATTTAGGTGACTAAACACCAAAGTAAACGCTGGTTTTTCTCGGCCGCAATTGAATCCAAATTTCTAAGGTGATTTGGACCTTACGAACAGATATTTACCAAATGAATCATCGTTGAATGCATTTTGGCCTTTAATAACTTCTTTTAGACTTGGTGCCAAGGACAGTATAACTTCAGATCGTTTGTGAAGCTATAATTTCAATACTGCCTTTACATTTGGTCGTGTTTTAGGCTGTGCATACTTAAGACATTTTGAAGGCATCCTGCGATAAACTGACACACCATTAAAATGCAAATTTCTTTACACACTGTATTTCGGTCTGTTTACGATTCTTTCAACATCGTTTTATGTTCAAAAAATGCGAAAAATATTTAGACAAAGATTTAATATTAGAGATCAAAATGGCTTTTTCTTTACAAGAAAAATTCAGGCACAAACCACACATTAATTTCACTTGAATAAAGACTCAATTGCCCCAAACACAAGTCAGGCGCTGTATTGAAAATGGCTCTATATTATGGATTGTTATTGATCTTAGTTCAAGAATCTCGTATTTTTTCTATTCAAATTGCCGTTCAGCCCGTAGCATGTTTGTTTGTTTTTACAATCGCCCTCATAAATATGTCCTGTATACTAATTTTCTTGTTACCAATACCGGTTACTGAATTTTTACTGAGTAAATATTTATCATTGTTCAGAGTTTCTTTGGCAGAAAGCGGTTTCTTGAATAAATTGAAATGATGATTTTGAAAACGTATACCTACTTCCCCAAATCCATTAATAACACATCGAATCAACCAAAATTTCTTTTTATATATAAAGTAGAGCAAATGTTACTCAGACTAACCCAGTGAATAAGAGAATCAATCGACAGAAAAGGCTCAACTGATACCGAACGGACACCGGACACTGAAGCGAATCGATACAGTCGATATACTTTTTACTTATATTAGCAGGCTTAACGGTATTAACGAAATTCTGTTCCTTTTTAATAGGAAGTTTCTTGGGAGAGATAAATTATAAATACAGGAACAGGAGCTATACTTCCGGGATTGTACGCAATTCAGCGAATTATTAACACTGAGTATAATAATCATTAAAAGCTTTACAGTGGTGGGATAGACTTAGCTCCAGCCGCACATCTGTTTCGTTTTATGTCAGTGACGTCCTGCGCCACATCATTAGTAAATGATTCAGATAAGATACTAACCTGTTCAAACGTTCCTTAAACACAACTCATCCTCCAAACCATCGTCCAAGTGGATTGTTGATACTTAGATGTGTTGAAATCAAACGCTTGCAGACATGATTTAACTCCCTCCTTCCTCAGGTCCCATGTCACAAGCAAGACTTACAAGACTTACAGCTCTGTATGGTTCCTTCTTCCACTCTCCTCATGTCCTTTACAGCTCCCTGTTACTCAAACCAAGACGTGTTGACTTGATAACGCCTAAAAAAGATGAAGGACATTCCTCGCTTTGGAAACCAATAAATAGCTTCCTTAATTTTAGCTAGCAGCAGGCTTCTGTTGACGTACAAAAAAGTCTATATATTTCAAGGCAAGGTCGCCGAAAATGCGTTTTGGGTGTCGAAAATCGTTAAAACATAGCCATTTGTTCTGCTGAGGATTTTTGGTAATCAATTATTCATTTTGACTAGTCGGGTTGCAAATTCGTGTCTCATTTCTTATGTCATGATGACGTATGTTGCCTAACTCCGTTTACACAAATGGTATTGGCAACGATTTTAGCGGCGATTGTTGATGCTCTTGATTTAAGTGACTTTTTAAACTTACCGATGATTTTAAAGCAACTTGTCAGCGACTCGATGGCGACTTTGTTGCGGTTTAGTAAAACAGAGCTGACTGCGATGTGAGTGTAAAAGCAATAAGGCATATTTGTAAGACCCTAAAAGCACCCTTCATGATGACGAGGCATGCGCTCTCTCATCGCTTCAAAATCGTGCCAACATTAGTTCACAATGCGACGATCTAAAATCAGGTTAAATCGCCCATGTAAATTATTAGTGATTCGTTATGGGATTTAAGGTTATTATATATCGATTTGAAAACAGAGCTTCAGCCTTTTTAGCTCGGTCTTGAAGATCAAGTTCGTGGGCCAGAAGTTCACTCTCCCCTCTTCTCTCTCGTACCAATCTTATTCCCAGAGAGTGCGTTACTTTTGGTCACCACCTGGCCTAAAATCCGCCCGAGTTGGGACAAGATTTCTGATTAAGACTTCTCACCTGTGCGTCTCGTACCCAGAGCGTTCAGGCTGTTTGTCCAGCGGTTGATCGCCAAGTGTACCGCTGACCAAATTGTCTAAGGAGATTCTGGCAATCTCGTACCCAGAGTCCTCAGGTTCTTTGGCCAGTGGTTGGTCACCAGGAGAGACCCCGAAGAATTCGAAAAAAATTAATTTTTTTTGATTGCCCCCCCCCCCCCCCCCCCCCGTAACGGCTTGCCGCATTGTTTTATCGCGAAAATCCTTCGGTAATAAGATTCCAGTTCCCCAGAGTGTCTCCTGGCGACCAACTCATGGCAAAAGATAGCCCTAAGGACTCTGGATACAAGATTGGGATTCTGGGTACGAGGCTGCACTAGGAACCTTTTTTGTTCCAATCTCCTTCGTTTAGGGTGCATTCCTTTTAGTCGGTAACTGAGCTTAACCTGACTGATTCGAGCTCGATCAGGGAAGTAGTCATACCTACTATACTCGAACATGACAACAAAATAGATAATGGCCTCTGCCTGCACCCCCTTGCCACAACCTCAAAAGGTGGTGTCTTTATTGCATAGCCACCCCTGTATCCAGCAGTAAAAAAATGACAACTGATGAGGTTCAAATCTCACTTTTCTTGTTTGTCTAGCAATGCTGACTCTTGCAAGCAGAATATTTTTGTGTCAACTCAAATTTTAAAGCAAATAAACTTCTGTTTGATAACGTTCATGAGATAGGTGGCATCTTCAATAACCCCATACCCCAGACAAGGTGGGTCCTCTTCGAGCAAACTTGTTATGACCAGTCCCCTACGAAGGAGATGCTTGAAGTGCATTAATCCGCATTGTTGTAAAATATTTGCGTAAGAGATCGTCTGTCTATACGACGCTTAATAATTCTGAAGTATGCTGATGTTTGCAGAAAGTTGCATCTTACCACGTTATCCAGACGGGACTAATTTTTCGTCTGATGGGGTAAATAGTACGCCCGAAGATATTTCCTTTGAGGTCCACAACGATGAAAAGTGATGACGTCGTGCTAGCTACGTGGAGAATGGTTGCCAAATGGCAGCCATCTTGGATCCGCCATCTTGGATTTCTGGATTTCCCCAAAATTTCAGGAAAGCGCCAAAATTGAACGAAAAGTAATCAAAAACACTCAGGCTACACTAATATGAGCTAAAAAAAAATTAAAAGTTACGCTAGCTGAATGAAAAGGCAGAGTGAGAAGAGCTGTCGACAGTTGCCTTCAAAAGGCTAAACCACTCAAGCTTGACATAACGAAGGAGATTTTAGAGGACCTCAACGGAGCCTAAAAGAGGATCGACGAATCCATCATTATCCTCCTCGTTGACAAAGGCTGCCCCAGTATAGTCCTGGACACTGAAACGTAACAGCCTAAGATGTCAGCACTGATCGAGAACTTGCCATATCACCTCCTAAACAAAGATCCTAGAGACCGTCTGATACGGAAGTTAACAGAGAAGCTGCTCACCTTAAAGCGGAACGGCCACTTGTCAGAGGCCGTCTGCAACAGGATCAGACCTCGCCACAAACAATCACCAAGAATCTATGAATTACCTAAGATCCACAAGGCCAGCGTACCGCTAAAGCATATTGTGTCATGCATCAACACAATTTCTCATGACTTGTTTGCTTTCACGGCTAACATCTCGTCTCCTTTAACAGGTTCTCCGGACTTCACAGTGAGCACCTAAGCTCCTTATACATCCACCATCGATAGTGAGAGGATCCAGGATCACGAGATCATGGTGTCATTCGAGGTGGAGTCGGTGCGCATGCTAAGTAACGTCCCCATCGGAGGTGCTGTGTGAGCCGCGTTACAGAAGCTAGAGAGTGACTCCACCCAGAAGATCTTGAAGCGCTGCGTAGATGACACTTGCACCATCTTAACAGCCAGGGCCCGGTTGTTCGAAAGCCGCGTTTAACGCTAATCCACGATTAAAAGTTAATTGAGGTTTCCAGCTCGCTCGTTAAAAATGTTTTTAAAATATAATTTTAAGCCGATGGTAAAGAAAAGTCGAAGTCAAAACTGAGGGACAGAAATCTTTTTGAAAGATCTTTATTGTTTAGTAATTAAACTCGAATCGAAATTCTCGTTAATCCAGGATTAGCTTAATCGGGCTTTGGGCAACTGGGCCCAGCAGCCCAGAACAGTTTTGAGAGAAGCAGACGGCCGCCTGATCCCCACTGTCTACAGAAAACAGATACACACTAGTGACAACTAGTCATTACTTGGAGTATGATTCACACCACCATCAATCAGTAAAACGCGGTATTGTCAAGTGCTTTTATGACCAGGCGAAACGTCTTGTGACCCTACCATCAGCTATATCATGAAGTATCACCTGTTCTTGTTTCAAACGGTTATCCTTTCCTTTTTGCAGAAGCTGAATTAGACCCGTAGATCAAAACCTAGAGAGTTCAGCTGCGAATATTAGACAGTCAGAACCGTGTGTGCGACATGAGATGGTAGATAAACCAACGCGGCGTGTTAAGCGCCATGTTAACTGTAATTATCCTATATCCAACAAGCGCGAGTGGTCTTTATTAAAAGCAACCATGCAAGAAATTTCATGTTATATCTTGTCGAATTCATGATTGTGCAAGAACGACCAGAAGACGATTTAATGGTCGCTATTCCTTGAACATGGCATAATGGCTGGTATATCATGGCCGCTGAGCCAATCAAAACTCTGGAGTTGCATTTTCCAATGATCACGCTTTTAATAGCAAAATTTAACCTGGCCTCGCAAAATTATACCTCAGTTTAAATGTTTTTACTTTTCCAACTGCCTTCAGAAACAAATAATTTAAAATATTCTGACATTGTTTGTGAATTATGAATTTCTCTGTTTACGCTTTTGTGGTTGATGGACAAGCGGAAGATAACAATGGTCACACCAGACTACTTTTGCGGGATGACCCTAATGAATTTGCTGGGAATTTTCTAGACATGCTGACAGTCCAACATGACGTAAATCGAGCTTGAAAGCTCCGGAATACCCCACGGTATTCCACTATGGTAATTCAAACAATAATAATTAAAAAATACTAAAATTGGAAACTAGAAGGCAAGCGTGTGAGAAATTAAAAAAAAGCTGAAATGACAATGTAAGTAATCGTGTTAATCTGAATAACTGTCTAAAAAATGAAACACGGTTCACTGGCGAGGACTCGAACCTTAGGTCTCTTGCTTGAAAATATGACCGATTCACTTAGTTCTCCAAATATACCTTGCTGTTTGTTTCATGAAATGAAAATGTCTTTGTATTTACGTCATTTCAAGTTGATAACCAGCTTGCAGATCATGAGCTGCGAGGCCTTGAGAATGGACATTCGCCAAGAAACTCAAGAATATCATATTCAACAGCATAACAACTGTACAACCTTGAAAAAGTTGTGTTTCGTTTTGAAGGCATAAAAGCTATACATCGCACAAATTGAAAAGAATCACACATGAGTAAAAAGGGAATCCTTAGAATACTTGGCCTGCATTTGAGTTGGTATTACAGGGTGTAGCCAGGCGTTTCTCTCATGGCAAACTTTTACTTAATTCAAATTTTGTTCGAGCTGTCTCAAGTGAAAAAATTAAGGAAAACCATCTGATCGTGGTTGTTTTTTGTTTTTTGAACGAAACAAGAAAAATAAAATAAAACAAATTACATTGATTCTAAGCACCGATTCAATGAACCGCGTTGTATTAAACACAGCATGGGTCCACTGTAATGACGTGCGTAACCGCTGCTCGATGAATCATATTGTGCTTTTATCGTGATTTATCCGTTCAGAAAAAAAATTATGTTTACAATTGCTTCATTTTGCTGTTTTTCTCTGAAGCATTTTGATGTTTCCGTGTTTCATTTAGTGGACTTCGTTCACTCGACAGCAAACCGTCAATAAACCGAATTAATCGTACTTTCCGTAAATCTGACTGAACCTATTAATATTGTGTACGTTACGTTGCACGCTTGCTATTCTTTTCTGGTTCATTCTTTCTATCATTGTGATTAAAATTTTGATTTGTGTCATTGCCAGACAAAAAGCATAAGTTACATGAAACTGCCTAGAAAGTTCAGTCTGGAGTTTGATGAAAATCAACATGCGGAAAGCAATTATCAAAACATACACAAAACAAACGTACGTTCTATTGTTTCATGATTGACGAGAATCGTTCAATAAAAATTACTTGAATTTTTCTCTACATGCCACCCGTTTGTCCGTAATTCCGCCGTTGTATTTATAGCTTTCGGAATAATATTAAAGTGGACAAGTTTAAACACACTGTATTTATAGCCTTGCCCTTCGAGGCGGTCTGCAACTGCAAGGTGCGCGGAGCTGTTACTTGAAGTTAGAGTGTGTGGAGGTTTTTAAGCTTCAGTCAATTGTAACCAGCAACGGACCGCCAACCAATTTAACCGGAGGTCGTTTATTCAGTTTGCGACAGATACAAAAATGGAACGAGGAAATAGCTGTAGGAATCTGGTTGTTCCTACATCAGCAGAACGTATAGCTATCGCCAGAAACAATCGCGAAACGCTGTTACTTGCAAAAACCAGCAAAGGACTGTCTTGCCAGACCAACTGGACTGTGCGATGTTTTTACAAAGAGAAGGCCAAAGCTAATAGCTTTCTGCAAGAGGTTTACAATCACTCTAAGAATTCTAGCGGTTTGAAAGCTAAATGGGATGGAAATGGAAATTTTACATCTGAAAACAGCATTGGCATTACCGCAAAAAGCGCGGCAAGAAATGTGGTGGGATCCCAACAAGTGAGGCTACCGAGTGTAAACCAAGTGAGAAAAAGGGAAAGAGCTGAAGCACGCGGACTTCAGAAACATCTAAGAGGTGATACTCCGGGCTCCCAAACAAAAGATAAAGAAAATAAACACCTGAAAGAGAGAAAAACTGGAAGTGAACATATAGACACTACTGCTGAAGAAATTTCTAAGACTGAGGCAGACAGTAAAAGAAACGTTCAAAAACCGAGACCTTTTAAAGTTCGTTCTCGCACGTCCGGCGTATGCTTTGCCTGTACCCAGTTGCATGTAAAGAATTTTTCAGGCACGGAACTGCCGAAAATGACAAAAATATGCTCAGACGAACTTCACCTTAGCTCGGACGTTCCTTGGAAATCATGTAAGACCCATATGCATTTCCGAAAGCTCAGCCTTCCCGTGGGAGTTAGCCGACGAATGCCACTTGAACAAAGTAGCATTTGTGACGTAAGCACTCCCTTCCTACCTTCCACGAAAAGGGAGGCAAAATTAGGCTAATTACGAAGAAAAAAGGATGAGCCTACATGTCTCATCTAATTTTTTGCAACTTAATTGGACTAAAGCAAGTATAGTAATACATAGATATTAGTAAAAGAGGAAAGGATTGTAGTCTTCTAAACTGTGTAAAATTGATGACACTGCTAGCAGATTGCTTTCGCACAAAGCGTAATTACTCGAAATAATAAAAAAGTAGATGAACACTGCTTTGCTTCACTTTTCAGCTTGTGTTGTATTCACATTTCATTTAGCATTTCAGTAAATGACAAGTTTGAAAACTAAGTGAAATGCCGACGAAGATTTTCCATAAATAAAATAAAATAGTTGTCTTGACTGGATATTATGTGTTGTTTTTATTTATAACAGAATGAGACATCAATGATTTCTCACTGTTTCCGTGAAATAATTCAAATTTTGCTCACGTCCTCCGCCCTCTACCGACATCCCAGCATCCGTTGGGTCACTGGGATGAAAAAGCCTTTTAACCACGCACGCCCAGTTGGCGTAAAAGAATGCCAGCAAATACATTATCCACGTTGTTTCCGAATTGTGTTCGTTTCTCAGATTTTCAGGTAAAAAATGATTCCTTTCTGTTGTCGTCGTTAGTTGACAAAGGCTCGCCCCACTAGCCAGACCCATAGGATTTTAGTCAGAAAACCGAGAAAGTAAAAAGCTGTATAAGACCTCAATTCACGTGATCGCGTGCCGATCCCGTGTCGCATTTTATTCATAAGAAATAGCTTTTTCGGGCTACAGACATTCCTGCTACCGCAGAACGAATCATTAGCGTGAAAACTAACTATCCTGAAGTCATATGTTCCCACGGTTGATCAGAATAGGACTGCGGGCTATGACGTCAATCTTCGCTAAAATACTCCGCAGGGAGCCAATTAAGATAAAAGTTCAAACGCACACTCGTAGGGTAGTTTTGCATTTTCAAGTGTATGTGTTCACTTCTCTCTGGTAAAGGGGTTGAGAAAAGCCGATTGTTGAGCACAATTTTCGTTTTAATTTGATCCGACATTCTTAAAGCTTCATTCGCATGCCTATAAAAAGTTAAATCAGCTCATTTCGTGAGCCGAACTCTAACTCTTGGACTGAAAGGGTCAAGCTTAATAATTTTTTACCAATTATTTTTAGATTTCACATTTGTTGAATTCTAGTGAATCACAAAGCGTCACAAACTCGTGCTGTTAGCCTTATTATGCCTAGTCCTAATATAAAAGAATGTCATGGGAATGAAATCTTACGAGTATATTTTGCAGCCAGAAATATTAATACATTTGATAAAATGAAATTGAAAAACGTAAGTGGACTGAATAGCCAAAAATGAATCATTCCTCAGACTTGCAAACTGCATTCTTCGATTTTAAGAATTTGAATAATTCAAAGCAAGGTTGCCCTACTGTATAATAATATGCTCTGTAATTTCTCTTCTCCGTAGTATAATTATGCACACGAATAGATTTTTATTTGCTGTAACAATACATATTCTCCAACAGCTGGGGAGGTGTGTTGGATTTACAATATCTACATTGGAAGTCCAGTTCTGGTTTCAAATAATTCCATAGTTTGGGCTGCCGATTTTACACTCATCTGCAATCGTTTTCGATCATATGACGAGCTTTGAAAGTTGTTAAATTCAACTCAGAGAATGTCGTTTGCATGCCACTGCTAAGTATATCCTGACTTTGATCTTTTCACTTTTCATTTTTACTCTGTGAGAATGACGACGTCAAATCACTGCCGCTAGATGCACTATACATTTATTGTATTCCCTTCTCAGCATGTAGGAAATTATCTTTTTACGGTAAATTACACTTCACGCACAATAGAAGTTTGGAATAAGAGCAGGGAAAACGAGAATTGATCCGTGAAGAAAACTGGGGTGGTCAAAGTTGAGCACTCCACAGCTACTTGGAGCAGTTCTGCCTGACTTGCTTCCTACGTTTGTCACTATAACTACTAATAAAGTCTTTGAAAACTAGGCCAACACAGGTTTCCCTTTCAGTTCTATGAAACAGGTTACCTAAATAGCTATCTGTATATTTAAATAATTACGCAAGGCGGTTTTCGACCAATCAGTATCTTGTTTACTTCATAAACTAAAATTGAAAAGAAGAGATTAAACATTACCACATAAAAATACTTATAGAGTATATTGGTTTATAAGCTTCAGATTAAGTCGGCAATTGAACAATCAGTTGCCAGGTGAACCAGCGCTTACTGAATCTTTCAAGGTTTGATCTTACTGAACTAAATTAATTTTACACCGTCGGGGTAGCAAGTGCTTAGTAAACGGATTTCTTCATATGTGCTGAGGTTCCGTCCAATTCAATTCGTTATTTGACGGTGTTTCCGACATGGAAAGAAGACATAGCTATTCCAGGCTCGTTTATGCTCCTACATCAGCAGCAAGGGTAGCTAGCGTCAAAAACAACCGCGAAACGCTGCTACTTGCGAAAGCCAGCAAAGGCCTTTCTCACGAGTCTGACGGGACACTAAGAACCTTTTACAGAGAGAAGGCGAGAACTAGCAACTTTCTTCAAAAAGTTCACGGCAAAAGCACTAGGATGTTAAAAGCTGAGCTAGAAAAGAATGGACAGCTCGCAACTGACGACGGAGTCAATGACCAGAAGATTAGCGCTATCACAAGAAGCGAAGCAAGAGAAACAATCAAAGCTCAAAGGATGAGGCGAATAAGTTTGGACATTAGCCAGACTCAAGAAACACAAAGACGAATTCAAGAGTTTTTAACGCGAGACATTCCAGGAGCTAGCTCATCGAGGAATAAACAGGTGGGGCAAGTGGGCGGTTTTAACGTTGTGGATGAATTTAAAGAAATGAGTCTTAAGGAAAGCTCTGCGGATGGGAACCAAACCCAAGGACCTGCTCAGAAACTTTTCAGAGTTCGCTCTCGTGCATCCGGGATATGCTTTTCGTGTTGTCGCTGTCACTTACAGCGTTTGCCTTCTGACAGCATGCCAAATGTAGCAACGAAATACTCAGTAGAATATCCGTGGAAATCAACCGAAACCAAGGCTCGAAAGCTCAGTGTTCCAGTCATGGTTAGCAAGATGTCACCTGACCAAAATAGAAGGTTTGACGTCAGTACCCTCACTTCAGCCTCGACGGGGAGTGACAAAACATCTGCAATACTTTGCAAAACAAGACCAAACCGGCTCAAATCTGCGCCAATTAAAAAGCACAGTGTTTGAATTTCTCAGTTTGTGGGCCAATTTGGGCTCATAATGCATGTTAGCACAGAAGTTAATTCTTTGTGAAAGGCTGTCTTGTTGACTGGTCAGTTTTTACGGTATCTTGACCATACTCAAGTTTATATTTAGACCATATTTCAAGTTTCGTTTGATATCACGAGTTAACTATCATGGAGACTTTTTAAGTAAAGTTCTAAGTTGCAGCTTTCCGAAGTGTGCATATTTCTCAGTTGGATTTCTCTTTGTTGTAAGCAGCATGTTCAAGCCGCCGTAAACACTAGGTAATTTCCGTTTCAACGCCAACGAAGTCTGTAAAAGAAGGCCTGGGTCTACGCGTGTCGTAGTACAATAGTCTGGAAGAAAAACTCCAGTTTCATTAAAGACTTATCTGGGGCGATAAATACTTCCCAAAAGACATTTTACCGCAACGTTTGAGACTAGCTTTTTTGATGTCCTTATTTTCATACTACTTGAACGTAGTTAGAGTTAACTGAGTGTGCTTCAATTCACTTGCTGCGAAAAATAAAGGATTCATTTAGTTGAGAGTAATGGCGTTTTCATGAGTCATCTCATTTTTGCTTATTATCATATGGATTGAATAATACAATTTGTATTCGCTGATGGGCGCAGAGAATTACTTTAAATTCCACCGCTGGGGTTTGTAGATAATCATATCCTTGTAGGTCTGCAAGTTTAGAGGTCTTTAGACAGTCTGCCATTTGGATCAAATCAGTTATTGTGTAATGGGAACTGATGAAACATTAATAGAATTTATAAACCAGGCATTGTGCGAAGTGCGCTACTGGATTGACAGGTGTAGTCATGCATGCTATGCAGCAAATGATCTGTTGATAATAAAGTAATGACTTTTGAAAGTGCAACTTACTCAAGGAGCTTGCATGTCGTGTGTTGTAACCTGTCAGAGAGAAGCCGAACAGATGAGCGATGTTTCGTCGACCAATCAAGTTTTAAAGCCCAAAATTTCCCCGAGTAATTCCTGATTACTCAATCCTGCTCAATTTGGTACTCGCCAAACCTTGGAAATTCAGATAATCTACGTATTAAGTTGAAGCAATCAGTGGTTGGCTTTAATTTTAATAAAGGTTTGCGGAGGATTTCACTTGAACACAGGACTATCTTGAAACGAAACCAATCCCAGTGAACAGCCAGGGTGAAAATCGGAGGTGCAATGAAGAAGAATTTCTATCGTCAGGAAAATAAGATGATTCTTTAATTTAAAACTAAAACTAAAATAAAATATAATCTCAGAACTGTACGATTTGTATCAGTCAGGCCCGTAACCGGGGGCGCGGGGGGTGCACGGGGTGCGTTCGCACCCCCCCTCCCCACAGGCCCCAAAGGTCCGCATTTGTGATACTCAATATTGTAGTCCGTTAAAATGGAGTTTAAAACTTAACAGTGATATTTAAACAAAGCCAAAGAGTGGAAAAAGAAGTAATGTATTCACTGGTAAACTAATACCAGCTGCACTCTAGTAGCCCGAGCCATTCAGAACATTTCAATAAGCGCACAGATGTCCGAGCTTATCTAAATGAATAATGAAGTTATGGGTAAGTGAGAGCAGGAAAATAGAAAGAGGAACGCTGCAGATACATGGGTCAGTAAAGTACCCCGTCAAGAGCCATCAAACGCTGACAATGACAGTGCAGTCTGCGACGACAGCCCAGCTGAAACCACGACTTCAGATCTATCTCAGTTAACTACAGTTTTACAGCGAGATATAGAAGGTAAATCACACTTATTTTCGCGATGTCCACCAGTCTTGATCCCATTATTATGCTCTGGGATTTAGTCGCTATTCCTTAATTTGAAACAAACTTACATCGCTTAATAAAAAGCCAGTGAGGGAACACAGAGTAACAATTCTGAGAGGGACTGGGGGAGGGTTAATCTAAAGCAGCACCTTCTGAAAATTCACAGGCATCACAAACCATCAAAATAGAAGTTTTTGAGACACAAGAGGGAAAATAAATTTTATGTTTCTCTTGGTCTCTTATCGTCATTTCCTGATGCATGTCAATATTCTATGAAAAGCTGATGTGTACTTTCTTAACAATTCTGCAATTATGTATAAAATTGTAGAGGCTTCGCAAGCTCCAGCGCCTGAAAATACTGATGACAATCTAACGCGGCATCACTTAGAACCAATGATGCAACAAGAAATAAATGACATCGGGAAGTTTTCGGCGACCTCTGAGAAATTTGGTTCTCCCGCAAATAAGCTGCCAGTTGGTCAGAAGTATCACTTAAATAAAAGTCATTTTGTGCCACCGATTAACTACAACTTTCCAAAGCGATTTCTTTATTAGTGCCGAGCAGGGTTTCAGTCACGATGCAACAATGAGTACTCGTGGATGGTCTACAGCCCTTCAGTAGATGGAGTATTCTGTAAACAGTGTGCTTTGATGACACCTATGCATTGCAGGAAAGACAAGGACGCTTTCATAAACTGGCATAAGATTCAAGAAAAGGCAAAACGACATGAGCAAATGAAGTACCATCACGACGCAATAATCGCTACCGAATCCTTCCTTATTTCGGTTGAAAACCCAGAGCAAAACGTGAACAACCGAATAGATGACGAAAATCAAGGCTTACAACAACAAATTACACAAATGGGTAAGTGGGAGTTAACAGTACATATTGTTTCTTATTTCTTTCAAATACTCCTCAAAATCGAAGGAAGACAGGCCAAATACAGCAGCCAAAGCTCTTTAGGTGTGCGATGATGATCTCTTTCCAAATATATATGCGCTCCTTAAGATATGCGCCTGCAACGAGCTGTGAATGCGAAAGAAGTGCGAGTTGTTTAAGGCGACTGCATACATATAACAGCGCATGCATGGGCCCGTAAAGGCTATCGTCCCTCGCACTAATGCACATTCATTATGAGGTCTAAATCTGTTTGCCACCAAACACCCACGGGAAGCTGGAGCTCGGGACAATTCTGAGGGATTAGTTCCAGAGTATGTTGATGTGTCATTTTACATCGTAAAATTAGTCCTTAATAACTTAATTCAAACAATTGTATTCGACAAATGTAATATTCAGTCGGCCTACCGTGTACTTTGCCGTTACAATTTCTCATTTATTGCTACTTTCCTAAATAAACGGATCAGACAATAATCATAAAAAATACATTTTGGTATTTTGGTCCACTTTGGCCTCGTAAGCACCCCCCCCCCCCCCCCCTCCACACACACACACACACAAAATCCTAGTTACGGGTCTGTTTAATTTTCTCTCATGCAAATGGGGTTTTAAAATATTTAGCTTTATACTTTGTTGTTCAAGTGAGGGCGTAGCCCAATGCAAGGGCTTGGGTACGAAAGACGTGGCACTCCAACAGGATCTGGAACCCAATAAAGGTAAACATGGCGGAAGGCCTGGCGGACGACAGTTTACTTTTACTGTTTTGGACAGTTTTAGCTGTTTTATTCGGGATATTTGTGCTCTGGAAATATCTCAAACCCAGAAACGGCATCGTTCAACAACTTTCCACGAGTCAAGAGTCCGAAAATGTGAAGGAAGCGCGACTTAAGTATTTTGCCGGTAGAGAGGAAATTGCTTCGAACAATGCCGAGGTTATCGCTCATGAAGTTAATACAAAACAGGAGAATGTTTTGGAAGAAGAAGTAAGCCAAGAGGAAAGAGAATCCGAATCAGCGGACACTAGTGTTGTTTCTGAAGGTTTTCAACCTCCTGTGCGATACACTAAGTTGATTGGGGGACCAAGCAAAAAGTGTACTGTCACGTACGAAAATGAAAATAGTGTTTTTGATCCCGATACTAGCGCTCCTATAACTCGACCTCTCAGAACACTAGAGGATGTTTTGTCATGGAGGCAAGGGTTTGACTTCTTCAACGTGGCTACCGTTTTCTTAACTGCAAAAGGCAGAAAGTTGGAGAGAAGGCCCAGGACGCTTGTGTGTCACGACATGAAAGGAGGCTATATTGAAGATAGGTCGGTATGATAGATCCCCGGGGTATGATCCTTATGCATCTGAGCCATTTCCATTAGTGCCAACCCCCCTTCCCCTGGCATCAGGAGTTTTTGAAAACAAACTGGCAAATGCCCCATGGTAGGACAAATGAGCTAATCAAATGCCTCACAATACAGTTGAATAATTAGTTATGCGCCGATCAAATCGAAACTTCAACATCCCCCCCCCCCCCCCCCCAGGCAAACCCCGGGCATTTGACTATTTTCTGTGCCTGGGAGTGGGGAATTTGACGGGTAAGGCCTTCCCAGGGGTGGGGAATTTGACCTTGCCTGGGTGGGGTGGGGAAAATTGAACCGGAAGTGTCAGGTTGCAAATCGCTTTTTTGGGGGGGATGCCGAAGTTGCTAACAGCTATAAACACGTGTTTGGACGAGATGGCAGAGTTTAAAGGAAGAGATACAGCATTACAAAAAAAGCTTACAAAAAAAAGGTCTTCAAAAGTGAGAGTGCTTAAATATTAATTATTTTTATGGATTGTATATAAACGATGTAGATTTTTCATACAATGAGTCAAGCTGCGGCTTTGTCCCGCAGTGAATAGTGAAAGAAATAAACACTGTTGAATGAAAAACCGCTTTGGCTTAAATTGCAGAATATCCTGCCACTCAAACAACATTCTACGTAGCCGGCTAACTATTAATTAACTGAATATGTATTTCTAGTTCTTTAAACGATGTAGTTTTTTATGCAATGAGTCAAGATGCGCCTTTCTCCCACATTTGTGTCTGCAGAGGTTTTTAGAATAGCCATAAAACAGCAATGAACAGTTAAAGAAAAAAAAAACATTGTCGGATGAAAAACCGCCGCTTTGGCTTAAACTGCAGAATACCCTGCCACTCGAATAGTCTACGTAGCCGGCTAACTCATTTTAACAACCTTTGCCGTGTTTCGGAGTTAGAACAGCTTACACTTGCTGATTGACATTGTCCGAATCATTAGTTTCAATGTTAAAGTTGTGGTTTTTGTTATAACTCATGACAGGAGTCGACAACGATTGTTCTTTAGGAGGGGCATTTGACAGACAAATCTGACGATAAGGTAGGGCATTTGGACACCATTTTGGCCTGAGGGGCGGGAATTTGAACGATCCAAGCTTCAAAAGTTCAAATGCCCGGGGTTTGCCCGGGGGAGGGGGGGGGGGATGTTGAAGTTTCGAGTTGATCGGCGCATTACATGCCTACCTTCAATCTGACTAATGAAATTAATTAAGGTCTTACTAAATTAGTCTCAGACAAGTCTTGTTCTCAATATTGCACTGAGAACCATTCATTTTATGGACCTACCATCTCATTAATGATCTCCTTAGATGTAATTAAACACAAGGTTAAATCATCTTTGGTGATATTAACTTATCATTGAAACAAAGTGACAAATTTGCTAGGAGGTTAAAAATCATGGAGTTGTCAAATGCCCTAGGGTATACTTAAGCCTGATTCCCGGGATGGACAATGTGGAAAATGCCCCACTAATGCCTACGGGGAGGACACCACTGGAATTGACATTGATGCATTAGTGATTAGAGTAGTGTCTTGTATGTTCTCCTAAAAGGCTTGAACTCATCTCGCAACTCTGGGAGCAATAGTTTAATGCATTGCACAATGTGAGTATCACAGAAAAAAGTTGACCCATGAAATTGCTGCTGGTACCTTTCCAGCTCTTGAAGCATATATGACAGAATTTTTCTATTGCTTGATTAAATCTTCATGTTGTTCTCCTAAGTATGAAAATTGAAAGAAAAAAATAATACCTTGTCAATTTTTCTTGCCCATGTTTGAAGTGTATAAAAGCGTCAAATTTCACTTCCGGTGAGATACAAATTATACTGCGCATTTGTGACTGGGGATGGTGTGTATGTATAGCTATGACGTCAATACAGGATTGTTACTTTCATGGTTTCTCTATTCCTCAGTTGTTACATTTTGAGTATTCAACATCTGATGATAGGTGAAAAACAGCTTACAAATGATGATAATGATGATGATGGTAATAATAATAATAATAATAATAATAATAATAATAATAATATGATGATGATGATGATGATAATTACAATAATAAACTTAATAATAATGATGATGATGATGAACAATGATAATATTAATATATTGATAATGATGATGATATGATGACTATAATATATTTTCAGTACTTGTGGGCAAATGTAATTTAAGCAAGGATAAAATCGAGCCAATCATTTCTTTTTTTGTAGGTTTGTACAAGGCGTTGACTCTGATGACTGTTACATTATATACCACTGGTACCTGATCGACATATTTGTGTACTTTAGTCATCATTTTGTTACCATACCTCCCCCATGTTGGACCAATGCTGCACACACAAATGGTGTTCCAGTGTTGGGCACTGTTATTACAGAGCATGATGATGGCGCTACACGATGCAGCCAGTTCTTGGAAGACACAGCATCGTGGCAGAGTCTGGCTAATCAACTTGTTGACATAGCTGAGTATTACAGATTTGATGGATGGCTTATAAACATAGAAAATCCTATTCAGGTACCGTAGTTAAAAAGTTGGATAGTTACCTATAATTTTAGTAATTGCGGTTGATTTAGTATTGTCTATGCAGATCCCTTCCTGTCTGTCTTATAATAGGGCCCTTCAGATCCGAGCACCAGTACGACTTTCAAATTTCAAAACAGCCTTGCACTTGGAACTCACATGCTTTCCTGTTTATTTACGTTTGTACATGTTATTTATTTACATAATTTATCACTGACTGCTGTACCCCTTATCTCTGCCCGCCTCGACTAGCACCTGCTATTTGCAGGCCGAAATGGACCTTATGTAATTGACAGTTGTTAATAATAATAATAATAATGATAATAATAATATAATAATGATAATAATAATTAATAATAATAATAATAATAATAATAATTATAAAAGTGTGTTGTTTACCAGAAGAAAAGTACTTCCTGGAAACAAGATTGGTACTGGGAGCAAGTGATTATCTTAAGCAAGTAAACTAGATTTGAAAAGTTATACTCATATTCAAATCTAAAGGTCCCTTTTGTCTTCATGGTGACTGGAAATGGGGTGAACGACTGTTTCATGTTGACTTCACAGAACAAAGTACAGTACATGTAAAGCCCAGGAGATAGATTCACCAAATTCTTTGTAGCTAAGATATTTGGTGACTTAAGAGAAAATGTGTGGCCAGCCTACAATGTAAGGGCTTGTTTTTAACATGGACAGACTGGGTTATATATCTGTGCTGGCCACCCTGTATGCTAACCCAGGCATGTACTGTATTTGCTGTTTGTTCATTTTCCTAAGCTGTGACATACTTTGATGTCTCCTACATAGCATACATGTAGGTAGCAGGCTAGTAATTTTACATGTAAAGGGCTGGCTATGTTGTAGACAGGAAGGGTTAGTTTCTAAAGAAACTGTGATGCAGCATCAGTCGAGGAGTGGAAATTTATATTTGGTTTTATTTTTAGCATCATTTCAAATGAATTCACTCTACTGACAAAGAGTTATGCTTGAAATGTCAGCACTTGAATCTCCTTGCAGTGGCCAAATTACAGTACCTTATCAACTTAGTTGATAAATCCAAACATTTGTTGGCTACAGTGTGTTTTAGCTTGGCTGGGACAATAACCCAGTAGGTAGGTCACCCACCTAGGGCCTTAAAAAGTTGCCATTCCTAGTGAAAATCTTTAAAAGATTCTCAAGAATCTCTGAACTGAAAATCTTTAGAGCAATCTAATAGGATCCTAAGAGGTATCCTTTGGATCCTCTCTTCTAATTCTCAAAGATCTTCAAGGATCTTGCAATGATCCTTGAGGTCCTTGCAAACTTCCTGCAGGCTCCTGCACAGATCTTGAAGGATCCTGCTGCATAATTTATACACTGTATATATAATTATGATTCTTCAGGATAATTATATGCAAAAGGATCTGCCAAGATCCCTGGAAACCTTTACAGGGCACTACTGACAAAATCTTATATTAAGGAAAAGATGGTTTGATTTGTTTTTTGTAGCCAGTTCAAGTCAACAACCTAGAGGAATTTATGAAATACTTAACATCAGAGATGCACCAGCGAATCCCCAATTCCCTTGTTATTTGGTACGACAGTATCACCTACAAAGGAGATCTTGCTTGGCAAGATGAACTCAATCCAAAGAACAGGTATTCCACTACTCGTGATTTTATAATTTTGTTGTCAAATATGACCATGCTTTCTTAAGTAAATGCCTCCTATTGTAGGGTTTTCATACATTTTGGTGGTAGGAGGGCTCTTCATGGTAAACAGTTGGGCACCAGACACTAATTTGTCCTATTTTGACTGGCTATGATTCTCTCCAAAGGCAGCTACCATGTACCATATTCAGAGTAAGTGAGTACTTGTACCCTTGTTCTGGCTTCTGATAAAACCCCTATCTAATGCCTCAGTGCCAAATAAATTTACCCATTGAATTTTCTGACAAATGAAAGACAAACCATATTAATATGTGTGCTGTTTTGCTAATGATTTGATTATAGGTCATAACTGTGGCACATTTCAGAAAAACCAGAAGCTGATTTTAAAGTCATTCTTTATAATGGACTTTGATGGGCTCTGTTTTGCAAGGCAGTGCCACCACAAGTAGCGCAAGCCCCACAATTTGTGTTTACCTTTGTAACGCTGATGTTTATGCTACAAAGGTCAACACGAATCGTGGAGCTTGGGCTACATGTGGTGCCACTGTTTTCCTTTATACTACTGTTAATGATTTTTTTTTTTGCAGAATATTTTTTGATGCATGTGATGGTATCTTTTTGAACTACAACTGGTCCCAGGCACACTTGATGCGCTCTGTAGGTGCAGCTGGAAGAGATCGCCAAGTGGATGTCTATGTTGGAGTGGATGTCTTTGGACGTGGCTGCTTCGGAGGGGGAGGGTACAACTCTGAAGCGGTATGTCACCACAAAAGTCTATCTAGTTGTTGGGTGGTGGGATGTGATTCTGAATGGGTCTAAAGAAATAGCTGAATAACATTAGAAAAATACCGTAGGGCATACTGACTTTTGTATGTCACAGCATTACTATACACATTGTTTTGAAACAAAAGAACTGACATGTGGTTGAAATTATTTGACTGTATTTTCTGTGTTTTATCGCCCTGGCTGATAAAATGGGAGGACTACAAATATACATTTCATGCATGAAAATTGAAAATCTCTTTGTTAAGTTCAATAATGATGATGGGAAAGTTTGCAAAAATTTACAAATTCTGTTTAAAAACCCAACATTCTTAACACCATCAATGATGTTATTAATTGTAATATCACAGCATGTAGTCAGAAGCAAAATTGAAGCCAATTTCAAGCAATTTGTTTTTGGAATTAAAGCAGTCAGTCTGGAACATACTTTGAGGCTTGCCAAGTAGTCATTTATTATTTTATTAAATAACTTACATGTACAGTACTGTGCAAAAAGAATGCAAACAAATTTCAGTGCTTTTTGTGACTGTAAGCTACAAGCTGTAAGTGGGTTGAGGTTATGAAGTTCCTCCTCAATACTCAAAGTGCCTAAATTTTCCCTTTTTACTCTACAGTATTTATTTTTATTCAGCTGATGATTACTCACCTGTTTTAAAAATAGGCAAATGAATGCTTTTTATCAGCTATTGCCAATATCATTGAAAGGACTGCATATTCGTCCTAGCAGGCCAATTCTTACCCCAAACCCTTCAGTTACTACATGTATCTATTGCTTGTAGGCCTTGAAAGTGATAAGAGAGGAAAACTTGTCTGCAGCACTGTTTGCTCCTGGATGGGTAATGGAGACGCGAGGGTCCAAAAACTTCTTTGAGAATCAAGACAGGTGTGATTTAACAGTCTCCTGCGTTTGAAGTGTGCCATTTGAAAGTCGCTTTTTGAGAAATGTTTGAAAATAGAAAATACAAAATTAATGTAAAAGGTGATTCTATAGGAAAATTCTGAGAAAATGTGTTACTAGGATCTCTGGTCTAGCCTGCGCTGAAAACACAGGCGACTCCAGTCCTGCCAATAATATTGCTGAAATCGACGTTCTAGAAAACGGGAGGCCTTTTCACAAAGGGGTATTGTAAACATTACTTTTTTGCCAAGAAAGAAACAAAAATTATCCTCCAAACTCATGTATGCTTGCTCAGTTTTGCATGCACTCTGAATTTTGTGGTGTTATATGACAGTCTGTCAATTAATTTCCTTGTCTTAACAACCCTGGTGAAAATCTTTGAAAAGATCCTCAAAAAATCGGCATACTATTGAGGATTTTATCAGATCTTGAGGGGGATTCTTAAAGATCTTCACTTGTAATCCTCAAAGGTCCAAAGGTTGCCAACTTCCGACAGGGTCCTGTAGGTTCCCACAAGGATCTTAAAGGATGTTGCACATGCAGTCGGGATCTTGTATAGGATCTTGCACACATCTTGAAAGATCTTGCTTTTCTGATCCTAAAACTGTAAATGTTCTTGTCTTATCTTGTGTACAATGACTGCCAGGAATGCAGGATCCTGCAACATCTTGAAAGATCTTGCATTTCTGATCCTAAAACTGTAAATGTTCTTGTCTGATCTTGTGTACAATGACTGCCAACAATGCAGAATCCTGCAATATCATCAGTTGTAAGGATTCTCTAGGATTTATTATTGCCATGTAGGATCCTAACAGAGTTGCTGCAGGATTCTGTAGGGTTTTTCAAGATCCTAAAAGATCCTATATTGTGCTAATGAGAAGAAGTTTTCAGAGAATGCTACATGTATCACACAAGACTTTCAACAGTAATGACCACTGCTTTTAATTTAATCTATTGACTCCTTTGTGTGGTAAAAATTTACGACTAGTCAGTAGTGTGGGAAACCTGTATGACCTTATCTGGGTTTTTCTGCATTTTTAAGGTTCTGGGGCCTTTTAGCTCCTTACTGTACAGTGCATGCAACAGTGGAAGCAATGCCATTTGTAACATCATTGTGTCGTGGCTGTGGAAAAACTGCCAACATAGATGGAAAGGTAATAGTTATTGCTCTACTTGACTGACATGTTCATATGACCTGTATGGTCATGTGACAATCCCATTGTGCCATTCCAGGAAATACATGTATCCTACCCCTCATTGAAAGTGGTTGGAAATTCTAAGGGGTAGGGGGGTCTCAAAATCCAAAGTTTAAATGAAAGGAAAGTATGAAGCTAAATATGAATTTCCAGAAGGGAGGGGTGCAATCTAAAGACCCTTCTGTGCGAGTTCCATGGATATAATCTTTGGGAAAAATGCTTTCATGGCCTATGTGCCAAAGAATCAGCAGATGGGAGAAAGCTGCAATTTTCTCTGAACTTCTTACTGATGACGCATTGGCTCATTAACCATCCTGTGGTTGCTAACCAATTTTCCAGTGCAATTCATTTTGTTACTCATGCAGAAAATAGGAAAAATGAAAACATGAAAAAAAGAAGGAACTAAGATATACAACCAGGGATGAGGAGTCCCAAAGAATCCATTAGATGTTCGGAGAGATTGCGCCTTCCTAATTTGAGCATTTCATTGACAGTCATAAATGAGACTGATCACTAGCCTGCCATAGCATTTTCTTTTAGCTCTGTCAAGAAAAGAAACACTGGTAGCAAGAAATTTTTTTCAGGATTTCTTTTTGTAACTGCACGAGTTGCATATCTAAATTGCCCATTCACTTATTCATTCTTTGACCGTCAGTTCAAATGTATGAATTTCATATATTTCACTTTCAAAAGCAAAATTTTTTTTAATACTATTTTCAGTATGGCATTACAAGCAGAAAAATGAATATAAAATACTAATATCCACCCACTTATTTCCTCAAAAAGATGTCTCCTGATTATTTGCCTAATTAGTCAATGATTGGTGTAATTAGGTTGTATTCTCCCAACCTTGGACAAATCTGAGTACGCAGCAGTGTCAACCTACATTCATCAACACTTTCTTCAATCTGGGTACCAAGGCAGGTCTGGTCATCAATTCTGTAGAGTACACTATGGATGAGGCCTACAATGGAGGCAGCTGCCTGTTAATTACTGGACATGTTAACGCCTCCCAGGAAGTATCAAAGAGTGTTGTAAGGTAGGGTACCTTGATGAGATGAGAAACTGAATGGGATGAGATGTCATGAGGTGGGATGCAATAAGATGGAAGGAGATGAGATGGAATGGGATGAAATGGGATGGAATGAGATGGGATGAGATAGGATGGGATGGAATAGGGTGGGTGGGGACAGAGAGGAGGTTCAGAGAGGATGGGGTGAGATAAGATGAGATGGGATGGGATGGGATGGAATGAGATGGGATGGGATAAGGTAGGGTGGAAAAGCATGGAATGGGATGGGTGGAGATAACGTGATGAAAACTGATCTCAGAGAGGATCTGGTGTGATAAGATGAGATGGGATGGGATGAGATGAGATGAGATGACATGAAACCGTTGGAAAGGGGTGAGAAGAGATAGGATGTAGTGAGATGAGATGGAATGGGATGGGTGAGATGAGATGAGATAGAAGGGTTGGGAAGGGGTGGAAAAGGTGGAATGGGATGAGAGATGGGGTGGGATTTGATTGGTTGAGCTGAGATGAGATAGGATGGGATGAGATTGGATGAGATGGGACCAGGAGCCCATAAAAATTATGGGCTCCTGATGGGATGGGGTCATTTGAAATGGAATGGGATAAGATTGGATTGGATTAGCTGGTATGAGATAGGATGGGATGGTATGAGCTGAGATGAGGTGAAAGGGTTGGGAAGGGGTGGAAAAGATGGAATGGGATGAGAGATGGGATGGGATTTGGTTGGTTGAACTGAGATGAGATTGGATGAGGTCGTTTGAAATGGAGTAGCATGAGATTTGATTGGATGAGCTGGTATGAGATAGGATGGGATGGTATGAGCTGAGATAAGTTGGATTTTATGAGATTTGATTGGTTGAGCTGAGATGAGATAGGATGGGATGAGATTGGATGAGATGGCATGGGGTCATTTGAAATGGAATGGGATGAGATTTGATTGGATTAGCCTGTATAGGATAGGATGGGATGAGCTGAGATAAGATGGGATTTCATGAGATTTGATTGGTTGAGCTGAGATGCAATAGCATGGGATGAGGTTGAATGAGATGGGATGGGGTCATTTGAAATTGAATCGGATGTGATTTCATTTGTAACTGTGTTATACATATAAAATCTCTTCTGCCTAAAAGCTGTGTGGCATCCCAAAATTACCAAGCTAAACGTGTAACAAAGCTATTCAGTAAATTAATACTACTTACAAAAAAATGATTGTTTACTAAGGTGGTGTTGATGCAAAATTGAAGGTCTATGTTTTGTGATGGGAAGAGATATGGATGATGGGATGGGAAGAGTTGAGATAGGATAGGACTGGATGGGATTGAACAATGATGTATTTAGCCTCATTTGGTGCTGCTGTCTTCCCTAGACTGTTCAAGACTGAAATACACATAAAAGGACCACTACTGTTATCATTCACATTCAAGCTGGATCCTAAATGTTGCATAAATGTGGCATTACAGTTGCACACTAACAAGATTCCAACATATCTGCTACTTTGTCCAGAGACATCAGCGGATCAAGGTACTTAGAAGGAGCCATGCTGTCACAAAACTGGTATCTTTCTTAGTTGTGAACGAGTGTTGATAGGGACCATTGATTTGCAGTCTACATGTATTATTGGACAATGGTGACAGTAACCTATTTATCAGTGCATTGGTTAAATTTTTGACTAGGAATGATTAAATCGTGTCTTGTCTTGTCGTACAAAAATGATATGGTGTAACAACCTGAACCAGGACTCAAACACTGGCCTTGTAACTTTGCAAAATCCAATCAAAGTCTCGTCAAAACTTCATCGGCTTAAGCTCTGTCTCTGCATGCAGCTCCATGCCTGCTACATTACATATCATTTTACAACATTACATCAATAATTATTGCTGGACTTCCAAGTTCTCCTATAGCCCACTTTGGAAAGGAGTGACAGGGAGGACAGAGGTTCAACTATGGGAAACTTTTTTTTATTATGTTTTTATTAAGGTTTTTTTTTTGGGGGGGGGGGGGGGTGGGGGGGGGAGGTTGAGGGTTAAGCCCATGCACACTTAGTCAATGGTCAAACCTAACAAAGAAATTAACTAAAGTGCTGGGTCATGCATGAAAGCTAATTGTGCAAATCTGCACAAGCCTTTCCTTAACACTTCTAAGGAAATGGTTTCTAACACCTGGATTACAGAGATTATCAAATAGGCTATTTCCGAGTTGCTGTGAACCTCATTATAAAAGCGAGGCTGCGTGCAAAGTTTTTGTTATGAAAATTAGTTTTCATTCATATGCAAACAAAACTAATTTTCATATGAAAAGCTTTTGCACTTCAGCAACTCGGAAATGGCCTATTATAACATACGAAATGCTCTTCCAAAAGTTTCTCCTGAAAGAGATGCTGATCTATTATTTTCCGTTCATGCACACTTGGTGATTCATACAGTTAGCTTGCTAGTATGGCTCGGCATGCACGCCAAGGATGCGCTCCCCAACAATTGCAACTATACTTAAATGTGTGTCCATTCTCGTCCCGGGGTGTCACTCTCTCTAAAGTGGGCTGTGCAGTACGTCATGATTCAGGTATCTATATGATACAAACGCTCAATATACTGAACTGTTTCACCTCGTAGGGTCTAGTACAGAGGATTCTGATTTAAATAGTAAGATGATTCATCGCTATGGCATTCCAAAGTCAAGGACGTTGTCATCATCAGCGTTCATGTCTCCCATTGGTCCAGAACACTATAGACTGCTTGAACCTCTGGCCGGTGATTTCCACAACATAGTACAGCAGGCTCAAGGCTTGGGAGAGAAAGATGAGGATGGTGTGACATGGTGTACACGGTGATTATTATTAATGATATAATTACACTGTGGTCTACTGCGAATATGCAAGGCAAATGATATATAAAGCAAACAACTTAAAATGAAACACGTTTCCCTAGTTAACCTTCCCTTTAAACCAGATGTCGTTATGTTTTACAAGGTGCTTGATTGAGTTGAGTTGCAGTGTGGCCTTAATTTAGGTTACCAGACCGACATACAGACAGGTTGAAGTGATTACATTATAGACTGAAGTGGCAGATGTCATGCCTGTAAAACCCGGTTCCCACTTGTGGGAATTAAGTGCAAGAATAAGTGTAAGAATATTCTCAGTATCCAATAAGTACCAACTCCAATAAGTACCAACCGAAAGCCGCGCCACTGTGACTTGTGATTTCTCTATTGCTTTAGACATTATTTGATTGCTGAAAAAGAATTGGTTGGCCACGTGGTGCAAGAAGTCAGACTGATTTGCGCTGTTTCTCCTGGTAAGGATAACAACACACACTAGGTGACTACATGGCTAATCATGTTGTTATGGATGAAAAGTTTTGTAATGTAACGCATGTCAGTCGTTCCTTTCACTCTTTCTGCAATAAAAGGTAGAATAGGTGCCGCTTGTATGTAGTGTAATTGAAGGGATAGGGACATAATCGATCGAAATGACTTTTCAGATCCCTTTTTGTTGTTTTAGCTCAAATTCACCGGAGTTTTTGTATGTGGCCTTGAATTTCTCCAGGAAACGTTGCTCCAACGTTTTATCCGCTGCTTTGCAGTTTGTTTGCAAAAAAAAACTATGATTAAGGGCAAGATTTCCGTTTTCATCACAAAACGAAGGGTAAAGTAGCAGATATAACATTGGAGCAACGTTTCCTGAAGGAATTAAAGGCCACATGCAAAAACTCCAGTGAATCTGACAACAAAAAGCCATCTGAAATGCGACGTAAGTCGGTTATGTTCTGAGCTGTTCAAATTAGCCCATTTCTGAGTTGCTGTGAACCTCATTATGAAAGTGAGGCAAAGTGCAAAGCTTTTCATATGAAAATTAGTTTTGTTTGCATATAAATGAAAACTAATTTTCATAACAAAAACTTTGCACTTACCCTCGCCTTCAAAATGAGGTTCAAAGCAACTCGAAAATGGTTTATTGAAGGGCTCGGAGCATAACCGACCTATAGGTGGTTTGCAACCAATCCCTGGGGATCCAAAAAGACAAAGGTATGGCGGCCATGTTGGATGACAAACAAAAGGTTCTGTCATCCAACATGGCTACCACACCATTGTCTTCTGGATCTCTAGGGATTGGTCGTAAACCACATACAGTGCATTTGAGCTGTTTTTGTTGTTTTGGCTCAGATTCACAATGCAGGCATGTAGTCGTCAATTCCTTCAGTAAATTTTCACTTGGTGTTTCACCCGATGCTTTGCGCTTCTTTTTGTGTTAAAACCCGCAAATGTACCTGTAATCTTGAGATTTTACTCAAAAAAAGCACAAAAAAGCGTAAATATGTTGGGGGCAAAGTTTCCTAAAGGAATTGGAAAAAATCCGGCAAATTTGAGCCAAGAATACAAGAAAGGAGCCAATAAGAACCATGGGTCGGCCATACTCCGATCTCTCTAATTATTGGCCGGGATACAAAGGCAGGTTGTCCAAACTGATAATTCAGTAGTTGTGCAAAGACAGGATAAACAAACCAATAATTAATGCATACAAAGACATTACATGCAAACCAATAACTACTGGATACATGGAGCGCATTTCAATTGAGTGTTGTAAAAGCAAAACCAAAGAAATAACTCTGACCAATCACGTAAACACTGCATTGAACCAATCAGAACTCGAAGCGAATGTATATCACCGGCGTCAAGCGCGGGCAAACTCGGGAAAACGTTCCTTTAGTCTCGTCACAGTCTTTTCATTTTTGCATTTGTTGTGAGTAGCACATAAAGGACCGCTGTACTTTTCATTCCTAATGCTTTTTTTATTTTTCTTTAGGTGCGGAATCCTCAGGAGCATTCAAACTTCACTTAGGAGAAATTAAGGTGACTTTGAAGCATTGTTTTACGAGATCAGTGTTTGGTAAACTAGTGTCATAAGACAAATGCAAATGTTTTTGTTTTTACTTCCTGTGCCTGATCACGTACAACACATATATGAATGTCTCATCCTCAAAAGCTACACGCTTTTAAAAATATTTTGCTTCTAATGTCTAACGTTGAATCAATTAATGTTGTTCTGACTTTTAATTCTATAGGTATTCTTGATAAAATCCTAAAACGCGACTGTTCAAATGAAAGCTTCTCTGCTGTGCATTGATGTTGCACTGTACAAAGTAATCCACCGAAAAAAAAAAGGGCGACTGGTAAATCTACCCATATCATTTTTAGCATACGAAAACCGTAAAAACGCCCTAAAAAACGCACAGAAAAGTTCTAAAAACTTCAAACATAGCATACACAATGGTGTTAGTATAGGGATGAATTTCGCAAAAAAATGTGTCTTTCTATAAACCGTATTCCAAAATGCCCTCCACTTTAATATTCTTTTGTTTGCACTCAAATAAGCACTTCTTGCCTCGTTCAAGGTAAAATGTTCTTTTGATTTGGGAGCTCAAGAACGAGGTAAGAAGGGCTAATTTGAAAACGAATAAAGAATTTAAAAAAGTAGCCATTTTGGAATAAGGTCTACGTGCTACACTGTGCTTATTACTCAAGGATCCTTTAGCTTCGTTTACTTTGGTGATGAGGCCCCATTAGTCCCGTATCCCTGTAATTTTTTGACCAAATATCTCGTATCCCATAAATTCCGGTAACAAATATCCCGGAAATTCAAGTATCGGCCATTTTTCATGTTACTTGCTACGATGTATTTTATAATATTCGTTCACTGGCATTAAAAGGTAAACTGGAAAAGTATTGTTTTCAAGTAGCTTATTGTGACAGTTGTTTAAACTGCTGTTATTTAAATTATGATGGTAGAATTATCAAGTGGAAAGTTAACAAATGTTGCCACCAAAATCAGTTTCATACAATTAGCTTACCCGATGCCTAATTTCTACATATCGCCTGATACCAAAGTCCTTTCTCATTTTGTTCCTTTATTAGTTAGTTGCCGTCCTGAGCATTTGGTTAATTCATGTGTTCATGGGCAGATACTACTTGATGAAGACAAAAACTAAAAGCCTTTATCATCACCCATGGTATCAGAAACGTTCCATAGAGTCAAAGAACTCATTAACGCGCTATACACTCTGTTATAAGAACCTTTTTTTATAAGAACGTCGAGGCTGAGATTAACGAAAATTTTAAGAACGTCTTAAGAACATCCCTCAGGCTGAGAGTCGATTAAAAACATTTTTTTTTGCTAATCTGCATATAAAATCAAGGTAACAAATGTAAATTAACCAAAATACTTAAGGGCATGTTTTGTATAACATTAACAATGGTGACACACATCTCGGTTTGCCATAATCAGCATCCATTTTGAAATCACTGGTGATCCTTGGAATCTGATTGGTCCAAAATAGTGCGATTTATTCCCAAATTGCACCATTTTTTGCTCTAAATCGCATCCTTTCTATAGCCCATCAAAATGGAAATAAAGTAACACAAATAGAATATTAATATTGACAATGATACTCTGTGATTTCAAAATGGATGTAATTAAGTGGTAATTGAACTGAGTGGAGTGCAATTTTGGTCTGAAATCATACTTGTGATTTCAAATTAAACTCGCGCTGCGCACTCGTTCGATTTTGAAATCACGCGTATGATTTCAGACCAAATTGCACTCCACTCAGTTCAATTACCAATATAAATTGACGCAGGTCGTTGCCTCAATCGCATCAAAATGGCCAGTGTAAAATGAACTTAACGCTTTAACTGCTGCACATTTTTATGGTTAGACTACTATACAAGCACTTAACAATACTGAACTGATTAAAAACCGTGTGAAAATAAAAGCATTAGATGAGTAAACGATTTGAACTTAAGAGTAACACTGAATTATTTGCTTTTGGTGTCAAGAAGCCACTTAACGATTGTCAGAGGTGACAAACGTTTGGACAGCCTTAGCGCTAGTTAAGTGAAACGTGTGGTTTTACAGTTAATGACGCGATTGGTCGTAATGTGATTTAGCTAAAGATGATTGGTTAATTTTCGTCCGTTTTCTTACTAAGATTTATCATAAAACCTGGCTTGAAATAATTTCATAGTGAACTGCAATATCATTTTTTTTTTTACACTAGGTTGTTGATCCACAAGTTCTCAAACAGCCTCTAGCATCTGCACGAAACATCAGATGCCTCGACTTGGAGTGGAAGTCAAGTGACCAAGAATACCTCTTGAGCCTCACTCTCATGTGGGACTGTCCAATCAGTGATGGGCAGGTTGACGATCCTGCGCACTACAATATTTTCAGAATGACACAGGACTCTAACATATTTCTAGGCCGAGCTTTTGTGGAGGCATATCGAGTTTGTCAGATACCCGTCTCGAAAGCCTGTTCCTCCGTGGAATTTATCGTGCAGGTTGTAACTAGGTCTGGATTAAAGAAGCCTCTGCACGAATGCGGTCATTTCAAGTTAAATTGGTAGAGTGGATTCCCCAAAGGTTTAAAAAATCGTATAAACTTTAGCACAGACGTTCTTGGGCCATTGACGGCGCCCAGAAGTTTAATGTTTCCCTTCTGTAGAATATTATAGCTACGACGCTATTGTATCTGTAAGCCACTGGGTCGGATCCCTAAGGATCACAGGCAGACCCCAACTACGCTTCAAAGACGTCTGCAAGAGAGACCTGAGGACCACGAGCATGGACCTGAACACCTGGGAAGCCTTAGCCTCAGAACTGCCGGCCTGGCGACAGATGGTGCAGAAGGGCTTCTCCAAGTTTGAAGAGACGCTTGTCCTACAGTCCGAGGCGAAGAGACTGAGGAGAAGACCCAAAACCAGTACTGACAGACCAGTGTCAGATTTCACCTGCACTCAGTGCGGGAAGGACTGTCACTCCTGGATTGGCCTGTCCAGCCACACCCGACGCTGTATCGGATCGACTGACGGATGTCTATAAGTTACTGGTCATCAAAACATTAACAACAGTTTTCCTGTTCTTCACGAGAAGCAAACACAAGCGAACTGTACCTTTAAACGTCTATGCTTAACTGGTTCACTTATTTTTATTTCTTACGTCTACAATTGTGCTATATAGGGTTTAAAAAAAAAAGCCGATTTTGGACGGTACACCTTTTACCACCCCTGTTTTATCGTCATGGAGTAAACAATAGCAGCAGCAGTAAACAATATTGTTATTACAATAGAATTTCCCAGAATCCTTTGCAACTAAAAAAATTCATTGTCAAATAACATTGTTAAGATGCCAACCACAGATGTATTTACAACTGCCTTAATCCCTACCACAACAAACGTATTGTGATTACGCAATTTGTCACGACACAATGCTTTACTGAAAAATGTGAGAACAGTCCTTTATCAATTCGAAACCAGGCAACGGAGCCACAAGGGCGTTGTTGTAGACTATACTGAAACGTGCGATGGCCACTAGTGCCACAGCTAGACACTCTTAAATAAAGCTGTATCTGTAAAAACACTCAATTCCTCTGTGCAGTGTTTTTTTTTCCAGTTGTTACTAGAAGACTGTTGTATAGAAAATAGCCTCCTCCGTTCGAAAAGATCTCCTCAATCCTCAGTAGAAGAAATCGGCTTCCTCCGTCGAAATAAGTACGCCCCCCTCGTTCCATAAACTGACCTTCTCCCTTGATATTACTTTCGTCTGCGGAGATTGGTATCCTCAGAAAAAACAGTTGTCCTCCTTGGAAATGAGTCTCCCGCATCCGTGGTCAGAGAATACTGGGCACCTTATTCCCAGTCCTTTAGTCGATTAACCGTTCCCGACAGTGTGGCCACAATGGCGAACCTTTGCCATTCTTGAGGTGGAAATGTGAGGCAATTTGCTTTGCCAAACGTACTTGTATTGTCACAAATGTGGATTCTGGTAGTTGCGGTCAAATGATGCCATTATGAAAATGAATATGGAAATACGGTTGGATTGGTGATGACCCCTTCTTGGTCGTTCTGCCAAAGTATGAAAACGAGGGCTAGAAACTTCGTGATGTTGCATAAACTTATTACGGAGCTTAAGCAACGACGACGGCAACTGCAACGAAAACGTTACCCGAAAATATATCTTTATTTCATTTGTGCTACTTCGCGATTATTTCAACTCGCTCAACTTTTACAAAAATGGCGAACTATCCAGGAACCAAATTGGTAGGAGTGGCGTACAAGTTAAGAAAGAAAATGAAAAATTCACCGTCGTGCGTTCACGTTCTCCACAAAAATGTGGTGATTTCACGTTGTTGTTTTGCAGAGGACGGCAACAAAATGTACCAAAATGTAAATTTAAAACGCACGTGCAGAGCGATTGTTTTTGCCCATTAAACCTGTTGTTTTGCGGCGTTGTCGTTGCCGTCGACGTCGTCGTTGCTTAAGCTCCCTACTTATTTCCTGGATGCCTCGTGATTCACAGGCAATGATAAACTTTATCTCCAGTCACCCCTTCAGCACGATTGACTTCAGTGATTTTTCAGTCGCAGAAAGCTGATCACGTGCATGCTGAATGGTGTTACATTTGATACACCAGCAATACCGGATTCGACCAATAACGAAAGAGCTTGCAGGAGTTGCGTACTTCGTGGGGATTGTTTACGAATTAGGAAAAAAGCCAAAACGAATTCGAATCGTTCGATGGTAGATGTGTCGGTGAAGGCTTAAAAAAAACCCTCCTGTACGACACACGAACTTAATTGAGGGACCTTAGCAAAATGGATAGTGTTTCACATGAAGTTGAAGAAAATCATTTGGATCCCAAAACTAGCGCTCCTATAACTCGGCCTCTTGACACATTACAGGATGTCTCTTCTTGGAAGGCAGGATCTGACTTCTTCAACGTGGCTACAGTGCCATTAACTGAACAAGGGAGAAAGTTGGAGGGAAGACCCAGGACACTGGTGTGCCACGACATGAAAGGAGGCTATATCCAGGACAGGTATGTATAAAATGAAAGTTCTCATGGAGGCCTAATTACACAGGACAACTTTTCCTTTACGGCGGTTCAATGCGACTTTAGAGCGCCCCTTGCCTCCGTCATGTCATTGCCGTAGGGTTTTAAAACGTGCTTCGAATTCCAACACGTTTCATGTACACGAGCAAATTCGTATCATAGGCTTGTTGCCTGCATGCTCTTACAACAAAACAACAAAGTCATACAAGGCCGATTTCAGTGATTTGGGACGGTATGATTTTTTCTCACGACTAACGGCTGCGATTAGCTTACAACACAAGACAAACGCGAAGCGTGTCGAAGAGAAATGCATAAGTGTGTCTTAGTTTTAAAGCGCCTACATAATCTTGTTTCGAGCGATCATTTAAAATTTTCCTTAAAATGGCGGAGGAGCCATTCTTTAAAAGTAACTACTTCCGTTTTTAATTTTCAGAGCACTGAGAACAGTATGATATTTTATCGTGCCTAACGACCCTAACCTTTTCCCCAGAAAACAGGAAGTCGATGATGTAATACAGCGGTACTTTCCCTTCGAAGGTCTTCTAAATGGGTCATTAAATTGCTTTTTAATTTGATTTGAGTCGTGTGATCGTCATAAACAAAAACAAATTATCAAGACCCATCTAACTACAAAATTAAAAGGATTTGAAAGAACGTTTGAAAGAAACAGTGCCTAGTTTATACAAAATCGAATGCAATATTGCTCAGTAAAGGTAACAAGATATTATTCTAAGGGTGAGATTAATGAAGCAACCAGAAATTTTTAAAAAAGTAACTTTAATTGATGAATTGCGTACTACCTTTAAGACACACAACACATTTCCAAACACAAATTAAAGTAGCAAAGGAGTGAAAAGAAAAATAAAACGAAGAGTTGTTAATGCTACATTTTTCCATGATCCAAAACGACTGCTTAAGAAATTAATTAAAAATAATGTTTGGCGCAATATATTTAGCAGGTAATGTCACGGTTAGCCGAATCTCTAGTAATGACCTCTAGTAGTGATCTGTAGTAATGACTGTTTGTGAAAAATTATCGACACTCTATTGCTAGCTTCCACTAGCGTACTATTTTGAGCTAACTTTCTCTTTTACGCGTGAAGGGCAAACTTCCTTTCTGACCTTCCTTAAAGTTCCATACAAAACTTCACATTCTTGCTATCAATTCGCAATGGCAAATCTGATTCATGAACTCGGTTTTTCATTTATTTGCGTGTTTAAAATTGTCCGCATACAACACGAATTGTGCCACTGTTTTTATATGGAGATAGCCTTACACCTTTCCCCTGACGTTTTACATTGACATGACAAGGAATTGTATCCGTCGTTACTTCTAAATGAGGAAACGAGAATTGAGGAGGAGAAGGGTTAAGGGGCTAATAATTTTCCTTCGAGATTCTTGTTTGAGACTCTTCCATTCGCTTTTTGAAAGTTGCTTGGTGTAAGTCTTATTACAGACAATATTGTCTGTCCCAGAGTAAGAGATCCTTTTAGTAACCTTTGGTCACCTTAAAATGCATCTTTGTTCAGTTTTGTTATTACATCTTGGGAGAAACATATCCTAGAGGCAATGACTATGTTAAACAAGAGAGTGGTTTGGATGTAATTCTGAATAATACAACTGGTAATGTTACAGTTTATGTCCAAACTTGTCCCTTTCTTTCGCATGAAATTTTATTTTCTGCAAAAATTACGACACCAATACTCCCCTCCCCCTGTTATCCTCTACTGGACGTACTGGATGTGTTAATTTACAGCTCATAAGTAACCTTATAAGGTACTTTTTCTTTTTTGTAGGTTTGTTCAAGGTGTCGACTCTGATGACTGTTACGTTATATACCACTGGTACCTGATCGACGTATTTGTGTACTTTAGTCATCATTTTGTTACCATACCTCCCCCATGTTGGACCAATGCTGCCCACACAAATGGTGTTCCAGTGTTGGGTACTGTGATTACGGAGGGTGATGATGGCGTTAAACGATGCAGCAAGTTCTTAGAGGACAAATCATCGTGGCAGAGTCTGGCGAAAAAACTTGTTGACATAGCTGAGTATTACAGATTCGATGGATGGTTTTTAAACATAGAAAACGATATTAAGGTACTGCTCTTACATGGAAAATTTACCTTTAACAATAATAATTTCATTTAGAGTTGTCCCTCCAACTCCCTTTCCAGGGCTTTCTGTGTCTGGTATTGTGTGCGAGATACCCGGACGTTCCTTAAAATTAAGGAGAACATTCGGGAGTACGCACGTGGTGTACCGCGCCTTTGCCCAGACGGTGTAGCAGATAAGGACATACTCCTCGAGAACCTCCGAGATCCTCAGCCGTGGTAGGACGTCAAGGGGCAAGGGATAACCCCACCAGAAGAGCAGAAAGGACAGTGCTTGGTTAGTGAGGAGAATGTCCCTCCAAGAAGAATTTCTGCTACCCGTGAGACAACAACTGAGAAAACCCGATAGTCATGCATGGTGGAGCCCCAGCAGATCAAGCAAAGATCAGAACCCCAGCAGACCAAGCAAAGCTTGGTGGCAGTGACGTGGTCTATGTTGTGGATTCTGTGTCAATGGGGTTCTTGCCTTATACAATGAAATTTCAGCCAACTGCGGGTAGGTACGACAAGACGAGCAAATGCTAACTCTGTTTGCTGCTAGTGGGTTTGGTGTTGTGTTCATGAGATGCCTTGAACTAGACATAGGGTTAACAGGGCGAGGGTACCCACGTGCGGAGTACTGGTTTTAAAGAACACCCCTACCACTACCAAGAAGAAACTAGAGATACCTGGGGTCCTGGGACCCAATGCACTGTTGCACCAAGTTTGTTGGGGCTGATGCTGAACCAAGGGTTTCAGGAAGCAATACCTCAGGATTTGGCTGGGCACCTAGTTCTGGTGCCCCAAACTAAGTAGTATAAGTGTAGCTGTCGCTGGTCCAGTTTCTGGTCCCAGTGCACTGGTGGAATCTCTCCGTGTACCAGTGGCTGCAAATATGCAGAAAGCGAATACCCTTTTATTGTTGATGGCACCAAGAAATGCTTCCAGATACAAGTGGTGAACCTTTCTCTGAAGGATGTCTGTCTACAGCCGTGGTTACGCCTTGGAACGGTTCTTGGTGCAACAAAAGTTACCCGTGGAGACCAGCTGTGTCCCGCTCTCTGAGACCAGAGATCCAGAGGCCTTCCTCATCGGAACCTGTAAACCCTCCAGTGCTCCAGAGAAAGCAATATATGAGAAGTGAGACACGTTGCGAATGTTCACCTTTTATTCAGATATGTTCGCTCGCATGCAACGGAGATAGCCTCGGAAAATCCACCAACGTCCATAACCGGCTACTGATATGCGATGACATCCCAGTGAACGAACGCCGCAAGCAGATTTCACCAAACGAACTGGCTGACAGAAGTGAATGAGGATTTACAGGGCGTGTTAGACAAAGGTGTCATCAAAGCCAAGCCAGAATACCAACGGCGCCCTGATCGTCCATAAGATAAATGGTGGCCTACATTTGTGTGTGGACTATCGGGAACTGAATGATTGAGTGAAGCATGATGCCTACCCCCTAAAAAGGAAAGGCGAGAAGTTTGGATGCCGCTTAGAACCAGATACACTTTGACCACAAGGAAACCTTAACCAGTCCCTTTGCACCGTTTGAGTACAACCAGACACCGTTCGGTCATAGGGAATCCCCTACCTGGTAGCAGAGACAACAAGCCAAACATGCAGAGTGCGGACGATACCGTGGAGCTCCCAATTCATTTCCCTACCAATGGTCGATGGCTTTCACAGCGTGAGAGATGTACAGAAACTCGTAGGTCAAACAACTTCTTAACCAGCGGGACCATGTCGTGAGCAGAAAGGGAGTCCTCTTTCATACCAGTACTGATAAACACGACAAACGGCCTCTGCAGCTACGTCTGCCTTGCAGTATTCAACGTGAGCTTCTCATCAAGGCTTAGAAAGGAGGGCTGATCAGTTAGTGTACGTATGTATGAACGTAGTTGGTGGCCTGAACTCAACAGGTATGTCAATCCGTACATCTCTAGCTGTGAGCGATGTGTCCTAGCAAAGGGACCATGCCTGTCCACCACAGCACTGGAAGTTCCAGCAAGGGACTTCAAACCGTTGAAACTAGACTCTGACGGCAGAGAAATGCACTAGTGCTCACCAACATGCTCAGGGCTCATTTAAACACTACCTACCAGTGATGAGACACGAATTTCCTACGACCCTAATCAAGAAATGGTTTAAGTTGCATGGCGCCCCAAGCGTATCCGCTGCGATCAGGAAAGATGCTTCGAGGGTGAAATCGTTCAAGAACAGTGCCTTCTGGTGTTACTAAATCCAGAAACAGCCCCTACCACCATCAGTGCGAGTGCTTCAGTCGCAGTCTTTACAACTACTGCCAACGCTGCCAAACGACAAGAAGAGGAGATGATCCTAACTCCTTGAATCTGATGTTTGGAATAGATCAAACTTCCAATTGATTTACTATTACCTTCTAAACAAGAGGAACCTCCAGCGCTGGTTATCTCCGCACAAAAGACGATTTCGTGTCATTGAAAGTGGTATATGTATAAATATAACAAGTGGACAAATGAATACAATGCATTAAAAAAAATGAAGGTGTGAAAGGAGGCTGTTTGATTGGCTTAACCCATTTTTCCTGATTGCGAAATCTCTCTTCTGAAAATAAGCTATAATCTGTGAATCGCGCGCCATTATGGAGATATATCCTCCTTCTTATGTATTTTTTGTTTGATGTATCTTTTTCAGCCAGCAGCTCATGTCAAGAATCTAGAGGAATTTGTGACATATTTAATATTAAAGATGCATCAGCGAATTCCCAATTCTCTCGTTATTTGGTATGACAGCGTCGCTCGTGATGGATACGTGAATTATCAAAACGAACTCAATGCTGAGAACAGGTAATCCAGTAGCCAATATTTTAAAATAATTTTGTTCTCAGATAGGATTATACTTACTTGAATAATTACATCTTTCGTTTAAATACCTTTCTTTGATAAACGCTTCCTTGAATTATCCCTTTAAAGAAATAGATGTCTTGGATGTTCAATAGAGAGGTTGCGATTCGGCATTTATATGGAACATTCACATGAAATGGAAACCTTGAAACAATGGAATTTTTTGTACTTAAAATTGAAGCGAACTCACGAAAGTCAGTTAATTTGCTTTCAGTGAGTTCTCTTCTATTCGCATATTATTATTATTATTATTATTATTATTATTATTATTATTATTATTATTATTATTAATATTATATTTGATTTTCTGACATGTTATTTGACCGATCTTGATATATAAATGAGTTAGCATCTAGTGTTACAGTGGCTAACATGGTCTTATCAATTCTGACATTTCTGTCCACCGTAATGGCAAAGTTGATAAATTAACAAGAATAAACAGAATGAACAAAAACAGGTAATAATGATATTTAAGTATAGTTAAATGTAGCCAGGAGGCATTGTATGATATAAGTTACCAATAATCAAGTACCAAAACGTATTAGTTGTATGGTATAAAATAGAAGAAAGACCCTCACAGTTATTTACGCAACTTAAACAGTTGCGAATATATGTTCCATACATTAATTTTCATAGTTGTGTGGAAGTAGTCTCATCAAAAATCGCCTCAAAATTCAGCCCTTATCAATTTTTATGTCCCCTCTTTGTTAGACAATGACTCTGTTTCATTATTTTGCTATGTTTTTTGTTTAATTTTAGAGTGTTTTTCGACGCATGTGATGGTATATTTCTGAACTATTGTTGGTCTAAAGAAAAGTTGGAGAACTCTGTAAAGGCAGCTGGGCCAAATCGCCAAGCGGATGTCTATGTTGGAGTGGATGTTTTTGGGCGTGGTTGTTTTAGATGGGGAGGGTACAAGTCGAAAGTGGTATGTCATTACAATAGCATGTTTATCATTTGGGTGGTGGTACTTGATTTCTTATGTGAGGCTTTACGTTAGTAAGACATTCTCGTGGCTAATACTTTCAGGTCTAATTTCTGCAACGTAGAAACGCTACTGGGTAAAAACAAAACAATTACGTTTGGCTCAAATCATTCACGTTTCCAGTATTTATCAGCAACGTAATTGTTTGAATGAATGCGCAAAAAAGTATGTATTTCACACAGGTACGTATATTCGTATCAAATTGGAAATGTATTACTTCAGTGGGTTACGTTGCCTGGTTTCCCGCTCTGCCGCCAACTAATAATGTTGAGAATGCAGAAACTTCAGAATTTCAGCGTCATTCGCAACATTATTGAGTCATAGGGACGCTAGTATCGGGATCGTTTCATACTCATGGGTAACAGTACACAGCTTGGTCCCTCGCCGATACACTTTGTGTATCGTCCAGGAGGTTGAAGACCTTCAGTAACAACACCAGTGTCAGCTGATTCGGATTATCTTTAGCTATCTTTCGTCTTGGCTTCTTTCTAACCTAATATGTTGTTTTCTTTATCTGCATTATTACATCGTCTTATATTTTTCTGTTACTCTACCTACTTTTAAGTTTGTTTTCTATCATTTCTGTTAATTGCACTGCACCCAGTCCTGCCGTTTGTCAAAAGCAAACGTGAAATTACTTTCGACACCCAATAGAAAACTACTTTAATGTACTAATGCCAAAGTGGGCCGACCCCTCTTACTGCGAAAGAGTGGCAAGTTCGTCCAAGTGAAACCGTTATTTTTTTACCCAATACTCTTCAAGCTTACTATCTATTGTTTGTAGGCCTTTAAAGTGATAAGAGAAGAAAACTTGTCTGCTGCACTCTTTGCTCCTGGATGGGTTATGGAGAAATTTGGGCCCAAGAACTTCTTTAAGAATCAAGACAAGTAAGATTTTTGAATTAACAATCACTTGATGAGTTTAATTTGATATTAATCACTTTTTTTAGACATGTCAAATCGAAAATGAAAATGTTAAAGTGTTAAATTCTATATAATCACCATAGGAAAATGTATAAATTACTCATTGCTGGTTGATAATCAGAGGTTTTTTCTCATGACTGACTTGATGTCGGTTTTAATTTTACGAGTTTGCTGTCATGGTGGTGGAACAGTGACGGGTGAAAATTGGTATTGAATGGTAATGATGACTATGACTCGCTAGTCTTGCTGTTTGCTAGTCTTTCACTAGTGTGTGTGCTTGTGTGTCCTTATTGTTTTTTTGGTTTGCTTTTTATTGCAAGATTTTGGCGGCTTTTAGCCCCGTACTGTACAGTACATGCAGTTCTAAAGGGGCTGCCATTTGTAACATCTTTTGGCCGCGGTTGTGGAAAAACTGCCAGCATAGATGGAAAGGTAATTCTCTACTTAACCGGTTCCTTCATATGACGTTTGTATGGTCCGTGTTTCTTAATTCCTAACAAAACGTATACGAAATCCCTATAAGGTGGTTCCAGTAGGAACATGTGACCTACCCCCCCTTCCCCACCCCCTTGCCACCGAAAGGCGGTCAAGGCACTGTCTGTACTTTGTTAATCTCTCACATGATAAATAAAATATTTTCTTGAACAGGTCTCCACAAATTGCTAAGGTTGCTACATCATTTGAAAGCTACGAGAATATAGGTCCATCTACAAATTAAACGATCATTTGAGTTCAAGAGAAGTTCAATATGCCGAGAATTATGCCGTATTTAACTTACTCACTCCGGCGACGTAAGGTTCAGTTTAACGAGACTCGAACAACATAAATATACCGTCACTATAGTGCTAACCTTTTCCATCTGTAATTTGTTTCTCCAACATAAACATATCAACAAATTGCTATGCTTAATACTTCATTGCAAAGCTTAAAAATCCTACCGTCACGTTAGCCCCTTGTGTCCAATATAAGGATACAAGGTTGTTTATTTTATGCAATTCGAAAAGAACTGGATCACACTCTAATTTGGATAAAAGTTATTGCATTATAGCTGCCAGCATGGAGTTTTTGAAAATATGTTAAAAAAGATGAGCTCAGTAAACTGCAGGATATTTCACTTATTCCAACCTTTGCAGTAAATTTAGTTTAGTGCTCATGTAATTCGAATTATCTTCGAAGAGATACGATGCAACAAAGAGAAGTGGGAAATGTCCTTTCCTCGGTCTTGAAAATAACATTCGCTCATGTTCCACACGTGCGGGAGGGAAACTTGTTTCAACAAATCAGAATTTCTTCTCAGATCTGGATAGGAATTACGTCATCAGTCCATAATTTATGCAGTTGTGGCTCAGATGTGGTTCCGCATGAAAACCGGTAGTGGCACTACAAAAACGGTATCTGTTTCCCAGGTGAACACACCCTCTCTCTCAAAATTTCATTTGACCTTCCGTGGGCAGGGAAAGCCGGGGCATATGCAAATATAATGGATAAAAAAAGGCCCACGGAAAACATAAAATCTTCTTCGAGATTAGGCCTCGTTGATTTAGTTTTAGCTTCTTAAACCAAAATTTGAGAATTAAATCGATGCTTAGGCTACGAAAGCAAAATTATGTTTCCGCTTTGCCAAGAAAAAACAAAACAAAAGGCAAGAAAAGTTACGGGTAATCACAGTATGACATCAAAGGCAGTGAAAACTGAGTGTTATATATTACCATAAATATTCATTAATGCTCTTCTTTTGATTATTTTCCCTGTCAATTCGTGGATTGATCAGGTTGTTCGTTCACATCCTTGGACAAATCTGAGTGCCCAACAGTGTCAACCCACATTTAGCAACACATTCTCCAATCTGGGTAACAAGGGAACCCTGGCCATCAAGTCTGTGACGTATACTATGGATGAGGCCTACAATGGGGGTGGCTGCCTGCTTATTACTGGTATGTTATTTCGCGCATTTGATTATACCTGTATAGATACTTTTTTATATACATACATTTTTAAATTACTATGTTATTGACACTTTGTAATTGTAAAAGCTTTATGCTTTAAGCTTTATTTAATGAGTGCAAAATATGCGCCAGGCCTAACTTACCTTGCTAATACATGGGGGAAACTCCACGAATGCTTTAGTGAAAATCGCCGCTCCATCCAAAATCATCATTTCTCCTGTCGCAGAACATTTCAATTTACGTGGACACAAAGATGGCAAAACGAATTGGTGCAATTTAAAAAACGAGCGGCTAGAAGATAATATTCTTGACGCCGAAAGAAGAGCTTCTCCTGTTTATTTATTGAACACTTTAAAGTCAGGTTTCCTTTTTATTTTGAAGCTGCTATGAATCGATGCACCTTAACCTATAAAAGGCTGTGTGGCAGTGCCCCTGAATCCATGAATTACATACTTATGAGAAACTGTGACATTCTTAATAGGACAACCAGATTGGTAATCTTGTTTTTGTTAAAAGAGAAGTTCTGGAGGTGGCCAGATTGTACTTTCACGGCAAGAGCTACCAAAGAATGAAACATGTTCAATGCCAACCTCTAAAAGGAGGTCGAGTGCCAAGAATTTTAAACGTTCACTTTTTAAATCAATCTTAATGATCAAATTCTAAAGCAATCATTCATGTAAGTTTTATTTCCCAGGTGTTTTTAACATGTTTTAATATAGGGTTCATGGTCTTTGAGGCCTATGAGGTTAGTTTAATTACGGTTAAATGTCACTCTCGTTCAATAAAAGTTTTACTCACTTATACTCACTCTGCAAATAACATCCAACTCATCCCTTCGCAAAAAATACATAGTAAACGGGAATCTGTACGAAAGGCTCGTGAGGCCCACTTTCTTGAGAAGGCCACGACGCTTGAACAGCTTCCTACAAATAAATGCTACAAGCTGCATTGTTGAAATTTAATCTATCAACTAGCGTTGGCCTATCAGTTTCATTTATGTCATAGTTTTGACTTTTTATTTCTATACCCTTATTTTGAAAACGATCCCGCTCAAGTCATGCTCCTTTGAGAGTGTGGTGCGAATCGTCAAAGTTGCCAATATTAGTATAAATACAAAAGTTTGCATAGTAGTATTTTTCCCTCTCCTTCCCCATCTTTCTCCTTTCTTCTCGTCTTTTACATCATTCTGAACCTCCTCGGCGCCATAAAACCCATGATTCGGTGTGATTTTAAGAAGAGCACTCAAGTTTTCATCGACTACATTTTCAAAAATTCGGGTAGACATATAACGTCTTCATAACGTATTTACACAGTAACGTTTTGTAGCCCATATATTATACATATATTGCATCCATCTTCTTTTTCTTTTGTGCTGAATTGTATTTCTTCACTGCCCTATGGTTAGCCTTGTCATGTGTAATTTATTATCTTAAGTATTTTTTCTGATCCAGGTCATCAAAAGTCATCAAGTTGTTTCTCTGCTCTTGCCAAATCATTCGGAGGGAACCCTTCCCATAAAGAGTCGAAGGCTGCGGTGAGGTAGGGTAACATGTATACGAAAGATAAGCTTTGATAAGAACGGATGCTGATTGGTTGAGATAAGATGGCATGGGATTGAAGAAGTCGAGATGAGATAAGATGAGATGAGTTGAGATGGGATGGGATGGGATGGGATGGAATGGATTTCATTTGATGGGATGGGATGGAATGAGTCAATATGAGATAAGATAAGATAAGATAAGATAAGATAAGATAAGATAAGATAAGATAAGATAAGATAAGGTGACGTGAGATGGGATAAGATCAGATAACATGAAATTGGATGAGATGGGGAAACAATGAGTAGCGATGAGTTAGAATGAGATTAGATGTGAAGGGACTGGATGGATGGCATGAGACGAGACAACTTTGCCGAGTAAAAAACATATATATTCTATCTAAAAAAATTGCAATATTTTTTGAAATGCCCAGCCCGTAATTTGAGAGTTTGTTGAAAGAGATAATTGAATTAGGAAAATAAGACCTTTGCTTCTGGAACATTTGTTGGCATTGATTTTGGCACTCAGCCAGGAGTATAAAACCTGAACCTTCTGGTTCGTAGTGAGATGAGATGGATAAGATGGGATGGGATCAGATGAGATGAGATGAGATGCAAGGGGGCGACACGGAGCGGCGATGAGATCAGATGAGATGGTTTGGGTTCGAGATGGGATTGGATGAGATGAGAGATGTAAAGGGACTGAATAGATGGCTCATAAGAAGAGATTGGATGGGTTGGGACGAGATGTTTAGCGACAAGGGACTTTTTAAAGTGCGAGATTGTTTTTGTCCATCCCCACTATTTGCACCACTAGGTCCTCTAACAGATCCAGACCCTAGCACAAATGCCCAGACACGTCTACCACATTTATTTGACTTTGTATTGTATTGTATTGTAAACTTTGTTTATACACGGTAAAAACACCAGTACAAATAATTGTAATTATAATTACGGTACATATTTGCCGTGTGGCAGTATGAGGTAGACATTAGGCGATTGATTTGCTCTGACTTTTTCAGGAAGATTATTCCATAACAATGCCCCACTGTAGCAGAAACTGCGTTTTGAAAACTGCAGAAAATGCGTTCAGTCATTCAATACTTTTTCAAGGGATCTTAGTCAGCTATCGTCTATGATCTAGAATTTGAATTCAAATTACACATCGATTGTGGCAAAAGGGCAACAACACAATGAATGTTTGTGACATCAGAGAGTATTATTACTCAATAACAAAAGGGAAGCAGCAAACCTTTTCTGTGTTTTTTTTGAGCAACTAATCAGCAAACGTATCAGAAATTACAAGGAACAGCCCAAGAAAGAATGGGGTGAGATTAGATGAGCTGAGATGAGATAGGATGGGATGCGTGTGGATGGGGAGATGGGATGGGATGAGATGGGATACGATGAGATGAAATGGGATGGGATGGGATGGGATGTGATAATAAGAAATGAGATGGGATGAGGTGAGGTGAGAAGGGATGGTATGGGATGGAACGAAGTGAGATGAGATAAATGGATAGGATGAGATGGGATGGGATGGAATGGAATGGGATAAGATGGAATGGGATGGGATGAGATAGGATGGGACTAGGTGAGAAGGGATGACATGGATGGGATGGGATGAGATGAGATAAAATGGGATGAAGTGAGATCAAATGGGATGGGATGGGATGGATCGAGGTGAGATGAGATAAGATGGATGGGATGGGATGAGAAGATATGAGATGAGATGGGATGAGTTGGGATGGAATGGGATGAGATGAGATGGGATGAAATGGGATGGGATGGGATGGAATGGGATGAGATGACAAGAGATGACACGAGATGAGCTATGATGGACTAGGGTTGGAATGACATATTTTTCCTGACTGTGTGCTACTTTCTTTACCAGACTGTTCAAAGCTGATTTTGACGTAACCGGACCCCTTGTGTTGTCATTTACGTTCAAGTTGGATCCTAAACACTGCATCGATGTAGCATTACAGTTGGATACTAACAAGATGCCAGCATATCTTTTGCTTTGTCCAGAGACATCAGATGATCAAGGTACATGTACTTTGAACGAGCTAAGTGTTTTACTCACAACTGGAGTACGTACTACTTGTATTTTCTCAGTTATGAAAAGCTTTTGATAGACACCATGGTTTTTACGTTCTATTTTGGTTTGTACGGCCTCATGCCCGTTATTTAAAAAAATTACAGCACAGAACAGAACAAACAAACAAAACAACAGAAAACACTGGCAACACTAAGTTTATTATTTAATTTCCCTTACTTCGTTGCCTAAAAACTGAAACGAGTTCTATACTTTTAAAACATGTCTTATTTCTTTACTTGACCCTCTTGGGGTAGGGCTGATTGTAACGTCAGGAAATGCAGTAAAAATGGAGCTCATCAAACCAAAATAAATGTAAATGTACTATACTGTCTCATGTAGATTCAGGTACCAATACTCAGAGTACGGTACTGTTTTACTTTATAGGTTCTAGTAACACAGAGGATTCTGACTTTACTGGCAAGTTGATTCGTCGTTATGGAATTCCAAAGTCGCCGACACCGTCGCCCTCGTCCTCCACGTCTCCCATTGTTCTAGAACAGTATAGACTGTTTGAACCTGTGACCGGTGATCTCTACACCAAAGTAAAGCAGGCTCAAGGATTGAGAGAGGAAGATGAGGATGGTATGACTTGGTGTACCAGGTGATGACAATGACGATGATAATGATGACGAGGATGATGATGATGATGTTTATGATGAAGATCATTATTATTACGCTGCAACCTACTGAGTATATGAAAATCGCACTGGCTTTAAAGCTAAAATCACATAAAAACCAAATGATGTTTAGAGTAAACATGCTAAAACTTAAACATACCCCCTAGTTTTGTGAACACATTTGCAGTTGTATGTTGGCATTAGCGAGGTATTAGTGCGGACACATTTTATGCCTGGTTCCCTAACTTATACAGTTTTATCGAACTAGAATAAGTGAAGAATGACTATATACTACAAAGCTGATCAAACAAAGTATATTGTTTTCATTAAATAAGGTTTGGTATGACCAGATCGGCCTTCTTCAGATATGAAACATACGTTACAAAACGTTTGTAATTATACCAAACAAAAGATGGAGCTTGAACATCTTGCTGCAGTCAATCTGCCTCTGGTATTTTATGGTTTAGCATCACTCCCCTTGTTAATTTAGGATAATATTACAAGCCTGCTTACCTAGTGTCAGCATTATAAAGGATAGATTTCATGTTGGTAAATCCTGCTTCCCACCTGTGGTAATTAAGCGCAAGAATAATCAAAAGCACAAGAAAAAGGCAGTTTCACCGTGACTTCTTTTTCCTCATTGATTCAGATGTTATTTGATTGATAAAGAAGAATTGGTTGGTTGCAAGGTGCAAGAAGTGAGCCTGATTTGTGCTGTTTCCCACGGTAAGGATAATAATGTACCTCAAGTGTAAGATGTTCATTAAGTTCGTTGTAGATAACAAGTTAATTTAACACTGTAGCATAGTGCTGGACATCACCCTGCTTTAGCCATTTTCAGTCGTTCCTCAGTCTTGTTACAACCATATCAGAGTCCTTCCAAACTTGTAGTACTGGCAATCATTTGACAGAAGTACCACACTTGTGCTACGGGTATATCGTATCACAGTCACAACACATTTGTGATACAGTTATATCGTATCACAGTCACACCACGCTTGCGCTACAGTTACATCGTATCACAGTCACACCACATTTGTGATACAGTTATGTCGTATCACAGTCACACCACATTTGTGATACAGTTATATCGTATCAGTCACACCACATTTCTGATACAGTTATATCGTATCACAGTCACACCACATTTGTGATACAGTTATGTCGTATCACAGTCACACCACATTTGTGATACAGTCATATCGTATCACAGTCACACCACACTTGTGCTACAGTTATGTCGTCACATAGGCATACTTACAGCCTGATGTAGTCACACTACACTTACGCTATAGTTATGTCGTCACAGTCACACCACTCTTGCGCTACAGTTATGTCGTCACTAGGCACACTCACAACCTGATGTCACAGTCACACCACACTTATGCTGCAGTTATGTCGTCACATGCACACCTACCGTCTGATGTCACATTCGCTTCTCGCATGCTAACCCATGCCTTACTTGTTGTATGTCATGTTACAGTTGCACAACGCTTGTGCTGTCATGCCACAGTCATACCACACATGTACTCTGTTATTTCACGTTTTACCACGCTAAAGCTTTTGTTACAGCTGTGTCACAGATAGACCTCACTTGTATTACAGTCGTACTATCATTCCAAAGTTGCATTGAGAGTCGTACTAGAAATGCTTGTTGTTGTTTTGTTCTTTCTAAACAATCATAACTCAACACTGGTTACTTGTTTCCCTACCTCGATTTATAGTTGTGTCAGGTTTTGTGAGCAGTGCACAAAACGCCAATCTAATGTACATTCCTAATGTTCGTTGCTAGATGCGGAATCCTCAGAAGCATTCAAACTTCACTTAGGAGAAATTAAGGTGACTTTGAAATATTGTTTTACAAGATCAGTGTTTGTAAACTGGTGTCATAAGCGCAAACGAACTTTTCTACCTCCTGCAACTAATAATATTCTAAACATAGGTTAACTCTAAAAGAGGGAACGGCGAATCTCCAAAATCCGGAATCTCTTAAAGGGAGAATCCCTAGAAAGCCTTTCAGCCAAACTCCACTTATGAAGAGCCCATTATCCAGTTTGTTTTTAGTAAATGCATAATGATTCAGAAGACCAGAAGAAAGAGAGATTCCGGCTTTTAGAGATTCTTCCTTTCAGAGATTCCGACTTGTAGCTGGAGACTCCCGCTTTTAGAAATCAGTCTTCTTTTTAGAGATTCCGCGTTCAGCGTTGCTCCATTCTCTGTTCCTGTTTTAGAGATTTCTCAGTCTCATAAACCATAGGCTTTTTAAGCAAAAAGGTCAGCTATCAAAGGATAAGCTCCTATTTTATTTTCATACCTTTGTGTGTGTGAAATGCACAGTTAAACACCGTTCAGTGGTTGCAGGATGGTGACTCAAGTTTTTCACAAAATTTCACAATATCGCCACAGTAATATAAGGCATTGGTTTCCAACTCCGTTAACATAGTTTATTTAAAAAAAAAGCCAATTTTGTCAGTAAGGGTTGTAGAAAAACACATTTCATGTTTGTCAGTTGTTTACGTTCTGGTAGTTGATTGACAGCTGAAGGTATAATGGCCGGGCCAGGCCCCGTTTATACCGACATTTCCTGTTTAAAGTATGGTGACGTTTATACAATTTTTTACACTTTTACTTTCCATTGCAAAATCCTGAATTAGTTATTGGTATTCTGTATTCTGAGTCTGTGACTCTATTTGATAGAATCCTCAGTAAAATGTGACCGTTGAAATGAAATGTTGAATGACAAATGAAATCTGCTTTGCTGTACTTTCCTGTTTCACCGTTGCGTTGTTCCAGCTGTACGAAATTTTCGAACTTTTCATGAGCGGAACCTAATGCATAAATTATTATAACGTATTTCAGATGCTGTCTCTCCTATAGAGCATGTTTTGCTTCAAGTAAATTAAGTTCGGCGTCTGAATCAAAAGGCGGGAGTTTCGCCATTTCGCCGAACTTTTTCCTGTACTTAATTCAAGGTTTTAAGTTCGGCTCATGAAAAGTTCGGCGTTTGAACCGGGCCTAAGTGAACGAATTGCTGAACTTTTTTCACCAAAAGAGGTCAAAATTCTCGCGATACTTCCCTTTTGCATGGATGGTTTATCCTGGGAGATTCGCTGTGTCGATTTGAGTGAGATTTCAAATCACCCGTGTTAAGTCACCAAGACGTTTTGCAGCGATAGCATGGCGATCTTATGCGATGAGGACAGGTCGCAGTGGGTGTCATTATATATATACATATAAAGGGTGCTAATAGACCATTTCCGAGTTGTTTTGAACCTCATTATGAAAGCGAGGCTAAGTGCAAAGTTTTTGTTAGGAAAATATATTTTCATTCATATGCAAACAAAACTTATTTTTCATATGAAAAATTTGCACTTAGCCTCGCTTTCATAGTGAGGTTCACAGCAACTCGGAAATGGCCTATTGAGGGATTCCTTAAGGGAACTTTTGACGTGCTCTGTACTCACACCGCCAGCATTTTATTCTCATCGCGATCAAATTGCCAATAAATTTCTGTGAAATCTTTGCTGGTATTTTTACACAAAAAATTTAAAATGGCGCCCCAAATCGCCGCAAAAATGACCTGGGTTTTACGCTGCAAGCGCTGCCAAGTGATATGATTAGTCTTCTGTCCAAATTTTTAATAAAACTAAAACTGAGCTGAATAAAGCTCTCGTTAATTTAACAAGTATTACGGTATTAACCTATTATCGTAGAAGTAGTAATCACTGAATTATTTTTCGGTGTCAAGAAGTCCCCGGCAACCAATACTTAGAAATCTGAGCGGAAGTCAAGCAAAACATATGGTTCTCTCGTTTAATCACGTGATGATCGTAATGTGATTGACGAAAAAACCGAAAAGATGTTTGGTCAGCTTTCGTCAGTTTTCTTCCGCAGATTTGACATGATAGAGGCAGTTTACGTAAAACTGGTTTGGAAATTTCATACTGCACTGTTTTTTTCTTATATTAGATCTTTGATCCACAAGCTCTCAAACGGCCACTACCATCTGCGCAAAACCTTAGATGCCGCGACTTGGAGAAGAAATCAACTGACCCAGGACACCTCTCAGTGAGCCTCACTCTCATGTGGGACTGTCCAATCAGTGATGGGCACGTTGACGATCCTGCGCACTGCAACATCTTCAGAGTGACACAGGACTCCAACGTCTTTCTGGGCCAAGCATTTGTGGAGGCATACCGAGTTTGTCAGATACCTGTTTCGAAAACCTGTTCCTCCGTGGAATTTATCGTGCAGATTGTAACTAGATGCGGATTAAAGAAGCCTCTGCACGAAAGCAGCCATTACAAATTATCTCTTCAGTGATTTGGACCTTGCAGTGAAACCTCGATTAGAATAATACTGATAAATGATGGGGGTGATAAATTTAACAATGATAGCATTTCATTACACGAGATAAGAACTGTGCTTTGAGGAGTCCCCGTAGAAACTCTTGAACGGTAATTTCAACTTTTAATGGACAAAGAACTTTCATCTACATGTTTTCTCGCTCTGCTGTTGCCCCCTTAACAACCGAGACTATGTTTTTCTCACCGTTTATACCATCCCCTCCGTTCCGACTTCCTTGATGATAAAAATTATGGCTACCTCAGTTTTTGAAATGGTGGAGGCAGAATCTAAGCTCCTGACGTCACGTCTGTTGGACTATTTAAAAGTAAACAAATGGACAAAACAACTTCGAAACAAATTCTCTACCGCCCACTATTTTCCCCCACTCAGTTTGTTTCGCTCTTCGTCGTTGGATACCATTTAAAGCGCGCACGAACCTACTGGACGTTGCAAAACGACGTTGTTTCCATGCCTCCACCATTTGGAGTTGCCTCTTTTTTTAATTTAGGCGCCGTCCAAACGTATCTGTTTCCGTTTGAATACGCAACTTTCTCTTTACGGTGAAAACGGTCACCGAAATACAACTCCAGAGTGGAGATGTACGAACACGCCGCTTTCGTTTTCTCGAAAACGATGACGTCACGAGGTCGAAGTCAACCGGGCCATCGGTTTCCAAGAGTTCCGTTTTCGGTGACCATTCTCATCGGATACGTCAGTGTGGACGGAAGGCAAAACAAACAAAAGAACTTGCGTTTTCAAACGAAAACGGATACGTGTGGCCTGGGCCTTAGGTTTTGGTTGTCTCACTTACAGGTTGTTCCTGTTGAACATCTATTTACACTTTAGACACTTTTATTAGTTTTGCTGTATTTATCCATTTTGTGTAGTACTTTCCTATTCTCTGTTGGTATATTCTTAGATTGAGCGCATCTATGAATTGGTATGAGTTTTAAGTGTTATTGATTGCATTCCGATTGCATTAAACCATAATCAAGCGTGTTTCCCTAAACAACAACAACAACAGTAATAATCATCATCATCATCATAAAGAATAATCAAAGTAAAAACAAACTCAAGACTTGAGTGCAGTGACTATGAGCGCGTTTTCCCTAACTGTCACGTTTGATTAGTTATTCGGGGGTTTGCATTTTAACTCCTTTTGTTATTGATTTTTTTGCTTCGTATTATATTCCAATATCTGATACTTTTCTATTGTTGTGAAGCTAATGTAAGGGTGTGTTTTCGACTTTAATTTTAGAATACAGTTTTTCTTTCCTTTGGATAGTTTTAATGGATATTTTCCAGATTATTTGACATTTTCCTGATGTTCAAAGATTAGAGTTAACAGCTCTGCTGTGAACAGGTTTGCCTACTTCCTTTAACCTTGGCTTGTGCCTCCTCGAAGGTTGAAATCAAGGCAAAGCATGTACACTTAAGGATTTTATCAGCCTGATTGGTTTCCCTTTCTATCTATTTTCTTAGAACAGTTGTGTTGTTCTTTCCTGTTAGTGTATTTTGGCAAAATCAATTTTCTGGAGGGAACCACCTGGCCTTGGTTGAATTACAGTCGTAAACATGTTTACAGCACGCTATAAAATAAGGCGTGATTTGAGTGATACTTGTAGAGTAGATGTAGAATTGAGAAAAATTGTTGTAGAGTTGATGTAGTGAAGAACCAGGCCATAAAGATTAAAGAAGAGCTACAAAGATTCCTGGTGCCTCTCTGCTGAGTCAAGCGAGTGTCGTACGCTCGAAACCTTTCTGAGTCTCGATCTCGCCAAACTAGCCAAGAATCGAGCAAGAGGTTCAGTCTCTTCTGCTCTCAAATTCGTGAAAATAGCCAAAAATTGAGCAATACCTTCATTCTGTTCTGGTCTAAAATTCGTAAAAATAGCCAAAATCGAGCAATAAGTTCACTCCTTTCTGGTCTCAAATGAAAATGGCCAAACGCACTCGAGCAATAACTTGACTCAAAATAGCCAAAAATCAAGCATCGTGGGCTCACATTTGCAACCCCATGGCTTGTACTTTGTGAACTGAGGTATTTTACAAGAACCTCAGTTGATTCCACTGGTATGTGCTCACTAAAAATAACTATGCTGTAGTCATTTCAAAGTTTTCCTTACAACTGATTATTAAATCCTTTTTTGAGTCCTTAGATGGAATCCTACAATGCTGCTGAGAAATATTTTCCTGAGGTATTGTTTACTGTACACAGTGGTTCTAACTTTTGTGTCTGTGAATGAAAACGTAAATTGTGACCATTCAAATGAAATCTACTGAGCAGTACCTTCCCGTGGTCCTGTTCGTTATTGTACTCTGTGGTTGCATCCCTGTGGATCAATATTGAGCCAAAAAATTATAAGAGGAAGTTAATGTCAGTCAAGTGGTTTTAATTTTCGTCTCATTCGTGACTAAAAATTGTTCGGACCACGCCCATGAGACAGAACTCTGGTACTGTGTTTTACAGGTCCGCGCTTTACAAGTCCAGTCGACTACAATCCAGTCCCGTCGTCTAAATACAGTATGCCCTTAAAAGATATTAGTGAGCTTACGCAACTGGACGGCTGAGTGAAGGGGACGGTGAAATATCGTTGTGTGACCAACATGACGTCTTAGTACCTTCACATTTTCAGATGATTTTCGACTAAAACTGGTTTTCTCTCATCTGTGACAACGTGAAAACCACGAGTGGTAGAAATGTTACAATCTAAAGTCATGAATACTTGGCCGTCACGTTGGTCAAACAAGCAAAATTTGCTGTCCCACCACATCAGCCGTCCATTGTCACCTGGTACACATGCACATTAGATACCATTTCTTAGCTGATTTGCATATCACACTTCATCCGCAAGTCTCGCGCTGAGGAGCGCATCCTTTGAAAAATCTAAACAAACCTTGTCGAGTCGAAGTGTTTGCCAGTCAAAATTATTATAGTGATTATAGACCTAATGCATATTAGAACACTCATTTTCTTGATACCATGGAAATTTACTGATAGACTTGTCCAGAGAAAGCCAAACGTCAACGAATACCTCTGAAGTCGAAGAAACATTTAATTGTTTACTTCAGTATCCGGTCGTGTGAAAAATTATCTTAGCTGTTTCTACGTTTCACGGTGTTTGCATAAGAAGCAAATTGAGTTCAAATATTAGCGAATCGCCTAAACTGCAGTGTAGCGAAACGACTTTGTAGCGAAACTACCGGTAAGCTTTATTTCTGCTTTCAATCATATATTTTGGGTTTATTATAATTTCGTTTCTACAACTTCTCCGTTATCTAAATTTAGGAACCAAACCCATGTCATTACAAGAACGCTTGCTCGACCCGTACTCCAGATGACTCCACTAGTTACTCCCAGATGGGCTTAACTAAGGAATACCCCGCTACTCCAAAAGTAATCGTGAAAAGAGTGGCTAAGTGGCTACACAGATACCACGTAGCTGCGTAGCCACGTAGAAGTACATGACTGTATGACTATGCCTCGTTCTTTGTGTGTGAAGCCACGTAGCTGCGTAGCCACGTAGCTGCGTAGCCACGTAGCCGCGTAGCCGCGTAGCCACGTAGCGGCGTAGCCACGTAGCGGCGTAGCCGCGTAGCCACGTAGCTGCGTAGCCACGTATCCACCCGTTCCAGGGTCACTTTTGGAGTGGCAGGGTATTCCCTAGTTACTCCGGAGCGGGGGCGAGGGGCGGGGAAGGAAAGGAAACGCCTGCCGCTGAGCCCAGACATTTTACCGAACGCCGTTCGTCAACGAATGGGAGGAAATGATGTATTACCCCCCGCTCCTACTATTTTTGCTCCTTTTTGCCCAATGCCCTCGCGCGCTTGCCCCGCTTAGCTTGAAGGAAACAGAAACGACTGCTAAGCAGGCTAGTGGCGAGCCGTCAATCAGGTGACAAAGGACTGGGACCAAAATGGCGTCTAAGGGTGTAGAAGCTGTGCTTCAAGAAGCTAAGAATTCTTTCCAAGAACAGTTCAAGGCTAGCCCCACATTCGCGGTTTGTGCACCAGGAAGAGTGAATCTTATCGGCGAACACACAGACTACAACGATGGCTTCGTTTTTCTTATGGTAAGGAAGAAAAATTTTGTGTTAATGCAACAACGGGAAATACGCGTAAGACTCATTTAAGACACGTGCACACTATCATAACCTTATATATACCATGCTTTCATCGCTGAAACGTCTACTTCCAAGGAATTAAATATATTTCAACAAAAGTTTGTCAAAAGTTCTTTCCTTTTCTACGCGTGAGATGGTGATGGAAAATTCCAAATATTCCTTATTCCTGATGCAAGATTCAATTAAGCGTTTTTTAGGGAGATAAATCACAAATCAAAACCATCTCTGCATTATTTGAATAAGATTAGATTTAGTTAAACATCTAATGATAAAAATAAGCGAAAGAAGTTTTATACTACGTTTTGCTCTGAGCTCTTCAATTGCAGGACTCGGGGCATAACCAGGGCATAACCAACCTATAGATGGTTTGCAACCAATCCCTGGGGATCCAAAAAGACAACGCTATGGCGGCCATGTTGGATGACAAAACAAAAGGTTCTGTTATCCAACATGGCTACCACACCATTGTCTTCTGGATCTCTAGGGATTGGTCGTAAACCACCTATAGTGCATCTGAGCTGTTTTTGTTGTTTTGGCTCAGATTCACCATGCATGCATGTGGTCGTCAATTCCTTCAGTAAATGTTCACGTGATGTTTCATCCGCTGCTTTGCGCTTCTTTTTGTGTTAAAACCCGAAAACGTGCCCGTAATCTTGAGATTTTACTCAAACAAGATAACTGCTATACTGGCATTACTCGTGATGCTGTGGTTGATTCATTTATTTCAAATGTATGTTTCGCAGATTTATAAAACAGTTTGAGTCACGAAGATCGCGTTACGTTGTTTCCCTTGTGTTACGCTACTCAGGGTTTCAAGGGAAATTGCGGGAATTCCATTGCGATAACGGAAGCTCTTTTCTGTCTGCAATCGTGGTCTAAGACTGTCAAAGAAAGGACGATTCTTTCGCCAGGAACTCTCCAATTTCCACCGTTTTAGATGTCGAGTGCTTCTTAGAAGTTATTCTTTCGATTTACCGCTTCAAAATGGTGAAATTTTCGTTTCAAAACGGCACACTTGAGTCCACAACATGTTAACAATATGGCGCCACAAATTTAATCCAAGATTAATGAACAGAGCAAATGATGCTTTGACGTCACACAAGTGGGGGTGAGTGGGTCCCCTCTCTCGCGATATACGCGACAAGAATGGATTTTGATTGGCCTGCTTTTGTTGAAGACAATCATAACAATAGATCCCGAGTAGGAGAGGGGTGAGTTTAATGAATAAATTAATGTACCGATTTGTGGCTACGACGAAGAAAAAAAAAAAGAAATCGACCCGTTTTTAGACACGGTTTGCCCCTTCAGGGCATCCCGCGTAAAAAGCCCTAAAAAGCGTGAATATGTTGGGGGCAAAGTTTCCAAAAGGAATTTGAAAAAATCCAGGCAAATTTGAGCCAAAAATACAAGAAACGAACCCATAAGTACCATGGGTCGGCCATACTTCAATCTCTTTCATTATTGGCCGGGATACAAAGCCAGTTGTCCAAACTGATAATTCAATAGTTGTGCAAAGACAGGATATACAAACCAATAATTAATACATACAAAGACATCACATGCAAACTAATAATTACTGAATACATGGAGCGCATTTCAATTGAGTATGGTAAAAGCAAAACCAAAGAAATAACTCTGACCAATCACAACCAACGTAAACACTGCATTGAACCAATCAGAACTCGAAGCGAATGCATATCACCGGCGTCAAGCGCGGTAAATTGCGTGTGAGAAATTAAACAAACCATACCTTTAGTCTCGTCACAGTCTTTTCATTATTTGCGTTTGTTGTGAGTACCACATAAAAGACCGCTCTACTTTTCATTCCTAATGTTTCTTTTTTCGTTAGGTGTGGAATCCTCAGGAGCATTCAAACTTCACTTAGGAGAAATTAAGGTGACTTTGAAGCATTGTTTTACAAGATCAGTGTTTGGTAAACTAGTGTCATCAGACAAACGCAAATGATTTTTTTTACTTCCTATGCCTGATCCCGTACAACACATATATGTATCTCAAAAGCCACACGCTTTTAAAAATATTTTGACTGTAACTCTTTTGCTTCTATTGTCCAACGTTGAATCAGTTAATGTTGTTATGACTTTTAATTCTATAGGTTTACTTGATAAAATCCTAAAATGCGACTGTTCAAATGAAAGCTTCTCTGCTGTACATTGCTGTTGCACTGTACAAAGTAATCCACCGTCCCCCCCCCCCCCCCAAAAAAAAAAAAATGGTGACTGGTAAATCCACCCATAATTTTTAGGATACGAAAACCCTAAAAACGCCCTTAAAAGCGCACAGAGAAGTTCTAAAAACTTCAAACATAGCATACACAAAGAATTTCGCAAAAAAATGTCTTTCTATAAACCTTATTCCAAAATGGCTTCCATTTTAAAATTCTTTTGTTTGCACTCAAATTAGCCCTTCTTGCCTCGTTCAAAGTAAAATGTTCTTTTGATTTGGGAGCTTAAAGGGGAAGTATCTCGAAAATTTGTTGTCATTTCAAAACCTATAAAATGTTTGACTGTCAACAGAAACAACGAAATAGTTGTCAAGTTTGTTAAAAGTTATCACCCCAGTGTAATAAAACTGTCGATTAGTGCCTCTGGCCAGAGACAGGGTTGGCCGGTTTGGATTGAAACTTGAAAAATATTAGGCTAATGTTGTTCAAGTTCTCGCATTTTTGTTTCCAAAATGCGCTAGAACAGATCACAAGTTGTTTCTTTCAAGAATTAAGTTGATTTCTTTCCTCTCGTTATTCTAGAATTATTTGGCAGGTGATTGAAGGTTTTATTTCATCATTTTTAACAAAATATATCAAAAACCCCATGATACTTCCCCTTTGAGAACGAGGTAAGAAGGGCTAATTTGAATACGAATACAGAATTTAAAATAATGCCCATTTTGGAATAAGGTCTATGTGCTACGCTGTGCTTATTACTCAAGGATCCTTTAGCTTCGTTTACTTTGGTGATGTTTTGCTTGGAGTTCACTTGGGATCTAAGCAAGATTTCAAATTATATCTTGCAAACAAGTTTCTTCTGATGCGAAGGTGTACTTAAATCATAAGAAACTTAAGAATGTTTGTAAATAGTAATTATTGTTAACAATGTAAGAAATAAGTATTGTCAGTATTGTAAGTATTGTATTTATTGTTAATAGTGTAAGCAGTGTTCAATATTGTAATTATTGTGTTATGTGAAGCAAATTAAAAAAAAAAAAAAAAAAAGAAAAAAAAAGATTTCAAATTATCCGTATATATTACCGGGAATTGTCGTTTCGTTTTCATGGCGATTTTGTTGCGATGAGAAACACAAGGAAAGGCTTGTCATCATAAAGGCTTCCTTGAGGAAGTCACAAGAAAACTTTCAAATGCTTTATGCTTACATTTGCCTGTACGCTTTAACTAGTTGCAATAAAAGGTCTGTTTAATCCCAATCAAATCGCAGCGAAAATTGCCGCCAGTTTGCACAGGCGGTTTGAAATTTAACTTAAATCGATGCGAAAATCGTTGCCTCAATCGCATCATAATGACCAATGTAAAATAAACTTTACGCTTTAACCGCTGCACATTTTTATGGTTTGTCTACTATACAAGCACTTAACAATACTGAACGGATTAAAACCGTGTGAAAATAAAAGAATTTATAGGTGAGTAAACGATTCGAACTTAAGAGTAACACTGAATGGTTTGTTTTTGGTGTCAAGAAGCCACTTAAGTGTCATTGTCTGAGAAGGTGTTCCAGGGGCCAAAACTTGTGGTCAACCGATTTGGCTGAAACTTAGCACAGAAGTTGGTTGCCATGAGATATTTGAAAAGCCAATTTGGCTCACTTCTCTGACTTTAAGTTTTAGAGTTTCAGGGGGGGTCTCATTTTTTGCCCTTTGAGCACAAAAAATCCAGCCTTTCAGGGGTCATTTTGAAAGTGCCATAAAACCCAACTGGTAAATTGTGCTGCCAAATGAATTTGACCATGAATATTACTATAATAGAGCTTTCATTTCATGCATGTAACTTTGCCCTCAAGGTATTGGACAGAGAGGAGCCTGGGGCTAGAGTTAAGCCAAAATTAATGTCAAAATTACAACTCAAAATTGCCATTTTTCAAAAAATCAGTGTATCTACCTGCCTTCTTGCATAACATCCGTACCTAAACCATTATTTACTTTAGTGACCCAACTATCAAAATCAGTTGAGAAAAATTTGGCTTATCACGGTTTGTTGAATTTTTTTCACAAACACTCCATGCCTCTATAAGGTCATGCAAAATGGAATTTTGAGCATAACTCACGCCATAAACAAACCAAATTGTTGACATGAAGCCCTTATTCTGTATTTGGTCAGTGAAAATGAATTGCTAAAGCAAAATCAGTTTAATTGTTTAGAAATACTCTGATTCTTACCTTACAATTGCTCTTAAAGGCCTTTGATTAGCACAACAAATACCCTGATTTAGCAAAACAAGGTTTAGTTTGTACTTTGAAAACCTAGTACCCATTAAACAGCACAAATGATGAAGGCCTAACCTCGATATAACGATCTTTTTAAACGATGCTTGAATTTTTCATTGATTAATATTCAGTTCCAAGTCATAATTCTTCTCTGTTGCTCCAAGCATGGAAAGTCTCTATATTTTGTCAGGCCTGATTTTTATTATGATTACAAGATAAAGTTAGCTTAACGAAAACGTTCGTTAGCATATAATCTATGTCTGTTAACAGCCTGAACAGTTCTTGTAAATACACACCAGTAAAGGAGCATGGCCATGCATACATAGATATATAAACTTACGTAGAGATATACGAGCTGCAGTTTATAGCAGTGCCGATGTGACCCGTTACTTCAGAGTCCTCTAGAGCGGAGTAAATGAAACCATCCGTCAAGAAGGAATGCACAGTTAGGAGAGCTCGATAGTAAAACAAAAAACCTGTGTTGCTAAATACAATAACAAACGAGGCCACTCCAGGGCATTGAGATGATGCAAAATCAACTGGCCCGCCATTTTGTACATAGGAGAGAGTGGGGACTGGACCGAGGTTACGTTCTTCTTCCGTTTCCCGGCTATGTTTTATCAGGTGTAAGAAATTCAAGGGTAATTTCACGATGGCACTTTGTTCCTTTGAAGGGGTAAGTGATCAGTGCGGTGCCACCGCTTGGCCCCGCACGAAACAGGAATGGTTCCTTTATTATCCTGCGAGAATGATATGACTGAATGGTTGAATGAAAAGTACAAGGGGTCAGGTGCATCTGGGGCAAGAGGAGGACCTGGTCATACTAAAGCAGCAGGTGATTCAAAATATCTGTTAGGCATCATACACGCGCACAAATGGCTTTTATCGCGATCCAGTGGACTCTTTTCTGTTGAAGAGAGACCACGATATTTTACGATATTGTCGTCTCAAATTGTTTGTTTATGACTGATTGAAGATTTCCCGAGGTAATTTACTTGATTCTTGCGATGAGAAACAAACATTCAACAAATTGTTCACAGGAAGGGCAAAGGGGTTGACTAAAACCCTAACTTTGAAAGGTAAGAGCGCAGTTATTTTATCGCAACAATCTCTATGACCGAAAGCAACGATAAGAATAACTTGAAGTTGAAGGCTGTTTTTCGTCTGCTCGCTCTGTTTGTTTACATTCAGCTTTACCTGTTCAGACGCTTATCACGCAATCCTACATTTGCCAGTTTCGTCTAAGATAAGAGAACTTGAAAAATCTTTGCAAACGTGCTGCATCGAAGCAAATCTTTCAAGCAAATCTCATAACAAATCGGCAGATTTTGAGACAATATAAGGACTTCTTAACGATGCGAATTAAGCAGAGAGTCCATATACGGGAAAACATTCTGTACGTATGTCATGGTGTCATTATCAAGTCGTAATACCGTCTCAAAATCGAATGTAGTTTCTTTTTATCGAGATTCATCTATTCTTGTAGAAAAAAATGTTTAATCGATTAGTTGAGCTCAGAATACAACGATAAATCTGAGATAGGTTTTAAACTGGGTGTGAGATTCCTAAAATTATACCGCCTCTATTTACATACTAAAAATGTATCCGAATAATTTTTGTTACCAAGAAAGTTATCCGTGAAACAAGACATTTTCTCGTTCAAAATGTCAATTTCATCGAAAAGCTTCGATGCAGCATGTTTGCAAAGATTTTTCAAGTTCTCTCTTCTTAGACGAAACTGGCAAATATAGGAAACCGGTAGGGTTTCACGCTCGAATTGTGATTGCATGATAAGCGTCTGAACAGGTAGCGCTGAATGTAAACAAACAGAGCGAGCAGACGAAAAACAGCCTTCAACTTCAAGTTATTCTTAACGTTGTTTTTGGTCATAGAGATTGTTGCGATAAATAAACTGCGCTCTTACCTTTCAAAGTTAGGGTTTTCAGTCAACCACTTTGCCCTTCTTGTGAACAATTTGTTGAATGTTTGTTTCTCATCGCAAGAATCAAGTAAATTACCTCGGGAAATCTTCAATCAGTCATAAACAAACAATTTGAGACGACAATATCGTAAAATATAGTGGTCTCTCTTCAACAGAAAAGAGTCCACTGGATCGCGATAAAAGCCATTTGTGCGCGTGTATGATGCCTAACAGATATTTTGAATCACCTGCTGCTTTGGTATGACCAGGTCTTCCTCTTGCCCCAGATGCACCTGACCCCTTGTACTTTTCCTTCAACCATTCAGTCATATCATTCTCGCAGGATAATAAAGGAACCATTCCTGTTTCGTGCGGAGCCCATGCGGTGGCACCGCACTTATCCCTTACCCCTCCAAAGGAACAAAGTGCCATCGTGAAATTACCCTTGAATTTCTTACACCTGATAAAACATAGCCGCGAAACGGAAGAAGAACGTAACCTCGGTCCAGTCCCCACTCTCTCCTATGTCCAAAATGGCGGGCCAGTTGATTTTGCATCATCTCAATGCCCTGGAGTGGCCTCGTTTGTTATTGTATTTAGCAACACAGGTTTTTTGTTTTACTATCGAGCTCTCCTAACTGTGCATTCCTTCTTGACGGATGGTTTCATTTACTCCGCTCTAGAGGACTCTGAAGTAACGGGTCACATCGGCACTGCTATAAACTGCAGCTCGTATATCTCTACGTAAGTTTATATATCTATGTATGCATGGCCATGCTCCTTTACTGGTGTGTATTTACAAGAACTATTCAGGCTGTTAACAGACATAGATTATATGCTAACGAACATTTTTCGTTAAGCTAACTTTATCTTGTAATCATAATAAAAATCAGGCCTGACAAAATATAGAGACTTTCCATGCTTGGAGCAACGGAGAAGAATTATGACTTGGAACTGAATATTAATCAATGAAAAATTCAAGCATCGTTTAAAAAGATCGTTATGTCGAGGTTAGGCCTTCATCATTTGTGCTGTTTGATGGGTACTAGGTTTTCAAAGTACAAACTAAACCTTGTTTTGCTAAATCAGGGTATTTGTCGTGCTAATCAAAGGCCTTTAAGAGCAATTGTAAGGTAAGAATCAGAGTATTTCTAAACAATTAAACTGATTTTGCTTTAGCAATTCATTTTCACTGACCAAATACAGAATAAGGGCTTCATGTCAACAATTTGGTTTGTTTATGGCATGACTTATGCTCAAAATTCCATTTTGCATGACCTTATTGAGGCATGGAGTGTTTGTGAAAAAAATTCAACAAACCGTGATAAGCCAAATTTTTCTCAACTGATTTTGATAGTTGGGTCACTAAAGTAAATAATGGTTTAGGTACGGATGTTATGCAAGAAGGCAGGTAGATACACTGATTTTTTGAAAAATGGCAATTTTGAGTTGTAATTTTGACATTAATTTTGGCTTAACTCTAGCCCCAGGCTCCTCTCTGTCCAATACCTTGAGGGCAAAGTTACATGCATGAAATGAAAGCGCTATTATAGTAATATTCATGGTCAAATTGATTTGACAGAACAATTTACCAGTTGGGTTTTATGGCACTTTCAAAATGACCCCTGAAAGGCTGGATTTTTTGTGCTCAAAGGGCAAAAAATGAGACCCCCCCTGAAACTCTAAAACTTAAAGTCAGAGAAGTGAGCCAAATTGGCTTTTCAAATATCTCATGGCAACCAACTTCTGTGCCAAGTTTCAGCCAAATCGGTTGACCACAAGTTTTGGCCCCTGGAACACTTTCTCAGACAATGACACTTAACCCTTCGCATACTAACAACGCATATATGCGTCGAAAACACCGTTCTGGCTTCTATGAATTGCTTCTTGTTTAACTTAAGCTACAACGTCATGATAATGTGTGAATGACACCAGCTGATGTATATTTCCATCATCAAACCCAGCAAATCGACTACGCCTCCCGATTTTCGCTGTATATCACCGTTCGTTTGGCAACAAAGTCCTAAATGCCAATTGTTCGGCCAAATAATAACATCAAAAATTACACTTATTTATCGTCAATTTTAATCCAAATAATTTGTTCAAAATTGAAAAGTCTATATTTACAGCAAACCTCAAGGTCAGACCTTGGTATCTGACTGGAAGTTTTCCTCTCAACGCTTTCCGAGGGCTATACTTCAGCCATTTTATCAGACCCAGTCTTGCGTATCTCACGTTGCCTCGTTTACGCCCGAAGAGAATTCTGGGTAATTCAGCCATAGCGCGAGCGTAGAACTCCTGCTCTTTCCATTTCATAGTTTTTTTATAAGTGTCGAGCCACCCAGTACCACCAGCAAAATTTCGAATCCATTGAATATTTTACTACTCCAAACTCGCCCAAATAGCCTTGGCAGGTCCTGGAATCCATCCACAAAACGGCCAGAGAGGCAACTTCACTCGTGGGCCTCCATGTCTGCTACACAGCATGTTTGGCGACTCAGTCAGCATGAAATCACCTCTCACCTCTGTTTTCTTTCAGAGGATTGCCTCTACCCACATTCCAGCTTGATGATGCCAGAATGGGGGTTTCTGCAGAGGAAAATGGCTCGAAAAACACTTATAAAGCGATGATTTTACCAGATTCGTGCTCGTGCACTCGCTCGAAACAAACAACAACCGTCACTTGCATCACGTGACAATTTAGCCTGAGCCCACAGTTTCTTAAGACCGCAGATATTTTTATTTCATCTCCATTTATGGAGAAATTAAGTGGCTCAGACTATTTATTGCCAAAAAGTCATTGAAAAAAATACCACACACCTAGGATTTAAAGGGTTAAAGGTTGTTACGAACAAACGTTTGGACAACCTTAGCGCTAGTTAAGTGAAACGCATGGTTTTACTGTTAATGACGCGATTGGTCGTAATGTGATTAGCTAAAGATAATTGGTTAATTTTCCTCCGCTTTCTTACTAAGATTTATCATAAAACCTGGTTTGAAATAATTTCATAGTGAACTGCAATATCATTACTGTTTGTTTTTTTTTTTTTTTGCACTAGATTGTTGATCCACAAAAACTCAAGCAGCCTCTAGCATCTGCACGAAACATCAGATGCCTCGACTTGGAGTGGAAGTCAACTGACCAAGAATACCTCTTGAGCCTCACTCTCATGTGGGACTGTCCAATCAGTGATGGGCAGGTTGATGATCCTGCGTACTACAATATTTTCAGAACGACACAGGATTCTAACATATTTCTAGGCCGAGCTTTTGTGGAGGCGTATCGAGTTTGTCAGATACCCGTCTCGAAAGCCTGTTCCTCCGTGGAATTTATCGTGCAGATTGTAACTAGGTCCGGATTCAAGAAACCCCTGCACGAATGCAGTCATTTCAAGTTAAACTGGTAGAGTGGATTCCCCAAAGGTTTAAAAAATCCTATTAACTTTAGCAAAGACGTTCTTGGGCCACTGACGGCGCCCAGAAGTTGAATGTTTCCCTTCTGCAGAATATTGTATCTGTAAGCCACTGGGTCGGATCCCTAAGGATCATGTTAAGGACACTAACCAGTTCCCATTTATTTGATTGGCCTTTTTTGATCAGAACATAGTTACTTGTCCCTAGTTGCAATGTTTATTCGTAAATTTCTCGATTTGATTGGTCTTGTAATCGGACCTTTTAGCGTCCCCACGCGCATATAATAGCGGCTGTAGCGTCTCTTTTTGCTAGAGAGTCACCTACGATAGTATTGAATTTGGTTTGCGTTTTCTTGAATCCTTGCAATTGGCACAAGTGGGACCGATATGTAAGTAATCTTTTATTTTTGTTAAGTTAGATTTCATTATGGGCGAATGTACGCAAACGGATTATTGTACAATCAACCACAAGAGGGATTAATCGCTTCATAGTCGCCAAACACATTTATCAGGAAGGAACGCCCACTAAGTTTTACGTTAGAGAGCGCTTGGCTCTAAATCAGTTCCTAATATTATTCTAGAGTACGACTGTTGATTGAAACTCGATTAGTTTTAAGATACCTTTATGCTAGTTAATTGTTTATGAAATTGTGAAAGCCGCATTATCGTCGCTAGGACCTACGTAGTTTTGATTGCGCGTCTATTTCGTCCTAATTAGTAGAGTTTCGTTGTATTGTATTAGTTTACGGTCGTTTGGTCGTTTGATCGTTTAGCTGGTCGTTTTAGTTGGTCGATTTGGCATTTTGGCCTTTCTGTACTATTGGTCGTTTTTCGTTGGAATAAATCACCGTTAACCGTCAACTTTGGTTCTCCGTGGTTCTTGACCTTTTGAGTTTTACGATCCGTAAAGAAGTCTCTAAATGCTTCGCCGCAACACGACTTGAAATCTTGAACTTTTGGATCATTGAACTTTCTTGTCAGTCGCCGCAAGCGCCACAGATCATAGGCAGACCCCAACTACGCTTCAAAGACGTCTGCAAGAGAGACATGAGGACCGTGAACATGGACCTGAAAACCTGGAAGCCTTAGCCTCAAAACGACCGGCCTGGCGACAGACGGTACAGAAGGGCCTCTCCAGGTTTGAAGAGATGCTTGTCCAACAGTCCGAGGTGAAGAGACTGAGGAGAAGACACAAAACCAGACAGACAGACAGACCAGCGTCAGATTTCACCTGCAGTCAGTGCGGGAAGGACCGTCACTCCTGGATTGGCCTGTCCAACCACACCCGACGCTCTATTGGATCGACTGACGGATGTCTATAAGCCACTGGGCACCAAAACATCAACAACAGTTTTTATGTTCTTCACGAGAAGCAAAAACAAGCGAACTGAACCTTTAAACGTCTGTGCTTAACTGGTTCCCTTATTGTTATTGCCTACGTCTACAATTGTGCTAGGGTTAAAAAAAAAAGCCGACTTGGACGATACACCTTTTACCACCCCTGTTTTATCGTCATGGAAAAAATTGTATCCAACTTAATTTACACGAAACTAGCCCGGTATTTCCACGTTGTTCTGGAAGAGCGTAAATATCTGCGTTCGGGATAAAGATTCCGACTTTGTCGGGAAGGATCCATATAACGGTGGATATGCACTATTGAAAAAGCCTATTTTGGACCCTCTTAAAACACAATGTTAAAACATGAGGTATTTAAAATTCCGTAGTAGTACACAATGTTAAAACATGAGGTATTTAAAATTCCGTAGTAGTAGTAGTAATAGTAGTAGTAGTAGTAGTAGTAGTAGTAGGAGTAGCAGCAGCAGCAGTAAACTATATTGTTATTACAATGGAATTTCCCAAAATCCTTTGCAACTAAAATAATTCATTGCCAAATAACATTGTTAAGATGCCAACCACAGATGTATTTACAACTGCTTTAATACCTACCACAACAAACGTATTGTGATTACGCAATTTGTCACGACACAATGCTTCACTGAAAAATGTGAGAACAGTCCTTTATCAATTCAAAGCCAACGGAGCCACAAGGGCGTTGGTGAAAACTATACTGAAAACGTACGATGGCCGCTAGTGCCACAGCTAGACACTCTTAAATAATATAAGCTGCATCTGTGCAAACACTGAATTCCTCTGTGCAGTATTTTTTTTTCTATAGTTGTTACTAGCAGACTGTTGTATAGAAAAGAGGCTCCTCCGTTCGAAAAGATCTCCTCAGTCCTCAGTAGAAGAAATCGGCTTCCTCCGTAGAAATAAGTAACCCCCCCCCCCCCCCCCTCTATAAATTGACCTTCTCCCTTGATATTACTTTCGTCTGCAGAAATTGGTCTCCTCAGCAAAAACAGTTGTCCTCCGTGGAAACGAGTCTCCCGCCCTCCGGGGTCATAGAATACTGGGCACCTTATTCCCAGTCCTTTCGCCGATCATTTGTTTCCGAGAGTGCGGCCACAATGGCGAACCTTTGCCATTCGTGTGGTGGAAATGTAAGGCAATTTGCTTTGCCAAACTCATTTATATAATCACAAATGTGGATTCTGGTAGTTGCAGTCAAATGATGCCATTATGAAAATGAATATGGGGATACGGTTGGACTGGTGGTGAGCCCTTCTTGGTCGTTCTACCGAAGTATGAAAACGAGAGCTAGAAACCTCGCAATGTTGCATAAACTTATTAGGGAGCTTAAGCAACGACGACGGCAACGGCAACGAAAACGTCACCCGAAAATATAACTTTATTTCATTTGTGCTACTTCGCGATTATTTCAACTCGCTCAACTTTCACAAAAATGGCGAACTATCCTGGAAACAAATTGGTAGGAATGGCATACAAGTTAAGAAAGAACATGAAAAAAAAAAAAACGTCACCATCGTGCGTTCACGTTCTCCACAGAACCTTAAATGTGGTGATTTCACGTTCACTTGTTGTTTTGCAGAGGACGGCAACGAAATGTACCAAAATGTAAATTTAAAACGCACGTGCAGAGCGATTGTTTTTGCTCATTAAACCTGTGTTTTGCAGCGTCGTCGTTGCCGTCGCCGTCGTCGTTGCTCAAGCTCCCTGTTAATTTCCTGGGTGCCTCGTGATTCACAGGCAATGATAAACTTTCTCTCCAGTCACCCCTTCAGCAATGCTGATCACGTGCATGCTGAATGGCTTGTTACACTTGATACATCAGCAATACCGGATTCGACCAATCTCGGAAGAGCTTGCAAGAGTTACGTACTTCGTGGGAAGTGTTTACGATGCCAAAACGAATTCGAATCGTTCGATGGTAGATGTGTCGGTGAAGGCTTAAAAAAAACCCTCCTGTACAACACACGAACTTAATCGAGGGACCTTAGCAAAATGGATAGTGTTTCAGATAGAGATGAAGAAAATCATTTGGATCCCAAAACTAGCGCTCCTATAACTCAGCCTCTTGACACATTAGAGGATGTCTCTTCTTGGAAGGCAGGATCCGATTTCTTCAACGTGGCTACAGTGCCATTAACTGAACAAGGGAGAAAGTTGGAGGGAAGACCCAGGACACTGGTGTGCCACGACATGAAAGGAGGCTATATCCAGGACAGGTCTGTATAAAATGAAAGTTCTCATGGAGGCCTATTTACACAGGACAACGTTTCCTTTACGGCTGTCCAATGCGACTTCAGAGCGCCCCTTGCTTCCGTCATGTGATTGCCTTAAAGGTTTAAAACGTGCTTCGAATTCCAACACGTTTAATGTACACGATAAATTCGTATCATAGGCTTGTTGTCTGCATGCTCTTACAACAAAACAACAAAGTCATACAAGGCCGATTTCAGTGATTTGAGACGGTATGATTTTTTTCTCACGACTAACGGCTGCGATTAGCTTACAACACAAGACAAACGCAAAGCGTGTCGAAGAGAAATGCATAAGTGTCTCTTAGTTTTAAAGCGGCTACATAATCTTGTTCTGCAATACCTTAGCAGGCGCGTAGGAGGGGGGGTTCGAGGGGTTCGAACGAACCCCCTTTACAGATCAGTAATGGCGGAAGAAAAAGCACAACGAGGAGGTTGAACAACTACATGAGGTATACCATGCAAGAGAGTAGAATGTCCGCCCTGGTTCTAATGTATATCAAATATGATATGCCTGTCAATCTTGACGAGGTAGTCAATTTGTTCAAAGGCCTACACCCGAGAATGATCGATGCAGTTTACCAGCTTGGTGTATGACTATCAGCAGATCGAATAGCTATCAGACCTCGACAGGGCGAGGAATGTACATTGAACTTTCTTGTTTAAGTTGAAACAATTGTGCCGTAGAAATGATGTATATAGCTCAAAAAGCTGCTGTAAAACAAATTTTTGATTTGCCTAAAATGGGTCTCAAAATGCAGGAAATGAGGTTTCTGGGAACCTAGATTTTCAAAAATTTCCGGGGGAGCCCCGGACCCCCCTAGTTAGAGCGCCTCCGGCGCTCAGCAACATTTGGGGCTCAACGAACACCCTTATCTAACCCTTACCTACGCACCTGCTTAGTCAGTATTTTACCACGTGCACTAGAAGGCCAAATGATATCCATAGCGGGCTCGGAAAGAAATATCTTACGAGCGACCATTTAAAACTTTCCCGAAAATGGCGGAGGAGTCATTCTTTAAAAGTAACTACTACCGTTTTTGATTTTCAGAGCACTGAGAACAGTATCATATTTTATCATGCCTAACCGACCCTAACCTTGTCCCCAGAAAACAGGAAGTCGATGATGTAAGACAGCGGTACTTTCCCTTCCAAGGTCTTCTAAATGGGTCATTAAATTGCTTTTTAATTTGATTTGAGCCGTGCGATCGTCATAAACAAAAACAAATTATCAAGACCCATCTAACTACAAAATTAAAAGGATTTGAAAGAACGTTTGAAAGAAACAGCGCATAGTTACGCGGGATGCCCTGAAGGGGCATACCGTGTCTAAAAACGGGTCGATTTCTTTTTTTTCTTCCTCGTAGTCACAAATCGGTACATTAATTTATTCATTAAACTCTCCCCTCTCCTACTCGGGATGTATTGTTCTGATTGTCTTCAACAACAGCAGGCCAATCAAAATCCATTCTTGTCGCTTATATCGCGAGGGAGGGGACCCACTCACCCCTACCTGTGTGACGTCAATGCATCATTTGATATATTTATTAAAGACGGATTAAGTCGCGCCATATTGTTTTAACATGTTCTGGACTCAAGTGTGCCGTTTTCAAAGGGAACTTTCACCAGTTTGAAGCGGTAAATCGAAAGAATAACTTCTAAGAAGCACCCGACACGTAAAACGATGGAAATTGGTGAGTTCTTAGTGAAGGAATCGTGCTTTGTTTGACAGTCTTAGGCCACGACGCGAGACAGAAAAGAGACCATTGAGAAGCTTACGTTATCGTAATGGAATTTGACAAATTTCCACTGATAGTCTGAGTCGCGTAACACACGGAAAACAACGTAACGCGATCGTCGTGACTCAAACTATTCCATTAGCAAGGATAGTTTTATCAATCGGCGAAGCATACAGTTGGAATAAATGAATCAGCCCCAGCATCACGCGTAATGCCAGTATAGCAGGCATCTTGTTTATACAAAATCAAATGCAAGTATTGCTAAGTAAAGATAACAAGATATTATTCTAAGGGTGAGATTAATGAAGCAACAGGATATTTTAAAAAAGTAACTTTAATTGGTGAATTGCGAACAAAACACATTTGGAGTTAACCAGTGCCGATCATATCTCTTGTGTGCTATTCTCCGGTTGACTACAGGTTCTTTTATCATGATTTCCAGCCATAAGCGAACGTTTAATTTGTCACGAAGCTTAACTTTTCATATTTTCTGCGGTTAAGAGGAGGATTAATTTTTGTGGCCTCGCAAACCTCAAATGTCAGTCAAACTCCCTTTTTTTAGCTTACGCGAGCATCGCCGGGTGGCGTGATTGAATTAACTAATCACATCGCCCAATTCACGTTGTTGTTGGGGGCTTTTGCGCCATTTGTCAAGGGGCAAGCCGCGGAGACGGCACGTTGTTTACGAGGATTGTGAGACGGATTGTGAGGGAAAAGAGCACAATCAAAAAATGTCGACAACTGAAGACAGTGTAATGAAAAGGGAAAGAACGGGTTTTCAAAAATTGTGCTACCTCTACCGAAAAATCGTTCGCAGCAGGCATTACGACATGACTGAAACGGCCTTTTGAGGGAAAAAATCGCCTGAAAAGGTGAGTTAAAGATTTAGACAATAAAACAATAAGATTATCAGGTCAATGAATTCATTTTATGATAGTAAACAAGATGCCCTTAATCGGCACTACTTAATGTAGCCCCATTTATTCCCCCTGAGATGGTTCGCAGATATTTAAAAACTATCCTCCCTTCTAATAAGATTAAATTTAGAGATACAGTTTTTTCGCTTATTTTTATAGTCAACTGTATCCTCCCTTCGCAATTGAAAGAATTGAATGCTTTTATTCAGAGAGACTGCGTGATATTCTATCGTTGTGTTACTGGGAATCATGATACCGGGAATAACTCTGCAATAACGTCATGGCCCCGCTGAACTGGTCTGGCTTCCTCCGCGTTAAATTATTTGATCTGTTTGTAAAAGCATTGTTTCTTAACTGTGAACTCTCCCAATTTTCACCGTTTCAATTTTCGAGTACTACCTAGAAGTTATTATTTCGATTTACCGCCTGAAAAACGTTTGTTTTATTTCTAAAAACGGCAGATCAGAGACTAAAAATTCATACATGTGGCCGCCATTGAATGAAAACAACCTTCTAAGGGCCTGTTCACATGGAGGTGGGGGACCCCAGGTAGGTGAGGTACCTCATCTACCCGGGGTCAGAAAAAACAGGCCTTCACATGCAACCCCGGGGCGCTGGGGTGAGGTTTAAAAAGCTACCGCGTGATCGCTAAGTACATATATCAATAAAGATGGCGGATGGAAGACACTTTTCGTTTCGTTGTTCTACGGGCACGACTTCACCTTCATCCGAGACCGGTAGACCAGCTTGGTTATCAGACTCGACAAATGCACCTTCAACTCCTTCAGAACTTTCTTCAATGGCATTGTTGTCGATGTTTTGAAGGTGATATCTGCGAAAAAGCTCGCCACGCTTGTACTGAATTCAGAGACAATTGCCCGGATGAACATCACCCCACCCCACCTCCAGCATTCACATGGAGAAAACTCACCCCAGCTAAGCGGGTTACCCGCCTCAGCTGACCGGGCAACCCGCCTCGGTGAGGTACCCCACTTCACATGTGAACGCAATCAAGAAATAAAGAGAGATTGTATGGAGAGATTGGTAACCCCACCGAAGCGGGGTACCTCACCTACCTGGGGTCCCCCACTTCCATGTGAACAGGCTCTAAATGGTGATTTGCAATGACGTCACACAGGTAGAGATGAGTGGTTCCCCTCCCTGGTGATATACGCGCCGATAATGGATTTTGATTGAGCCGTTTTTGTTGAAGACAATCAGAACAATAGATCCCTTCTGGGAGAGGGCAGAATTTAATCTAGGTTTAATGAACAAATCAAATGATGATTTGACGTCACAAAGGAAGGGATGAGTGGGTCCCCTCCCTCGTGATATGTGCCTAAATAATAGATTTTAACTGGGTCGCTTCTGTTGAAGACAACCAGAACAATACATCCCTACTAGGGGAGGACATATTTTAATGCATAAATTAATGTGTCGATTTGTGGATACGACGAAGAAAAAACAAGATGCCTATACTGGCATATACGCGAGATGCTGTGGCTGATTTATTTATTCCAACTGTATGCCTCGCCGATTGATAAAACTATCATTGCTAATGGAATATTTTGATTCACGAAGATCGCGTTACGTTGTTTCCCTTGTGTTACGCTACTGAGGATCTCACCGCAAATTTTGGAAATTCCATTACGATAACGTAAGCTTCGCAATGACCTCTTTTCTGTCTCCCATCGTGGTTCGGGACTGTCAAACAAAGCACGATTCCTTCGCCAGGAACTCTCCAATTTCCACCGTTTTAGATGTCGAGTGCTTCTTAGAAGTTATTCTTTCGATTTACCGCTTCAAAATGGTGAAATTTCCGTTTGAAAACGGCACACTTGAGTCCACAACATGTTAACAATATGGCGCCACCAATTTAATCCGTTTTTAATAAATATATATCAAATGATGCGTTGACGTCACACAGGTAGGGGTGAGTGGGTCCCCTCCCTCGCGATATAAGAGACAAGAATGGATTTTGATTGGCCTGCTGTTGTTGAAGACAATCAGAACAATACATCCCGAGTAGGAGAGGGGAGAGTTTAATGAATAAATTAATGTACAGATTTGTGGCTACGACGAAGAACAAGATGCCTATACTGGCATTTACGAGAGATGCTAGGCTGATTCATTTATTCCAATTGTATGCTTCACAGATTTATAAAACCATCCTTGCTAATGGAATAGTTTGAGTCACGAAGATCGCGTTATGTTGTTTCCCTTGTGTTACGCCAGTCAGGGTCTCACCGGAAATTTTGGAAATTCCATTACGATAACGTAAGCTTCTCAATGACCTCTTGTGAGTCTCCGAGCGTGGTCTAAGACTGTCAAACAAAGCACGATTCCTTAGCCAAGAACTATCCAATTTCCACCGTTTTAAATGTCGAGTGCTTCTGAGAAGTTATTCTTTCGATTCACCGCTTCAAAATGGTGAAATTTCCGTTTGAAAACGGCACACTTGAGTCCACAAAATGTTAATAATATGGCGCCAAATTTAATCCGATTTTGATAAATAAATCAAATGACGCTTTGACGTCACACAGGTAGGGGTGAGTGGGTCCCCTCCCTCGCGATATAAGCGACAAAAAAGGATTTTGATTGGCCTACTTTTGTTGAAGACAATCAGAACAGTAAATCCCGAGTAGGAGAGGGGAGGGTTTAATGAATAAATTAATGTACACATTTGTGACTACGACGAAGAAAAACAACATGCCCCTCTAATGGCATTACACGAAATGCTTAGTGAAGCCCCAATTATTCCCCATTGTATGTTTCGCAGATATTTAAAAACTATCCTCCCTTAGCAATTGAAATAATTGTCTGAATGGTTTTATTCAGATATATTGCGTGATACTTATCGTTGTGTTACTAGGAATCATACCAGAAATAACTATGCAAAAACGTCATGACCCCGCTGAACTAGTCTGGCCTCCTCTAGCTCTAATCCGTCGTGTTGATTATTCGGTCTGTTTTTTAAAGCGGAGTTTCTTTGCTGTGAACTCTCCCAATTTCCACCGTTTCAACTGTCGAGTACTACCTAGAAGTTATTATTTCGATTTACTGCTTGAAAAAGGTTTGTTTTCTCTCTGAAAACGGCAGATCAGAGTTTTAAATTCATACATGTGGCCGCCATTGAACAAAAACAACTTTTCGAAATGATGACTTGCTTTGACGTCACACAGGTAGAGATAAGTGGGTCCCCTCCCTCGTGATATACGCGCCGATAATAGATTTTGATTAGGCTGTTTTTGTTCAAGACAATCAGAACAATAAATCCCTTCTGGGAGAGGGTAGAATTTAATCAAGGTTTAATGAATAAATCAAATAATGATTTGACGTCACAAAGGAAGGGATGAGTGGGTCCCCTCTCTCGTGATATGTGCCGAATAATAGATTTTGATTGGCCTGCTTTTGTTGAAGACAATAAGAACAATACATCCCCACTAGGGGAGGACATATTTTAATGCATAAATTAATTTGTCGATTTGTGGCTACGACGAAGAAGATTTTTTTTTTTATTCATAGCAACGACACATACAAACAATACTACGTTACATGACTATTTGAGTTACACTACTATTACTACATTACGTTACATTGCTTGACCTACTTACAGAAATTGTACTTACATTGCTTGTATTCTTTTTAACTAATTACGAAATAAATACACGTGCTACGTCATCCTGCATACGATGCTAACACAACACACACACACATACATACACACGCACCCCACCCACACATACAAGAGATAATAAAAAATTCCCCTTACTCAACTTTCATACTTAAAGTGCTTCACGCATCGTAGTTGCTGAGAGTGGTCCACTTAGCTCTATATTTTTCGTAATTAGAATTTCTAATGGCTATTTGTCTTTCACATTTGATCTTGCCGTCTAGTAAGGCAAGAAAGACCTTTAAATTTGGAGTCTCAGACTGGTTTCTTGCAAGAAAAACATGATATTTAGCAATAAGAAGATAATGGTTTAACGCGTAGAAGGTGGTCGTTTCAGGTTTGTAACCGTACAGGACGACGAAGAAGATACCCAACCCAAACCTAGACACGTCCTGCCTTACGGGCATTCCGTGTAACAAGATGCCTGCTATACTTGCATTACGCGTGATGCTGGGGCTGATTCATTTATTCAAACTGTATGCTTCGCCGATTGATAAAACTATCCTTGCTAATGGAATAGTTTGAGTCACGACGATCGCGTTACGTTGTTTCCCTTGTGTTACGCGACTCAGACTATCACCGGAAATTTGTGAAATTCCATTACGATAACGTAAGCTTCTCAATGACCTCTTTTCAGTCTCGCGTCGTGGTCTAAGACTGTCAAACAAAGCACGATTCCTTCGCCAGGAACTCACCAATTTCCACCGTTTTAAATGTCAGGTGCTTCTTAGAAGTTATTTTTTTTATTAACCGCTTTAAAATGATGAAATTTCCGTTTGAAAACGGCACACTTGAGTCCAGAACATGTTAACAATATGGCGGTAAAATTAAATCGGTTTTTAATAAATATATCAAATGATGCGTTGACGTCACACAGGTAGGGGAGAGTGGGTCCCCTCCCTCACGATATAAGCCACAAGAATGGATTTTGATTGGTTTGCTGTTGTTGAAAACAATCAGAACAATACATCCCGAGTAGGAGAGGGGAGAGTTTAATGAATAAATTAATGTACAGATTTGTGGCTACGACAAAGAAAACAAAAAAGACAAGATGCCTATACTGGCATTTACGCGAGATGCATTTATTCCAACTGTATGCTTCGCAGATTTATAAAGCTATCCTTGCTAATGGAATAGTTTGAGTCACGACGATCGCGTTACGTTGTTTCCCTTGTGTTACGCGACTCAGACTTTCACCGGAAATTTTTGAAATTCCATTACGATAACGTAAGCTTCTCAATGACCTCTTTTCAGTCTCGCATCGTGGTCTAAGACTGTCAAACAAAGCACGATTCCTGCGCCAGGAATTCTTTAATTTCCACCGTTTTAAAGGTCGAGTGCTTCTTAGAAGTTATTCTTTCGACTTACCGTTTCAAAATTGTTTATTTTCTGTTTTAAAACGGCACACTTGAGTCCACAACATGTTAACAATATGGCGCCACCAATTTAATCTTAGATTAATGAATAAATCAAATGATGCTTTGACGTCAAACAAGTAGGGGTGAGTGGTCCCCTCTCTCGCGATATACGCGACAAGAATGGATTTTGATTGGCCTGCTTTTGTTGAAGACAATCAGAACAACACATCCCGAGTAGGAGAGGGGAGAGTTTAAGGAATAAATTGATATACCGATTTGTGGCTACGACGAAGAAAAAGAAATCGACCCGCTTTTAGACACGGTATGCCCCTTCAGGGTATCCCGCGTAAAAAGAAATCGACCCGCTTTTAGACATGGTATGCCCCTGAAGGGCATCCCGCGTAAAAAAAAAAGAAATCGACTCGTTTTTAGACACGGTATGCCCCTTCAGGGCATCCCGCGTAAAAATAGGCGCGCAATGCGTGCGTGTAGCTACTGCATTGTTGTTTCCATTGTTATGTGAATACGGTGCTGTTTAGTATGTACAGCTATTTTAGAAAAGGTGGTCCTACGCGTACGCTTGGGTACTCATAGAACGACAACCTTTTTTGAATTAGCTGTTTACAGCTATTTCATCTAAGGTTGTCGCGGCTCAAGTGTACACACCCAGACCGCAAAGGAGCATGTGAGGTAAAAATAAGTGGTTATTCGACAAATGACTGACAAACTGCAAGATAAAAATTGGTCGGGGCTCAGCCCAAACAATAGCTTTGTATGACTCGACAATATCTTGTCGAGATTTTATTTTCAATGGATTTTTCTCAGAACGCTCAGATGCGGCTAGCAATAACATAAACATGAGGCATTGTTTTCTCATCAAGAGCTAAGTCCTTGTGTAAGTGGCGTCTGATTTGCTGGCGATCCCCAGGCATGTTTTTTGAAGGTATCTAGCGTGACTATCATCCCCCAAGGGGCTTTATTGCGTATCACGCGCACTAAGACACTTGAGTTTCGGGAACGTGTTTTAGAAATCCCATGGCACTTATTCCTGGCTCGCCCCTTTGTTCTTTCACCGCGCTTAGGCAATATTAAGCGAATGTACAGTTGTTGCCTTCTTCACCTTTATTTGTTTGCAAATCTCGGGGATCTTACAGGCCTATATTGGCTCACCAGTATAACGCTTTCATCAAGAAGTCGCTCTCAGCAGGGTTTAATCCCGCACAGTATTCCTCGCACAGTTTTCGTCGCGGGGGCGTTACATTTGCATTTTGTAATCGAGCGCCTGCAGCTTTTATTAAATCACAGGGCGACTGGAACAGTGACGCGTATTTAGTTTATCTCACTATTTCCAACGCAAATAAGTTTATAATCCTCCATTCTATCACAACTAGACTCTCTCCCACATCGTTATTTTCGTTTCTTAATTTTTCCCCCTACCTGCATCCTTTTATTACACGGAATGCCCGCAGGACAGGCCGTGTCTAGGTTTCGGTCGGGTATCTTTTTTTGTTCTTCGTCGAAGCCACCAACTTGCACATTAATTTATGCATTAAAATATGTCCTCCCCTAGTAGGGATGTATTGTTCTGATTTTCTTCAACAGAAGCGGCCCAATCAAAATCTATTATTTAGGCACATATCACGAGAGAGGGGACCCACTCATCCCTTCCTGTGTGACGTCAAATCATCATTTGATTGATTCATTGAACCTGCATTAAATTCTGCCCTCTCCCAGATAGGATTTATTGTTCTGGTTGTCTTCAACGAAAACGACCCAATCAAAATCCGTTATCGGCGCGTATATCACGAGGGAGGGGACCCACTCATCTCTACCTGTGTGACGTCAATGCAAATCATTATTTAGAAGGTTGTTTTCGTTCAATGGCGGCCACATGTATAAATTTAAGACTCTGATCTGCCGTTTTCAGAGAGAAAACAAACCTTTTTTAAGCGGTAAATCAAAATAATAACTTCTAGGTAGTACTCGACAGTTGAAACGGTGGAAATTGGGAGAGTTCACAGCGAAGAAATTCCGCTTTCAAAAACAGATCGAATAATTAACGCGAAGGATTAGAGCTAGAGGAGGCCAGACCAGTTCAGCGGGGTCATGACGTTATTGCAGAGTTATTTCTAGTATGATTCCTAGTAACACAACGATAAGTATCACGCAATATATCTGAATAAAACCATTCAGACAATTATTTCAACTGCCAAGGGAGGATAGTTTTTAAATATCTGCGAAGCATTCAATGGAGAAAAATTGGGGCTACATTAAGCATTCCCTGTTAATGCCATTAGCCGGGCATCTTGTTTATGCATTAAAATATGTCCTCCCCTAGTAGGGATGTATTGTTCTGATTGTCTTCAACAGAAGCGACCCAATAAAAATCTATTATTTAGGCACATATCACGAGAGAGAGGACCCACTCATTCCTTCCTTTGTGACGTCAAATCATCATTTGATTTGTTCATTAAACCTAGATTAAATTCTGCCCCCTCCCAGAAGGGATCTATTGTTCTGATTGTCTTCAACAAAAATGGCCCAATTAAAATCCATTATCGGCGTTTTTCTCACCAGGGAGGGGAACCACTCATCTCTACCTGTGTGACGTCAATGCAAATCACCATTTAGAAGGTTGTTTTGATTCTATGGCGGCCACATGTATGAATTTTTAGACTCTGATCTGCAGTTTTTAGAAAGAAAACAAATGTTTTTCAAGCGGTAAATCGAAATGATAACTTCTAGGTAGTACTCGACAGTTGAAACGGTTAAAATTGGGAGAGTTCACAGCGAAGAAACAACGCTTTCACAAACAGATCAAATAATTTAACGCGGAGGAAGCCAGACCAGTTCAGCGGGGTCATGACGTTATATTATTGCAGAGTTATTCCCGGTATGATTCCCAGTAACACAACGATAAAATATCACGCAGTCACTCTGATTAAAATCATTCAATTATTTCAATTCCGAAGGGAGGATACAGTTGACTATAAAAACAAGCGAAAAAACTGTATCTCTAAATTTAATCTTATTAGAAGGGAGGATAGTTTTTAAGTATCTGCGAAACATATCATGGGGAATAAATGGGGCTTCATTAAGCATTCCATGTAATGCCGATTAAGGGCATCTTGTTTTTTTTTTTCGTCTCTTTTCTTATTTCTTTTTTCACTTTGGGTTTGGGGGTTTAGGGTGTTGTCTCTTCAGTAGTATCACATCCGTTTACCCCATCTGCTGAGTCTGTTTATTTTAGTAATTGAGTGTTTTTATTGTAGATATGTTAAAAGTATTAATTACTACATTAGTTTCCGTAATGGATCTCTGTAATTCGTGTATTTAAATAAGACCTTTAGATGTCGTGCGTGTCAAAGATCATTCATTCCTGTGTTATCCTTTGTGAAAGCAAGAGCAACCCACCCACCTCACCCGGGTTTAGGGTGTTGTCTCTTCAGTAGTATCACATTTGAATAAACATCCATTTACCCCATCTGCTGAGTCTGTTTGTGGTAGTAATAACACTAGTATTTGCATTTGAGAAAAAAAGACGTACTACCAGATTCAAAGTAAGAAAAGCTCTAAACAATAAGTTTGTTTTTATAACCTGTAAAGTCTATCGAAATTGGATGCTTATCAAACTTACTACCGGCATTATCGTGCGCCAAGAAAATCGATCGTGATCCCAGGGTCTCCGAAAGCCGCTTCGGAATGCTTGTAAAATCACAGGCGGACCACCCTCTGTTTGTGTCGTGTAATGACTGTTTCCAACTTGAGACTTTATATTCGCGCGGCACGATCGGTTGAAATTTTTACTGAGTAGAGATATTTAAAGACGTCTTTTACCTTAATGTTGAAAAAAAGTGTCAAGGAAATGTTGATTGAGTCACGCGTGGTGTTTTTTTTTTGCCATTCCGAGCCGTAGAAACCCTTCTCTGGCGCGTTTACTGTTCAACATTGTTGCCGAAGGCCGGTACTAGAGTCTCAAGTCTCAAATTGCAAACAGTCATTACACCACACAAACAGAGGGTGGTCGGCCTGTGGTAAAATCGACTCACTAGAGTCTCAAGTCTCAAGTTGCAAACAGTCATTACACCACACAAACAGAGGGTGGTCGGCCTGTGGTAAAATCGAATCTATTCATCAAAACGATAACATTGTAGCTACTCGCGCATGCGCAGTAGCTACAAAAAAAAAAAAAAAAAAAAAAAAAAAAAAAAAGAAATCGACCCGTTTTTAGACACGGTATGCCCCTTCAGGGCATCCCGCGTAATTATTTCAAGCTCATCAATTTCCAGTTATAGGCATAAAAAAATTGAAAGCAAACATTTTTTTCACCGAGGGTTTAAGCTGAAGTTTTAACTCATTCAACCTCATAACTTGATTCTTATCACCGAAGAGTTCACATGTCTTTGTTTCGAATCTGGCGAAGATCCCGGTGTCTTGTCGAGATCGTGGTTGTCTCGGCAAAGATTTTGGTTTCCTCGTCGAGATCGCATTTGTCTTCGCGAGATCTCGCCTGTCTCGGTGCTCTCTAAAAATCTCGCCGCGAATCTCGGCGAGATGGAAGAGGCAACCACAATCTCGGCGAGATCTCGTGTTTACATGTGAAAAGTCGCACCGTGTGATTTCATATCCTGTTTACGTGTAGGACCGTCATGATTATGACGCCATATTGAAGTGGATATTGAAGACTGCGCATGCGCTAACCGTTCCAGACTCTTGGGAGAGTGACTTCATGCTGGAGCGAACGGCCGTACCGCGTTTACATGACCCCGGAATGAGTTTTCGTACCGGATTGAAAATCTCGCTCCAGTACAGTCACCGGGGTGAACTCGCACCGGTATGACTCGCTCCGGTATGAGATTTTGTGCTGGTATCATGTAAACAAATACAGAACCACAAGAGGGAACTGGAGTGAACTCGTACCGGAATGAAAGTCGCGCCGGTAACATGTAAACACCCCCAAAAATGTCGCCGCGAATTACTGAAATCTCGCCGAGATCTCGCCTCCTTCGGCGAGATTAACGCAATTTCGGCGAGATCTCGATGAAATTTTTGCCCTCTAAAAATCACGCCGAGATCTCGGTTACCTCGGCGAGATCTCGCAGAAATTTTTTGCCCGCTAAAATTCTCGCCGAGATCGCTGAAATTTTTACAAGGGAGGTTAAGGGGCTAATAATTTTCCTTCGAGATTCTTGTTTGAGACTCTTTTATTCGCTTTTTGAACGTTGCTTAGTGTAAGTCTTATTACAGACAATATTGTCTGTCCCAGAACAAGAGATCCTTCTGGCAACCTTTGGTCTTGGTCAACTTAAAATGTATCTTAATGTTCAGTTTACTTGTTACATCTCGGGAGAAACATACCCGAGAGGCAATAACTATGTTAAACGAGAGAGTAGTTTGGATGTTACAGTTTATGTCCAAAATTGTCCCTTTCTTTCGTGTGAAACGTGCCGAATGCGCATTTTATTTTCTGTAAAAATTACAGGACCAATTCGCCCCTCCCCCCATTATCCTCTACTGGATGTACTGGACGTTTTAATTTACTGCTCATAAGTAACGTTTTAAGGGAATCTTTTCTTTTTTGTAGGTTTGTTCAAGGTGTCGACTCTGATGACTGTTACGTTATATACCACTGGTACCTGATCGACATATTTGTGTACTTTAGTCATCATTTTGTTATCATACCACCCCCATGTTGGACCAATGCTGCCCACACAAATGGTGTTCCAGTGTTGGGTACTGTGATTCCCAATTTTGCACTATGCAGCAAGTTCTTAGAGGACGAATCATCGTGGCAGAGTCTGGCTAATCAACTTGTTGACATAGCTGAGTATTACAGATTCGATGGATGGTTCTTAAACATAGAAAACGACATTGAGGTACTACTCTTACATGGAAAATTTACCTATAACAATAATAATTTCATTTAGAATTGTCCCTCCAACTCCCTTTCCAGGGCTTTCTGTGTCTGGTATTGTGTGCAAGATACCCGGACGTTCCTTAAGATTAAGGAGAACATTCCGGAGTACGCACGTGGTGTACCGCGCTTTTGCCCAGACGGTGTAGCAGATAAGGACATACTCCATGAGAACCTCCGAGATCCTCAGCTGTGGTAGGACGTCAAGGGGCAAGGGAAGAAGAGAAGAAAGGACAGTGTTGGGTGGGTGAGGCGATTGTCCATCCAAGAAGAATTTCTGCTACCCGTGAGACAACAACTGAGAAAACCCGATACTCATGCATGGTGGAGCCCCAGCAGATCAAGCAAAGATCAGAACCCCAGCAGACCAAGCAAAGCTTGGTGGCAGTAACGTTGGCTATGCTAGGGATTCTGTGTCAATGCGGTTCTTGCCTTATACAATGAAACTTCAGCCAACTGCGGGTAGGTACGACAAGACGAGCAAATGCTAACTCTGTAGTGGGCTTGGTGTTGCGCACATGAGATGCCTTGAACTAGACAAAGGGTTGACAGGGCGAGGGTACCCACGTGCGGACTACTGGTTTTAAAGAACACCCCTGCCACTACCAAGAAGAAACTAGAGATGCCGGGAGTCCTTGGACCCAATGCACTGTTGCACCAAGTTTGTTGAACAACTCCAGCATGGGGCTGATGCTGAACCAAAGGTTTCAGGAAGCAATACCTCAGGATTTGGCTGAATGCCTATTTCTGGTGCCCCAAACTAAGCAGTAAGTGTAGCTGTCACTAGTCCAGTCTCTGGTCCCAGTGCGCTGGTGGAATCTCTCGGCGTACCAGTAGCTGCAAATATTCAGAAATCAAATGCCCTTTTGTTGTTGATGGCACCAAGAAATTCTTCCTGATACAAGTGGTGAACCTATCTCTGAAGGATGTCTCTTTACAGCCGTAGTTGCGCCTTGGAACTGTTCTTGGTGCAACAAAAGTTACCCGTGGAGAGCAGCTGTGTCCCGCTCTCTGAGACCAGAGATCAAGAGGCCTTCCTCATCGGAACCTGTAAACCCTTCAGTGCTCCAGAGAAAGCAATATATGAGAAGTGAGACGCGTTGCGAATATTCCCTTTTTATTCAGATATGTTCGCTCGCATGCAACGGAGATAGCTTCGGAAAATCCACCAACGTCCAGAACCGGCTTTGATGGCATCCCAGTGAACGAACGCCACAAGCAGATTTCACCAAACGAACTGGCTGAAAGAAGTGAATGAGGATTTACAGGGGCTGTTAGACAAAGGTGTCATCAAAGCCAAGCCAGAATACCAACGGCGCCCTGATCGTCTAGAAGATAAATGATGACCTACATTTGTGTGTGGACTATCAAGAACTGAACGATTGAGTGAAGCAGGATGCCTACCCCCTAAAAAGGACAGGCGAGAAGTTTGGATGCCGCATAGAACCAGATACACTTTGACCACAAGGAAACCTTAACCAGTCCCTTTGGACCGTTTGAGTACACCCGGACACCGTTCGGTCATAGGGAATCCCCTACCTGGTAGGAGAGACAACAAGCCAAACATACACAGTGCGGACGATACCGTGGAGCTCCCAATTCATTTCCCTACCAATGGCTTTCACAGCGTGAGGGATGTACAGAAACTCGTAGGTCAGGCATCTTCTTAACCAGCGGGACCATGTCGTGAGGAGAAAGGGAGTCCTCTTTCATACCAGTAGTGATAAGCACGACAAACAGCCTCTGCAGCTACGTCTGCCTTGCAGTATTCAACGTGAGCTTCTCATCAAGGCTTAGAAAAGAGAACCGATCAGTTAGTGTATGAAGGCAGTTTAAGTGGCCTGAATTCAACTGGTATGTCAATCCGTACATCTCTAACTGTAAGTGATGTGTCCTAGCAAAAGGACCATACCTGTCCACCACAGCACTGGAAGCGCCAGCAAGGGACTTCACACCGTTGAAACTAGACTCTGACAGCAGAGAAATGTACTGGTGCTCACCAATATGCTCAGGGCTCATTTAAACACTACCTACCAGCCATGAGACACGAATTTCCTACAACCCTAGTCAAGAAATGGTTCCAGTTGCATGGCCCCCCAAGCGTATCCGCTGCGATCAGGAAAGATGCTTCGAGGGTGAAATCGTTCAAGAACTCTGCCTTCTGGTGTTACTAAATCCAGAAACTGCCCCTTCCACCTTCAGCGAGAGTGCTTCAGTTGCAGTCTTTACAACTACTGCCAACGCTGCCAAGCGACAACAAGAGGAGATGGTCCTAACTCCTTAAATCTGATGTTTGGAATAGATCTTAAACTTCCAATTGATTTACTATTACCTTCTAAACAAGAGGAACCTCCATCGCTGGGTATCTCCGCACAAAAGACGATTTCGTGTCATTGAAAGTGGTATATGTATAAATATAACAAGTGGACAAACGAGTATAACCCATTAAAAAAATGAAGGTGTGAAAGGAGGCTGTTTAATTGGCTTAACCCATTTTCTTGATTGCGAAATCTCTCTTCTAGAAATAAGCGAGTAATCTGTAAAGCGCGCGCCATTATGGAGATATATCGTCCTTCTTATGTATTTCTTGTTTGACGTATCTTTTGCAGCCAGCAGCTCATGTCAAGAATCTAGAGGAATTTGTAACATATTTAACATTAAAGATGCATCAGCGAATCCCCAATTCTCTCGTTATTTGGTATGACGCCGTCACTCGTAAAGGAAACGTTAATTATCAAAACGAACTCAATGCTGAGAACAGGTAATCCAGCAGCCTGAGTTGCTCGAAGCATGGTTAGCGCTAACCCGGGTTAAATACCATGACAACCTATAGGTTTTAATACCTCTTAACCAATGGTTAGCGCTAACCATGCTTCGAGCAACTCAGTCCAGTGTTACAGTGACAAACATAGCCTTATCAATTCTGACATTTCTGCAATGTCCACTGTGATGGCAAAGTGGATAAATTAAAGAATAAATAGAACAGGTTATAATGATGTTAAAAATGTTGGAGGTGTAGCCAGGCATGCTAAAAAAGAATTAAAAAGTTGTTGACACTGGCTAAAAATATATATACTGGACGTTTCGGCCACTACTGTTGCCTTCTTCAGCAAAGATAAAAATGCAAATATCCGAGCAGGACGCTGTTAGATATTTGCATTTTTATCTTTGCTGAAGAAGGCAACAGTAGTGGCCGAAACGTCCAGTATATATATTTTTAGCCAGTGTCAACAACTTTTTAATTCTTTTTTAGGTTATAATGATATTTAAGTATAGCTAAATGTAGTCAGGTGGCAATATTAGAATATATAATTATTATATTATATATAAGGTACCACTAATCAAAACGTATTAGTTGTATAGTATAAATAGAAGAAAGATCCTTGCAGTTATTTACGCAACTTAAACAGTTGCAAATATATGTTCCACACATTAATTTTCATAGTTGTGTGGAACTCGCCTCAAAATTCAGCCCTGATCAATTTTTGTGTCCCTAGACAGTGAATCTGTTTTTATTATTTTGCTATGATTTTTGTTAATTATAGAGTGTTTTTTGACGCATGTGATGGTATATTTCTGAACTATTGGTGGTCCAAAAACACCTTAAAGAACTCTGTAAAGAACGCTGGGCCAGATCGCCAAGCGGATGTCTATGTTGGAGTGGATGTTTTTGGGCGTGGCTGCCTCGGAGGGGGAGGGTACAACTCGAAAGCGGTATGTCGTTACAATAACATGTTTATCGTTTGGATGTTAGTACTTGATTTCTTATGTGACTGTGAGGCTGTACATTAATAAGGCATTCTCGTGGCTTATACTTTCAGTTCTAATTTCTGCAAAGTAGAAACACTACTGAGTGAAACAAAAGAATAACATTTGGTTCAAATCGTTCACGTTTCCAGTATTTATCAGCAACGTAATTGTTTGAATAAATGGGCAAAATAATTATGCATTTCACTCGGGTACGTACATTTGTATCAAATTGGAAATGCATTACTAAATTTGTATTACTTCAGTGGGTGACGCGTTGCCTGGTTTCCCACTCTGCCGCCAACTGATAATGTTGAGAATGATGCAGAAGTTTGAGAATTTGAGCGTCATTCGCAACATAGGGGCGCTAGTATCGGGATTGTTTCATGCTCATGCGTAACACCACACGTTTTGCTTGGTCCCTCAATCAGCTTTGTGTATCGCACAACTGGAGGTTGAAGACCTTCAGTAACAACACCAATGTCAGCTGATTCGGATTATCTTTCCTCCTGGCTTCTTTATAACCTTATATGTTGTTTTCTTTATCTCCATTATTACATTGTTTTATATTTTTCTGTTACTCTATCTACTTTTAAGTTTCTTTTCTATCATTTGTGTTAATTGCAGTGCACCCAGTCCTTGCGTTTGTTAATTCATCCTTTGTGTAATTTTTACTCTATCTTAAATTGTTGTAAACATGAAGAAGTGAATAAAAAAGTGTATAAATTACGAAAAGGCAAACCCAAAGCAAACATGAAATTACTTTCGACACCCAATAGAAAACTACTTTAATGTACTAATGCCAAATTACTGGTTAAGTGGGCCGACGCCTCTTTCTGCGAAAGGGCGGTAAGTTAATCCAAGTGAAGCAGTTACTTTTCTACCCAATACTCTTCAAGCTTACTATCAATTGTTTGTAGGCCTTAAAAGTGATAAGAGAGGTAAAAAAATTGTCTGCAGCACTCTTTGCTCCTGGATGGGTCATGGAGACACAAGTGAAAGGATCCAAAAACGTCTCCTTAGACTTCTTTCAGAAAGAAGACAAGTAAGATTTTTGAATTAACAATCACTTCATATGTGTCATTTGATGTTCACTTTTTGTTTTGGACATGTCAAATCGAAAACGTAAATGTAAAAAGCGATCCTATATTGTTACTGTCGTATCCTCTTAATACATAAATTAGGGGGATGCTATTCATGAAACTAGCCCAGAGAAAGACACACAACTAGTCGACCATGTGCTTTCTTTATTACTTAATCCCATAATACTCTCTGCCTAGGTCAGTACATCATGTAATACAGAGAGATACTATAGGAAAATTTATAAACAACGCATCGCTAGTTGACAATCGACGGTTTTTTTCTCATGACTGACTTGATGTCGGTTTCAATTTTACGAGTTTGCTGCTAAGCAACAGTGTTGTATGAAAATTGTTTTGTTTTTTTTAATGGTAAATGACTTGCTCTTTGTTGTGGTGAGAAATTTACACTAGTGAGGTGATCTTGTGCGTCCTTATTGGTCTTTTTTACTTTTTATTCCAAGGTTTTGGGGTCTTTTAGCCCCGTACTGTACAGTACATTCAGTAATAAGGAAGACGCCATTTGTAACATCTTTTGGCCGCGGTTGTGGAAAAACTGCCAGCATAGATGGAAAGGTAATTTCTCTACTTAACCGGTTCCTTCATATGACGTTTGTATGGTCCGTGTTTCTTAATTCCTAACAAAACTTCTACGAAATCCCTTTTAGGTGGTTCCAGCTTAAAACATGTGACCTCTCCTCTCGGCCCCCCCCCCCCCCCCCCCCAAATGGAGTGCAGTCAAGGCACTGCCTGTACTTTGTTAATCGCTCACATAAATAAAATATTTTCTTGAAGAGGTCTCCACAAATTGCTGTGGTTGGTACATCATCTGAAAGCTACGAGAATATAGGTCCATCTACAAACGATCATTTCTGTTCAAGAGAAGTTCAATATGCCAAAAATTATGCCGTATTTCACTTACTCACTCCGGCAACGTAAGATTCAGTTTAACGAGACCCGAACAACAAAAATATACCAAAACTACAGTGCTAACCTTTTCCATCTGTAATTTGTTTCTTTAACCTGTACATGTCAACAAATTGCTATGCTTAATACTTCACTGAAGAGCTTTTAAGCTCTCCAGTGAAGTATTAAGCATAGCAATTTGCATAGCATTTGCAATTTGCAATAGCATAGCAATTTGCAAAGCATAGCAATTAAGCATAGCAATTTTTAAAAAAATCCTACCGTCACGTCAGCTCCTTGTGTCCAATATAAGGCTACACGGTTGTTTATTTTATGCAATTTGAAAACAACTGGCGCACACACTAATTTAGATAAAAGTTATTGCATTATAGATGCCAGCATGGAGTTTTGAAAAATATGTTAAAGAAAGATGAACTCAGTAAACTGGAGGATATTTCACTTACTGCAACCTTCGCAGTAAATTTAGTTTAGTGCTCATGTAATTCGAATTATCTTTGATGAGATACGATGTAACAGACAGAAGTGGGAAATGTCCTTTCCTCGATCTTGAAAATAATATTCGCTCATGTGCGGGAGGGAAATTTGTTTCAACCAATCAGAATTTCTTCTCAGATCAGGATAAGAATTACGTCATCAGTCACAATTTATGCAGTTGTTGCTCAGACGTGGTTTTGCATGAAGTCCGGAAGTGGTGCTACAAAACGGTATCTGGCTCCCAGGTAAACACACCCTCTCGCTCATAATTTTCGTTGACCTTCCGTGGGCAGGCGAAGCCGGGTTATTTCCAAATAGTATAGTATGGATAAATGCAAAAAAAAAAAAAACAAAAAAAAACCCCACGGAGAACATAAAATCTTCTCCGACATTTTGCCTTTTATTAAGTTTTAGCTTCTTAAACCAAAATTTGAGAGTTAAATCGATGCTTAGGCTACGAAAGCAGAGCCATTGTTTCACTTTGCCAAGAAAAAACAAAACAAAAGGCAAGAAAAGTTACGGGTAATCGCAGTATGACATCAAAGGCAGTGAAAACCGAGTGTTACATATTACCATAAGTATTCATTAATGCTTTTCTAAAGATAACTTTTGATTTTTTCCCTGTCAATTCTTGGATTGATCAGGTTGTTCGTTCACATCCTTGGACAAATCTGAGTGCCCAACAGTGTCAACCCACATTCAGCAACACATTCTCCAATCTGGGTACCAAAGGAACCCTGGGCATCAAATCTGTGACGTATACCATGGATGAGGCCTACAATGGGGGTGGCTGTCTGCTAATTACTGGTATGTTATTTCGCGCATCTGGTTATATCTGTATAGATACTTTTTTTATATACATACATTTTTAAATTACTTTGTTATTGACACTTTTTAATTGTAAAAATTTTATCTATTTGATTGAGTATAAAATATGCACCAGGCCTAACGTACCTTGCTATACATGCATGGGGGAAACTAGCCTTCATCTTCACGAACGTTTTGGTGAAGATCGCGCTCCATCCAAAATCATCATCAACTTCCGTACCTTCTCCTGTCGCAGAACATTTCAATTTACGCGGACACAAAGATGGCAAAACGAATTGGTGCAATTCCAAAAACGAGCGGCAAGAAATATTCTTGACGCCGAAAGAAGAGCTTCTCCTGTTTATTTATTTAACACTTAAAAGTCAGTGTTCCCTTTTATGTTGAAGCCTCTGTGAATCGATGCACCTTAACCTATAAAAGGCTGGATGGCAGTGCCGCTGAATCCATAAATTACATCAGTACTTACGAGAAACTGTGACATTCTTAATAGGATAACCAGATTTGTAACACCTGGATTTAAGTTGTCTTCGTTAAAAGAGAAGTTCTGGAGGTGGCCAAATTGTACTTTCACTGCAAGAGCTACCAAAGAATGTAACCTGTTCAATGCCAACCTCTAAAAGGAGGTCAAGTGCCAAAAAGTTTAAACGTTCACTTCATAACTCAATCTTAATAATAAAATTGTTAAGCAATCATTCCTGTAAGTTTTATTTCCCATTCGTTTTTAACATGTTTTTATATAGTGTTCATAGTCTGTGAGTACCATGAGGTTAGTTTAATTACGTTTAAATGTCACTCTCGTTCAATAAAAGTTTTACTTACTACTACTAGTACTCACTCTGCAAATGACATCCAACTCATCCCTTTGCAACTTAGTACATAGCAAACGGGACTCTGTACGAAAGGCTCTTGAGGCCAACTTTCTTGACAAGGCCAAGACACTGGAACAACGTCCTATAAATAAATGCTACAAGCCACATTGCTGAAATTTAATCTATCAACTAGCGTTGGCCCTTAAGCTTCATTTGTTTCATTGTGTGATTTTTTTTTTATTTCTATACCCTTATTTTTGAAAACAATCCCGCTCAAGTAATGCTTCTTTGAGAGTGTGCTGTGAATCGTCAAAGTTCCCAATATTAATATAAATACAAAAGTTTGCATAATAGTATTTTTCCGTCTGCTTCCCCATCTTTCTCCTTTTTGTCTCGTCCATATCATTCTGAACCTCCTCGGTGCCATAAAACCCGTGATTCGGTGTGATTTCAAGAAGAGCACTCAAGTTTTCATCGACCACCTTTTCAAAAATTCGGGTAGACATATGACGTCCCCGTAACGTAGTTACGCAGTAAGGTTTGTAGCCCCGAACAAGGTTTGTTTTCCAAACCGCGTAGCGGAAAATCTTTAAACATATATTACATCCATCTCCTTTTTTTCGCTGCCCTGGGGTCCGCCTTGCCATTTATAATTTATTATCTTAATTATTTTTCCTAACCAAGGTCTGCCAAAATCAACAAGTTTTCTCGGTGCTTTTGCCAAATTACGCAGAGCTAACCCCTCCGAAGAAGAGACGAAGAGTGTGGTGAGGTAGGGTAACATGCATCCTCAGAGACCCGGGAGCAGTTAGTCGGATAGCAGGGATTTTCGTGGGCGAACGCTTACTGTAAGAACAGTAAACTTTGCCCACGAAAATCCCTGCTCCCCGCTATTTCAGAGGATGGGTAACGTGTATACGAAAGATAAACTTTGATGAGAAGGGAGGCTAATAGGCTGTCATAGGTTGGAACTGGATTTGATGGGATGGGGTGGAATGAGTCGAGATGAGATAAGATGAGTTGAAATTTGAGATGGGATGAGATCAGATGACATGAGGTGAGTTAAGATAGGGTGACAGTAAGCGGCGATGGGTTCAAATGAAATGACATGTGAAGGGACTGGAAGGATGGCATGAGACGATATTACTTTGTCAAGTAAAAGCAATATGTATTCTATCTATACAACTTGCACTATTTTTAAAAATGCCTGGCCTTTGATTTGAGTTTGTCGAAAGAGATAATTTAATTAGGAAAATATGACCTTTGCTCCTCGTACATTTGTCGGCATTGATTTTGGCAGTCAGCTACGTGAGATGAGATGAGATAGGGCGACACGGAGCGGCGATGAGATCAGATGAGATGAGTTGGGCTCAGATGGGATTGGATGGGATGAGAGATGTACTGAGGGACTGGATTGATGGCTCATAAGAAGAGATTGGATGGGTTGGGACGAGATGTTAAGCGACAAGGGACTTTTTAAAGTGCGAGATTGTTTTTTTCCATCTCCACTATTTACACCAGTAGGTCTTCTAACAGATCCGGACCTTAGCACAAATGCCCAGACACGTCTACCACAACATGGATACGCGTGGACCTCCGCATTGACTTGACTTTGTCATGCTAATGAGCTCAAACTAGAGGGAAACAGGTGTGCATGGCTATCGAATGGTGATTTTCTCGGGTCATCAGCTATGCGCTTGTGTGAAGAAACCCTAGTGCTTCCACTGTAGTGTTTTTAGTACTTCACATACCACTACCTGGGATAAAATGAGTTTGGATAAGACGGGAAGGGGTGGGATAGGATGGGATGGGATGGCATGAAATGACAACCTGTGAGTGGCTGTGATGACCGAAGTAAGATGGGAACGGCAATTTCTGCCACTCTGTATGAGTAAATTAAGCAGCTTTTGTTGAAACAGGCCTAGTATTCGATCATTCAATACTTTATTTAAGGAAACTTAGTCAGCTACCGTCTACAATATAGAATTTGCAATCAAATTACACATTGAGCTTGGCAAAAAGGCAACAGCACAGTTAATGTTTGTGACATCAGAGAGTATTATTACTCAATAACAAAAGGGAAGCAACAAACGTCTTCTGGATTTTTCGAGCAACTATTCAGCAAACGTATCAGAAATTACAAGGAACGTGTGGACAGCCCAAGATAGAATGGGGTGAGATTGGGTGAATGGGATGAGCTGAGATGGGATGGGATGAGAGGGATACGATTAGATGGAGTGGGATAGGATGGGACGTGATAAGAAGAAATGAGATGGGATGAGGTGGGATGGAACGAGGTAAGATGAGATAAGATGGATGGGATTGGATTCGGATGGGATAAGATGAAATGAGATAAGATGGGATGAGATGGGATGGAACTAGGTGAGATGAGATAAGATGGATGGGATGGGATGAGAAGAGATGACATGGGATGGGATGGGGTGAGATGAGATAAAATGAGATGAGGTGGGATGGGATGGGATGGAACGAGGTGAGATAAAATAAGATGGATGAGATGGGGTGAGATGAGATAAAATGGGATGAGGTGGGATAGGATGGGATGGATCAAGGTGAGATAAAATAAGATGGATGGGATGGGATGGGATGAGAAGAGATGAGATGGGATGGGATGGGGTGAGATGACAAGAGATGAGACGAGATGAGCTATGATGGGATAGGGTTGGAATGACATGTGTCTCCTGACTCTGTGCTACTTTCTTTACCAGACTGTTCAAAGCTGATTTTGACGTAACCGGACCCCTTCTGTTGTCATTTACGTTCAAGTTGGATCCTAAACACTGCGTCGATGTGGCATTACAGTTGGACACTAACAGGATGCCAGCATATCTCCTTCTTTGTCCAGAGACATCAGATCAAGGTACATGTACTTTGAACGAGCTAAGTGTTCTATTCACAACTAGAGTACGTAGTACTGGTATTTTCTCAGTTATGAATGGCTTTTGATAGACACCATGGTTTTTACATTTTATTTTTGGTTTTTACGGCTGCATGTCAGTTTTTTAAAAAACATACAACACAGAACAGAACAAACAAACAAACAAAAAAACAGAAAGCACTGGCACCACTAAGCTAATTAGTTAATTTCCCTTACTTCTTTGCCTAAACTAAAAACTGAAACGAGTTCTATATTTTTAAAAACAGGTCTTACTTCTTTACTTGACCTTCTAGGGGTAGGGGTGATTGCAATGCCAGGAAATGCATTTAAAATGGGGATCATCAAACCAAAATAAATGTAAATGGCATAAAGATTTTTTAGTAAAAAGTGGAAATATTTACTATGGAACTTAAGAACAGAAGAATCCAAATCAAATTACGAGTTTGATACTCATTAATATTGAGCCATTCGAAAGTAGTGGAATAAAGGCTAGATGATTCAAGGTTACATCAAAGTGTTTCCTAGAACAATTAGAGAGTGGAATGTCTTATCATCTGAAGCGGTTAATGCCCCTTCCCTCATGGCATCAAGTAAACTACCTTTAAATTGGTGGTTCTTACTTATCTTTTTTTTTTGTCTATTTATTTATTTATTGTTTACTGGTTCACTACCGCTGACCGATTTGTAATTTTTGATGACCGATTTGCATTTTTGATAGATAGATAGTTTATATGGCATGAAATCTAGTTTCAAGTTCACGTTTATTAAAAAATGCAACCAAGAAAAACAAGAAAGTAGACTGGCCAGTAGGTAGCGAGTGCTGATTCAGGCGGGCCAGACTACTTTAACAACTATTAAAGAATAAAACTATTGTTATTATTATGTTTATTACAACCAAAGACATTTAGAACGATGGAAACAGAATTTAGGAAAGGTTAAGAAATCATAAGGAGAACAGTTCTAAAAGTTGAAAATTAACCAGTTGTAACTAATTAGCTAGACATACTTACTTTGTTTAGTGACAATATTACAATTGGCATCGAGTAAAACGCATCATGAAATGTTTGAACAAATTTATGGAAAATAAACGAGCTCCGTGGGAGCGCATTGTTTTATTGTCCAAGACAGTACGAGAGCTAAGTTATTGTTTTCGCAGTATTCCGAGATTGTGATTAAGGTTTTCAAAAGTCATATTTGTTTAAGCAATTCCATAGTTGAACCTCAGCGCACTATCGCCCCAGGCTGCCACCCGTTTCCTTAGTAGACTATACTTTCTCATTTAGATTCAGATACCAATACTCAGAGTACGGTACTGGTTTACTTTATAGGTTCTAGCAACACAGAGGATCCTGACTTCACTCGCAAGCTAATTTGTCGTTACGGCATTCCAAATTCGTCCTCATCCTCCATGTCTCCCATTGTTCCAGAGCAATATAGACTGTTTGAACCTGCGACTGGTGATCTCTACACCACAGTAAAGCAGGATCAAGGGTTAAGAGAGGAAGATGAGGATGGTGTGACTTGGTGTACTAGGTGATGACAATGATGATGATAGCAATGACGAGAATGATGATGATGATGACCATGATGATGTTTATGATGAAAATCATTATTATCACGCTGTAACCTACTGAGAATATGAAAATCGCACCGGCTTTAAAGCTAAAATCACATAAGCACCAAATGATGTTTAGAGTAAACATGTTAAAACTTAAAGATACCCCTTGGTTTTGTGAACATATTTGCAGTTGTATGTTCGCATTAGCGAGGTATAAGTGTGGACACATTTTATGCCTGGTTCCCTAACTTATACAGTTTCATCGAACTGGAATAAGTGAAGACTGACCATATACTACAAAGCTGATCAAACAACGTATATTGTTTTCATTAAATAAGGTTTGGTATGACCACATCGCTTAATATTAAGAAACACGCATTACAGAACGTTTGTTATTATACAAAACAAAAGATGGAGCTTGAACATCCTGCTGCAGTCAATTTGCCTCTGTTATTTTATGGTATAGCATCACTCCCCTTATTAATTAAGGATAATATTACAAGCCTACTTACCTAGTGACAGCATTATAAAGGATAGATTTCATGTCGGTAAATCCTGCTTCTCACCTGCGGTAATTAAGCGCAGGAATAATCAAAAGCACAAGAAAAAGGCAGTTTCACTGTGACTTCTTTTTCCTCATTAATTCAGATATTATTTGATTGACAAAGAAGAATTGGTTGGTTGCAAGGTGCAAGAAGTGAGCCTGATTTGCGCTGTTTCCCATGGTAAGGATAATAGTGTACCTCAAGTGTAAGATGTTCATTAAGTTCATTGTAGATAACAAGTTAATTTAACACTGTAGCATATCACTGGACATCACCCTGCTTTAGCCATTTTCAGTCGTTCCTCAGTCTTGTTACAACCATATCAGAGTCCTTCCAAACTTGTAGTACTGACAATCATTTGACAGAAGTACCACACTTGTGCTACAGGTATATCGTATCACAGTCACACCACATTTGTGATACAGTTATATCGTATCACAGTCACACCACATTTGTGATACAGTTATATCGTATCACAGTCACACCACACTTGGGCTACAGTTATGTCGTATCACAGTCACACCACATTTGTGATACAGTTATATCGTATCACAGTCACACCACACTTGTGCTACAGTTATGTCGTCACACGGGCATACTTACAGCCTGATGTAGTCACACTACACTTGCGCTATAGTTATGTCGTCACAGTCACACCACTCTTGCGCTACAGTTATGTCGTCACAAGGCACACTCACAGTCTGATGTCACAGTATCACCACTCTTGCGCTACAGTTATGTCGTCACAGTCACACCACTCTTGCGCTACAGTTATGTCGTCACAGTCACACCACTCTTGCGCTACAGTTATGTCGTCACTAGGCACACTCTTAGTCTGATGTCCCAGTAACACCACACTTAGGCTGCAGTTATGTCGTCACGTAGGCATACTTTCATCCTGTGTATTGCAACATCCTCCATAATATAATATTGTAATTTCATTTATATAATTTAGTAACATCTAAACCTGAAGAAGGCTCGTTTGGCCAGCCGAAATATTGTTTTTAAAATATATTACGTTGTGTCAGCTTTGCAGTGGTCTTTGGACTTCTCATCGTCTATACTTTCAGCCTTTACACCCTTATGTTAAAGTCACACTACACTTGTGCTTTAGTTATGTCTTCACAGTCACACCACTCTTGCGCTACAGTTATGTCGTCACAGTCACACCACTCTTGCGCTACAGTTATGTCGTCACTAGGCACACTCACAGTCTGATGTCACAGTAACACCACACTTACGCTGCAGTTATGTTGTCACATAGGCATACTTTTAGCCTTTACAGCCTGGCCCCAGTTGTTCAAAGGCCGGATAACTTTATCCAGTGGATAAGTCACTATCCGACAGTCAATCTGTGCAAAGATTTCAGTATTTCCTCTTGTACAAGCGAATATGAACACTCTAACCACAGCTTAGTTTGGGAGTGTACGAAAACCTTGGACAACATTTAACGTGAAGTATTTTTTTAACCCTGAAAAGCGCCTTATCCACCGGATAAAGTTATCCGGCCTTTGAACAACTGGGGCCTGATGTTAAAGTCACACTACACTTGTGCTATAGTTATGTCGTCACAGTCACACCACTCTTGCGCTACAGCTTTGTCGTCACAAAGGCACACTCACAACCTGATGTCACAGTCACACCACACTTATGCTGCAGGTTGTCGTCACAGGCACACTTACAGTCTGATGTCACATTCGCTTCTCACATGCTAACCCATGCCTTACTTGTTGTATGTCATGTTACAGTTGCACAATGCTTGTGCTGTCATGCCACAGTCATACCACACATGTACTCTGTCATTTCACGTTTTACCACGCTAAGGCTTTTGTTATAGCTGTGTCACAGTTAGACCTCACTTGTGTTACAGTCGTACTATCATTCCACAGTTGCATTGAGAGTCGTACTAGAAATGCTTGTGGTTGATTTGTTTTTTCTCAACAATCATAAGTCGACACTGGTTACTTGTTTTCCTACTTCGATTTATAATTTGTCAGGTTTTGTGAGTAGTGCACAAAACGCCTATCTAATTTACATTCCTAATGTTTGTTGCTAGATGCGGAATCCTCAGGAGCATTCAAACTTCACTTAGGAGAAATTACGGTGAGTTTGAAGGCTTGTTTTACAAGATCAGTGTTTGGTAATCTGGTGTCATAAGTGCAAACGAACTTTTCTACCTCCTGCAACTAAAATAGGCTAACTCTAAAAGAGGGAACGGGGAATCCCGAAAATCCGGAATCTCTAAAAAGGGATCGGAGAATCCCTGGAAAGACTTTCAGCCAAACTCCACTTATGAATAGCCCATTATCAAGTTTGTTGTTAGTAAATGCATAATGATTTAGAAAACTATTAGTAAGAGAGACCCCGGCCTTAAGAGACTCCTGCTTTTAGCGTGTTCCCGCTTTTAGAAATTCTTCCTTTTAGAGATTCCGCGTTCCTTGTTCCCTCATTCTCTGTTCCAATTTTAGAGATTTCTCAGTCTCATAAACCATAGGCTTTTTAAGCAAAAAGGTCATCTATAAAAGGGTAAGCTCCTATTTTATTTTCATACCTTTCTGTGTGTGAAATGCACAGTTAAACACCGTTCAGTGGTTGCAGGATTTTGACTCAAGCGACCTCCGAAAAACTTTCAGAAAATTTCACAATATCGCCACAGTAATATAAGGCATTGGTTTCCAACTCCGTTAACATAGTTTATTTAAAAAAAAAGCCAATTTTGTCAGTAAGGGTTGTAGAAAAACACATTTCATGTTTGTCAGTTGTTTACGTTCTGGTAGTTGATTGACAGCTGAAGGTATAATGGCCGGGCCAGGCCCCGTTTATACCGACATTTCCTGTTTAAAGTATGGTGACGTTTATACAATTTTTTACACTTTTACTTTCCATTGCAAAATCCTGAATTAGTTATTGGTATTCTGTATTCTGAGTCTGTGACTCTATTTGATAGAATCCTCAGTAAAATGTGACCGTTGAAATGAAATGTTGAATGACAAATGAAATCTGCTTTGCTGTACTTTCCTGTTTCACCGTTGCGTTGTTCCAGCTGTACGAAATGTTTCTGATCTTGATATCTGTAGTGTTCAAGCATGATTATGCACCATTTGTCCAATCAGGATAAAACTGTTATGATTGTAATATATTCATAAGCGAGGTGCGAGTTAACGGTCGAGTTGTTGTCATGTAATGTTCTGTGTGTGCGGGTGAATTAAAATACTGATCTTAGATGCTGGCGGTCCGTTTTCATTTGAGAACTTGTACCAGCGTTCTATATTGGCGACGAGGATTTTTAATTCAAGGATTAATTCGAGAATCGACGGGTCATTAATTTAACGGTTAAGCAGTTAAAGATGCCGATGGTGAATCGGAATCAAGTAGCAGAACGGAGTCGAGTGGTTCGGTGATGGTTTCGTTAGATGTCGGTTCGTTGGCGGCGTTCGATACGAAAGGTGATCCGCACGGTTTGAGTCAACGGCGGAGGAAGTGGAAGCGTTCATTCAAGTTATATCTTACCGGAAAGGGAGTTACGGACGACGCACAAAGACGAGCTCTATTGTTGCATGCGGCGGGTGTTGACGTCCAAGAAATATATTTTACACTGGTCAGCGAGGACGAGATTACTACTTTCGAGGCCACGATGAAAGTACTGGATGATTATTTTATCCCGAAGGCAAACGTTCCTTTTGAGAGACATTTGTTTAGACAGATTGCACAGGAAATGGGCGAAACGGTTGATCAGTTTGTTTGCAGACTTCGCCAACGCGCGGCTAGCTGTGATTTCGGGGATAACGAGGACGACTATATTCGCGATCAAGTCATCGACAAGCGTCATCCGAGTGTTATCCGTCGCAAGTTTTTGGAAAAGGAGAGAGCGGTGAGTTTAGACGATTTGTTAAGGATTGCGAGGTCACACGAGGCGGTCGATCGCCAGATGAAGGTGACGGGAACAAACGCGAGCGCCAATCAAGTGAATGCAGTCGGTGGAAAGTCGAATATGAATAAACATTCTGCTAGAGTCAAGATATGTTTTGGTTGTGGTCAAGATGGTCATTTTCGTGGAGACAAGAAGTGTCCCGCGCGCGATCAAGCTTGTCGAGGGTGTGGTGGTATTGGGCATTTCATGGTTAGATGTCCACAGCTTCAAGGTCGTACTAGGGGTGAGTTTAAAGGTTCTACAAGTGGAGGCCGAGGTGTTACCGGTCGGGGCAGAGGTGTGGCTAGTGGGGGCGGAGGTCAAACCTGTGGAGGTAGAAGTACTGTTGGTGGAGGAAGATTTAGACCTGGTAGAACAAGAGAAACAAACCAAGTGGTTGGCGGAGATGATGGTGAACAATTTACCGGACCAGTTCAGCAGAGTCCTGAGTATATGCATTCTTGGTAGAACAGTGCATCGACCAAGTGAAACAAGATAGTGGTTTGGTAACTCTGATCATCGGAGGAGTGGATTTAGCGGATGTCCTTATCGATTCAGGGGCTACTTGCAATGTGGTGAGTCAGCAAACCTGGGACTTGTTGAAGCAGAGAGGAATCAGGTGCGAGTCTCGCAAGTCAGCTAAGACACTTTTCGCTTATGGTGGCACAGAACCATTACCAACTCTGGGCACTTTCACTGCAGATGTTATGCTCTCGGGCAGCAGTAATGGTTGTCAAGGGCAACGGGCAAACGCTGCTAGGTCGTAACTGACTGTGAATGGAGACAAGTGCCAGTTTACGATGACAAAGCTCACGTTCTTCGGCCATGAACTGACAAGTAACGGAGTTAATCCAAGTGAAGAGAAAGTGGCTGCTATTAGAGACGCAAGATCTCCCAAGGACGCAAGTGAAGTTCGATCTTTCATGGGTTTGGTCCAGTATTCAGCGAAGTTCATGCTAGACCTAGCATCCATAGCCAAGCCCATTCAGGAGTTGACCAGGAAGGGCGTTACGTTCAAGTGGGGTGCGGAACAGCAGAGATCATTTCAAGAGTTGAAGAAGCTGATTACACAAGCCGAGACACTGGCTTATTATCAGGTGGGCTGCAGGACAAGAATTGTTGCTGATGCGTCCCCAGTGGGGTTAGGGGCAGTTCTGACGCAACAGCAGGGAGGCGTGTGGAGAGTCATTTCCTATGCGTCCAGAAACTTGTCTGATGTGGAATGTCGTTACAGTCAGACTGCAAAGGAAGTACTCGCATTAGTCTGGACGTGCGAACGATTCAGCATGTACGTTACTGGTGAAACTTTTGAACTGGAAACAGATCACAAACCTTTAGAGCGCATATATTCGCGCACGTCAAAGCCGTGCGCGCGAACTGAGAGATGAGCGTTGTGCTTACAAGGATTCAACTTTACAGTGGTGTACCGACCAGGGAAGACGAACATTGCTGATGCCTTATCCAGGTTAAACTCTGTGGAGTCATGTGACGGTGGCGAAAAGTATGACTTCGTCAAAACCATCGTAGAGAACAGCGTGCCTGTTGCTTTGTCTTACCGAGAGAAATTGAGGAGGCGTCTTACAATGATGAGGAACTATGTCAAGTGAAGAACTGTGTACGTTCTGGTAACTGGGAACGTTGTACACTCTCCTCGTACGTTCCTATCAAGGACGAATTGTGTATTTATGGTGAAATTTTGCTTCGTGGTACTAGGATTATAGTTCCCAGGGTCCTACGGGAGAAGGTCGTGAGATTGGCGCACGAAGGCCATCAGGGGATGGTTAAGACAAAATATCGACTTCGCAATAAAGTTTGGTGGCCGGGAATGGACAAGGACGCAGAAAAGGTGTGCAAGGTGTGCCATGGCTGTCAGGTTACTTCGGGTTACGACCCACCTGAGCCGATGTCTCGTGTGTTGCCTCTTACCGCCCCGTGGCAAGATTGCAGTGCAGACCTGCTAGGTCCCCTGCCCTCGGGAGAATGTAGTTTGGTGGTGGTTGATAATTTCAGCAGATTTCTGGAAGTGGCTATCTTGAAGTCTACCACGAGCGCAAAGATTATTAAAGCGTTCTCCCGATGTTTGCGAGGTTTGGTGTTGCGTTTTCTCTGAGGACAGATAATGGTCCACAATTTGTGTCCGAGGAGTTCGAGACGTTTCTACGTAGTCATGGTGTTGAACATCAAAGGACTACTCCATTATGGCCGCAGGCCAATGGCGCGGTCGAGCGTCAGAATCGTTCTTTGCTTAAGTGTCTGCGGATCGCACATTTGGAGAAGAAGAACCTGCGGACTGAATTGGTTACATGGTTGACAGCGTACAGGTCTACCCCGCAGGTCACAACCGGGGCCACACCCTTCTCTTTGATGTTTGGAAGAGAGATGCGGTCCAAACTACCGGAACTGAGAGGAGAGACGGTGGACGTTTCACGGGAAAAAACACGCGACAAAGACTGGTCGAACAAGTTGAAAGGGAAGAGATATGAGGACGACAAGAGAGGCGCTGTCCGTAAGTCAATCAGAGTGACCCAGAGTCGGCGATGCAGTGCTTCTAAAAGCAGAAAAATCGAACAAGTTGTCAAGCAATTTTCATCCAAGCCTATTTAAGGTCGTTCAGAAGACCGGAAGTGGGGTAACTGTCAGGAATGACGTGGGAGTGGAGTTCAAGCGCAACACAGCGTTTGTCAAGAAATACAATGTACCGGAGGCCGTAACCAGTGATGGCGGTTGTTTAGCTGATCGTGAAGGAGATGGACAAGAGCCAGGGCCTGCAGAAACAGCGGATCGTGAGGGAGACAGGCAGGATCCAGAGCCAGCAGAAAGAGACAACAGACGAGATGAAGGACAAAATGGACGTAAACTGCCAGAACCGGAAGTCCGCCCGAATGTTGTTCGTAGGTCTACTCGCCAAGTCCAAAGACCTTCGCGGTTCAATGACTTTGTTTTATCGTTAAGGAATTGGTTTGCGGTTCAAGGACAATGTTATGCCATTAAGTGTTTATTCCGCTTACATCGTGACTGCTAAGCTAGATTTTGTTTTGTTTTGTTTGCTTGTAACGAATCTAATTATAAGGCTTTCGTTTTTTTTTTGTTTAGCCCTGATACGTAGCGTTGATTAGGTTTCGTTTAAGAAATGGAGGGATGAAGTGTTCAAGCATGATTATGCACCATTTGTCCACACCATTTGTCCAATCAGGATAAAGCTGTTATGATTGTAATATATTCATAAGCGAGGTGCTAGTTAACGGTCGAGTTGATGTCATGTAATGTTCTGTGTGTGCGGGTGAATTAAAATACTGATCTTAGATGCTGGCGTTCCGGTTTCATTTGAGAACTTGTACCAGCGTTTTACAATATCCTGAGGTGTTACCATTCAAATGAAAGCTACTAAACCATACTTTGAGGATTTTTTTTTATTGCATGTTGCTGTCAGACCGGATCTTAGAATGTTATTATATACTTTTCCCTCGCTAAGTCTATCTTCCGTCTTGCTTGTACGGTAATTTAGAGGGGATGTGTCACGTTGATTAGGTGTTATTTCTGTTGCAATGTTACTGACTAGGGACCCCACGGGATTCTGGTTCCCTGACTGTTTTCTCTCTCTCCCCCCCCCCCCCCCCACCTCAAACTGTTGTTGCCGCCATGTTTGAGTTGAGTTAGAGGACACGCGATGGGCAGTTGTCAACATTCTTACGAAAATTAAGCCGAACCTAATACCTTGAGTTAAGTACATGAAACGTTTGGTGTCTGAATCAGTTGAGAACGGCTGTTTCTTCCCGCCTGGCTCAGCCGGGAATTTCGCCTTTGGCCGGAACGGCTTTGGTTCAGACGTCGAACTTTTCATGACCGGAACCTAATGCATATTTCGGATGCTGTCATGCTGTAGAGAGAATGTTTTGCTTCAAGTAAATTAAGTTCGGCGTCGGAATCAAAAGGCGGGAGTTTCGCTTTCATAGTGAGGTTCACAGCAACTCGGAAATGGCCTATTGAGGGATTCCTTAAGGGAACTTTTGACGTGCTCTGTACTCACACCGCCGGCATTTTATTCTCATCGCGATCAAATTGCCAATAAATTTCTGTGAAATCTTTGCTGGTATTTTTACACAAACAATTTAAAATGGCGCCTCAAATTGACCTGGGTTTTACGCTGCAAGCGCTGCCAATTGATATGATTAGTCTTCTGTCCAAGTTTTCAATAAAACTAAAACTGAGCTGAATAAAGCTCTCGTTAATTTAACAAGTATTACGGTATTAACCTATTATCGTAGAAGTAGTAATCACTGAATTATTTTTCGGTGTCAAGAAGTCCCCGGCAACCAATACTTAGAAATCTGAGCGGAAGTCAAGCAAAACATATGGTTTTCTCGTTTAATCACGTGATGATCGTAATGTGATTGACGGGAAAGCTGAAAAGATGTTTGGTCAGCTTTCGTCAGTTTCCTTCATCAGATTTGACATGATAGAGGCAGTTTACGTAAACTGGTTTGGAAATTTCATAGTGCACTGTTTTTTTTTTTTATATTAGATCTTTGATCCACAAGCTCTCAAACGGCCACTACCATCTGCGCAAAACTTTAGATGCCGCGACTTGGAGAAGAAATCAACTGACCCAGGACACCTCTTAGTGAGCCTCACTCTCATGTGGGACTGTCCAATCAGTGATGGGCACGTTGACGATCCTGCGCATTGCAACATCTTCAGAGTGACGCAGGACTCCAACGTCTTTCTGGGCCAAGCATTTGTGGAGGCATACCGAGTTTGTCAGATAACCGTCTCTAAAGCCTGTTCCTCTGTGGAATTTATCGTGCAGGTTGTAACTAGGTCCGGATTAAAGAAGCCTCTGCACGAATGCAGCCATTACAAATTAACTCTTCAGTGATTTGCACCTTGCAGTGAAACATCGATTAGAATAATGCTGATAAATGATGGGGGTGATAAATTTAACAATGATAGCATTTCATTACACGAGATAAGAACTGTGCTATGAGGAGTCCCTGTAGAGACTCTTGAACGGTAATTTCAACTTTAAATGGACAAAGAACTTTCATCAACATGTTTTCTCGCTCTATTGTCACCCCCTTATCAACCGAGACTATGTTTTTCTCACCGTTTATACCGTCCCCTCCGTTCCGACTTCCTTGATGATGGAAATTATGGCTACCTAGAATTAGTTTTTGAAATGGTGGAGGCAGAATTTAAGCTCCCAACGTCACGTCTGTTGGACTATTTTGACAAATGGACAAAACAATTTCGAAACAAATTCTCCACCGCCCGCTATGTTCCCCCACTCAGTTTGTTTCGCTTTTCGTCGTTGGACACCATTTAAAGCGCGCTCGAACCTGCGGGACGTTGCAAAACGACGTTGTTTCCATGCCTCCACCATTTGGAGTCGCTCCTTCTTTTAATTTAGGCGCCGTCCATATATATCTGTTTCCGTTTGAATACGCAACTTTATCTTTGCGGTGAAAACGGTCACCCGGAAATGCAACTCCAGAGTGGAGATGTACGAACATGCCGCTTTCGTTTTCTCGAAAACGATGACGTCACGAGGTCGAAGTCAACGGCCATCGGTTTCCAAGAGTTCCGTTTTCGATGACCATTTTCATCGGATACGTCAGTGTGGACGGAAGGCAAAATGAACAAACGGACTTGCGTTTTCAAACGAAAACGGACACGTGTGGCCTGTGCCTTAGGTTTTGGTTGTCTCACTTACAGGTTGTTCCTGTTGAACATCTATTTACACTTAGATACTTTTATTAGTTTTGCTATATTTATCCATTTTGTGTAGTACTTTCTTTTTCTCTGTTGGTTTATTCTTAGATTGAGCGCATCTATAAATTGGTACGAGTTTTAGTGATTGAGTAAGTAAGTAAGTAAGTAAGTAAGTAAGTGAGTAAGTAAGTAAGTAGGTAGGTAGGTAGGTAGGTAGGTAGGTAGGTAGGTAGGTAGGTAGGTAGGTAGGTAGGTAGGTAGGTAAGTAAGTAAGTAAGTAAGTAAGTAAGTTCTTTAATTTAAGAGGTTAACACTAAATAGTGTAGAAACACTAATAAACATGTGGCCCTCTATCTAAAACTATAAGAAAATACAAAGTTAAAAACTACAATATTCTAGAAATAATATTAATTGAAACCTACATGTAAAAATCCAAGAAATCTAATCGTTCTTTTAAAAATTACCCCTAACGGCACGTTTAAAAAGATTTTAAACGTTTAAGTGTTATTGATTGCATAAAACATATAATCAAGCGTGTTTCCCTAAACAACAACAACAATAATAGTAAGCATAATCATAATCATAATAATCATAACAGTTTGTTTTTACTTTGATTTTTTTTTATTAGAAAGAAAAATCAAAGTAAAAACAAACTCAAGACTTGAGTGCAGTGACTATGAGTACGTTTTCCCTAACTGTCACGTTTGATTAGTTATTCGGGGGTTTGCATTTTAACTCCTTTTGTTATTGAGTTTTTTGCTTCGTATTATATTCCAATATTTGATACTTTTCTATTGTTGTGAAGCTAATGTAAGGGTGTGTTTTCGACTTCAATTTTAGAATACAGTTGTTATTTCCTTTGGATAGTTTTAATGGATATTTTCCAGATTATTTGACATTTTCCAGCTGTTGTTCAAAGATTAGAGTTAACAGCTCTGCTGTGGATAGGTTTGCCTACTTCAACATTGGCTTGTGCCTCCTCGAAGGTTGAAATCAAGCCAAAACACTTAAAGATTTTATCAGCCTGATTGGTTTCCCTTTCTATCTATTTTCTTAGAACAGTTGTGTTTTTCTTTCCTGTAAGTGTTTTTTGGCAAAACCAATTCTTATCTCTGGTTGGAACCACCTGGCCTTGGTTGAATTACAGTCGTAAACATGTTTACAGCACACTATAAAGTAAGGCGTGATTTGAGTGATACTTGTAGAGTAGAAGTAGTATTGAGAAGAATTGTTGTAGAGTTTATGTAGTGAAAAATCAGTCCATAAAGAATATAGAAGAGCTACAAAGATTCCTGGTGCCTCTCTGTTGAGTAAAGCGAGTGTCCTAGCTACACTCGAGACCTTTCTGATCTCGAACTCGCCAACCCCATGGCTTGTACTTTGTGAAGGTATTTGACAAGAACTTGATTCCATTGGTATGCGCTCACTAAAAATATCTATGATGTAGTCATTTCAAAGTTTTCCTTACAACTGTGTAACAATTCCTTTTTTGAGTCCTTAGAGGAAATCCTACAACGCCCGGGGGGGGGGGGGGGTACTCCCCTATATAAGGTATATATGTATGTGCCGCCCCAAAGGGTATGGTTTTTGAGCCGTTTTGGTCTGAAAACGGGTATAGATTTTGACAATTACGGTCTGAAATCGGGTCGGGTTTTTGGGGCCGGGAATATTTACGAAAGCTTACAAACATATTTTTCTTCTCAGTACGTAACTGGAACGACTAACTGATAGCGAGAAAAAGAAATAAATAAACTATGTCATTCCAGCTTACTGTTACTCCTTGCGTCAACTTCCGTTCGGCACTGATGCATAATTATCAGGTCTGAAAACGGGTATGAATTTTAGAGGTCAGGTCTGAAAACGGGTGTGGAAAATGGCATGTTTAGGTCTGAAATAGGGTCGGGACTTGAAGACCCGGGCGGCACACCCCCACCAAGAATTCCGAGGAGTACCCCCCCCCCCCCCCCTCCCCGGGCTACAACGCTGCTGAGGAGTATTTTCCTGGGGTATTGTTTACTGTTCACGCTGGTTCTCACCGTTTGTGTCTGTGAATGAAAACCTAAATTATGACCATTCAAATGAAATCTACTGGGCAGTACTTTCCCGTGGTTCTGTTCGTTATTGTACTCTGTGGTTGCATCCTGTGGATCCAAAAAATTATGAGAGTAAGTAAATGCCAGTCAACTGGTTTTAATTGTCGTCTCATATGTGACTCATGTCCTTAAGGTGGGGGTTCACCTGAAAGCCGTTTTCACGCCGCTTAAAATCGGTCAAATGGAAATATCTTGTTTGCATTTCAAGCAATACAAAAACCCTCCATCCATAACACAAATCAATGATTTGGGGTGTTTTATGAATTTTTGGGTGATTTTTAGGTATATTTGGAAGGAAATAATTTTTCTTGAAGGATTGGTAAAATTAAAAGAAATAAGAAATGTTGAAGATTTAGTGAAGTTTTAAAATTAGAATTTGTAGTTAATAACTAATAGACGGATACCAAGTTAGTCCACTAGCAACCTGGGGTGCTCTTGCGGGGTTATCGACTGTCTGTTAGTGTTCCAAAAATCATTTTCTTTTTTCTATCCATTCTTAAAACCTCGTCAAATTTCACTCAAATTCAGGTAGAGCCCCACCTTAACAGATGCTAGTGAGCTTACGCAACTGGACGGCTGAGGGAAGGGGACGGCAAGGTGAAAACCACGAGTGCTAGGAATGTTACAATCTAGAGTCATGAATACTTAGCCGTCACGTTGGTAACACAAGCACAATTTGCCGTCCCACCACATCAGCCGTCCTGCACTAAAGCCAAATACCCTTGTCACGCTATTTACATGCCGTCACGCGGGCTCGTCACGGGTTGGCTCACGTGGCAAGCCTTCAATCAGGTGACAAAGGACTGGGACAAAAATGGCGTCTAAGGGTGTAGAAGCTGTGCTTCAAGAAGCTAAGAATTCTTTCCAAGAACAGTTCAAGGCTAGCCCCACATTCGCGGTTTGTGCACCGGGAAGAGTGAATCTTATCGGCGAACACACAGACTACAACGATGGCTTCGTTTTTCCGATGGTAAGGAAGATAAATTTTGTGTTAACAACGAGAAATCGTAAGACTCATTTGATTAAGACACACTGTCATAAGCTTTATACCATGCTATCATCACTGAAACGTCTACTTACAAGGAATTAAATTCGACAAAAGTTTGTGAAAAGTTCTTTCCTTTTTCAATTTAATCAACTGGCCAACCGTTTCTACGCGTGAGATGGTGATGGAAAATTCCAAATATTCCTTATTCCAATCTTTCAATTCCTGATGCAAATTCAATTAAGTACCCATGTAAGAATTATTTGAAAGCTGCATACAGGGGCCACCACTCTTTAATTACCACAGCCAGTAATTTGTGTCAGAGGGGTGGCTGTCGTACATATACACACCTTCCATCATGTGTACAATAAGCTCCCTCGGTTGTCTTTTCAAATTTGAACCCCTCTCCATCTGGGTCATTTGCTGGCAAAAATATCTGTGGATAGTTTCTTCGCACTCCGATAGTCTTTTAATGGAATTTTGTCATTATATCTTGGCTGCTATCAAGCGAATAACGTCTTTCCGATTTTCAATATGTTACTAAAAATAGTGTGATACTGTCCCTTTAATGTATCCCAGAAAGCTGTTGGGTCTTATCATTCGTGGTTTTTACCTCCTGTCACAGAATCCCTTGCAGATTCCACACTCATTGGTTCACAAACTGAAGAGGGCCCTATCTTGTATCTTTCCCTTTTTTTGAATTTTCATTCTTGACAAACATTCCAACAATCAGACAATCTCCAATATCCAATTTACATTTCACTTTCCTCTATTCATGATTGACAGTTCTGTTCTCAATTCGTTCTGACTCGATCTGACCTTACATTACTAAGATTTACCCAGTTCTTTTTGTGCAACAAGTGGGGGTGGGGATGATCGCATTTGGAATTGACCGAGACATAACAACTGATCATACTATTTTGTTTTTTGCTACAGGCATTAGAGTTGGTGACAGTTTTTGTAGGAAGAAAGTCAGATGGTGATGTCTGCCGGTTAGGAACTTGTGCTAAAGGAGCAGATGAACCGCACATGATCACATTCCCTGTTCCAACACCTGATAGTCCATTGACACCTGGCAAACCATCTTGGGCTAACTACGTCAAGGGTGTTATTGCCAATTTCCCAAGACAAATCCCCGCCTTTGATGCCATGATTGTCACTTCAGTTCCGCTTGGTGGTGGCTTGTCAAGTTCTGCGTCACTTGAAGTTGCCACATACACATTCCTAGAGCAGCTGACTGGGAAAGATGAAAAAGACTTGAAAGCCAAAGCTCTGGTGTGCCAGAAGGCTGAACATGACTTTGCTAATATGCCATGTGGAATCATGGACCAGTTCATTTCGGTCATGGGCAAGAAAGGCAATGCATTACTGCTTGACTGCAGGTACACTTAAACCTCTTCTTATGATCAGTGTTAAGTTCATTCTTACAACTTTTTTAACAGCAGCTTGTTAAACATCACAACAGCAATTTATGGACATTTAACATTGATTTTCACAATTTTCATTGCTTAACTTTCTTTAAACTGAACGTTGAAGTACAGTGTGTTGAAGACATGATATTGCAATTTTTTGTCCTTCATTTTTTTAAGGTGACTAACCTCATTTGAACTGAAACTAAAATAATATCTGGTGTGAAAATCTTTTGTTAAAGTAAGGGCAACAGAAACATTGAATCTGAAAATCTGAATTATGAATTAGCTTTCAGTCATTTTGGCTTTCATAGGATGTGACAATTTATGTACTATGCATGTAGTGTATGCTTGGTTTCAGCTTGGGGCTCATTTTATTTAATGAAATTATCAGCTTTTATAATCCAAATATTTTTACTTTTCTTTTAATTGTTTAAAGTGCATCACTTTCAAGACGCAATGTATCCTACCTTACTGTAGATACCATAGCCAGCACATACACTGTACATGTATCCCAAAGCTATGTAACTGTACAAATATTTAACAATTAGCCTGTGAAATCGCGCAGAATAATAATTATTTACCTGATACTTAGCTGTCAATGGCCAAGTTGGCTAAAATCAGAGGATACAATGTATCCTGCAAGATTGAGCAGGATTTACATGTATTGTTTTATTATCCAACATATTGTTAACAAAACCCATTTTTTTTTTGTAGAAAAGCTCCAGACAATCTTTATCTTGCCATTTTTCTTCAACACACAGAATTACATATAGTTATCGCAGGATATGCACGATGACCATATTTGGGCAGTGTTAAAGTGTGTTGAAAAATAAGTACAGATATTTGCCCTTTAAAGTTTCGAACAGGTATATATGTCTTCATGCTATATATAGGTTGTTGTTTAAAATCCTTAGTTACAGTGAGGGTGTTAATTGTTTAAGTGTGAATAACTCTTTGAAAACAAAAGTGTTAAGCGACTTTTTGTGAAAGTACAGTGTACCAGCTTATGGCTTAATTTTTGTAAATTTTTGCTGACATTTTCCATTAGATCAATGGAAGCCAAACTTGTTGCTATGACAAACCCAGAGTTGGTTGTTTTGGTAACCAACTCAAATGTGCGGCATGAGTTGACGGGAAGTGAGTACCCAACAAGGAGGAAGCAATGTGAAACAGCTGCAGCAGCGCTAGGGAAGCCCAGTCTTAGAGAAGTAACCATGTCAGAATTGGAAGGTAGGGTACATGTTTGCAGCCACACTCACATTATGATTAAGTTAGTAACTATTGGTTTTCAAAGTCTTGAAATTTGTTCCCCTCGTGTACTGCAAATGTGTGAATGTGAGTTCTCAAACTCATGAATAACTCATGAGGAAAAAACAAAGGGAATCATGACCATGAAGGAGGTTTGGAAATGTGATCTTAATTATCATAAATTAAGATAAGAATTGTTAATGAAGTTAATAATTATTGAATTCTGAATGGCTTTCTTAAAAAGCAAATTGAATTAGTGTTGATGATTTCGCTGTTAAAATTTGGGTCCTTGGAAAAATACTGAAAATCTCTTAATATTTGTACAACAGTTAGGTATGTGTAGAAGTAAGGCATTGAGAGTTTCTAGTACTGTTGGTGTGAAATTGGTTGTTTTAAAGGAAATTGTTACAAAGTCTTGGTGGTAAGGATGAGGTCTTGTAAGAATGTACATGAACTGACCTAATTGTAGCAGGTGGATGTCATTGAATTATGATAGCTTAAATGATGCTGAATTACAATGCTATTTGCCTATGTTGACTAACAGTGATGCTAAACTTCACAGCTAACAAGGGAAAGCTTGAAGATGTTGTGTTCCGCCGAGCACGACACGTTGTCGGGGAAATCCAAAGGACCACTGAAGCAGCTGTAGCACTTGAGAAAGAAGATTATGACAAATTTGGAAAGCTGATGGTGGAAAGCCACAACTCTCTTCGGTAATGGAAGATATCTTTATTTATAACAACTTTATTTGCATAACAATCAGTAAACAAGAAATGCCAGAAAACAGGGTGCCAACAGGGAGGACCTGAATTATACTGCCCTAAAAGCTTACAAAGCTTTACGCTAATGCTATCTTGGAAATTGTATGCTGTCTATGATATAATGTGTCCACAAATACATGTAGGAAGCTCAAGGCGGAAAATTGATCAAAAGTTAACTTGTAGCCAACAACAGAGAATCTTGCCAAATCCGCTTACCCCATTGCTAGGGGCAGACTTTGTGAAGGCAGTCTGGCCAAGTTGTTGAAAGTATACCAGAGGTGTAATCTGACTATAATATAATATTATTATCGTCTCGGGAAACGTCAGGACTCGAGGGAAAACAAAACTAACTAGTTTCCCGAGGGACCGTACATTAAGTGCTTTGTTATATATTTAGACTTTCCCTTCAACAATCATAGCAAAACAAACTGAGAGGGCAACGACTGTGGAATTGTATCCCGATCAGATCAGGATACTGTACATTTGTATTTGATCAGGGGCACGTGACCAAGAATCAACCAATCACAGTGCTCGTTTTGTTGAGTGCAAATCTACATGTAGGTATATGGCAAAAGGAGGTATCATGGTAAACCCCAGTTTCAAATCCTAATGACAACACTTTGTAAATAGTCAACTGGTTTAAAGCCTCCCTACAAGTTTGGATTTTTACAGACGTTTAAGCTTAATAGTTTGCGTTATGTCTTTCAGTTATTTATAGTGTCCCCAATTAGCAAGGCAGTGCTAAATTAATTTACCCTTAAATAAAGTTATGAAGTTATAAAGTTAATATGATAGAACTTAGCGAATTGCTTCTTGGAAGTATACATGTAAAAAAAAAAATTGGATGGGGAGAGAGGAAAGAAGGCGGTGAATAGTTTTACTATAGCAATGGAGAGCACTAGTTTACACTTTCTTTTTGATCCAATTTTCCTGTTCTCTTATTGCTGTAGAGATGACTATGAAGTAAGCTGCGAAGAGCTTGATTTACTGGTTAAACTTGCTTGTGAGGTGGATGGAGTGTATGGTTCCCGTATGACAGGTGGAGGTTTTGGTGGATGTACTGTGACTCTGGTCAAACAGTCATCAGTGGATGCTCTAATTAAACATATTCAGGTGGGTATCCTGTGGTATTTCAGACCATCAATGAACAGTCTAATTTAAGGACAGTGCCTACCTATTTACCTTTGCTACTGTGCATACGTTCTTCGCATCTCGAGATACTTGGGTTTTCTATAAGTGGTGCTTACTAATACAGGGATATTTTGTATTTTATTTTGGGGGGTAACCTGGAGGCATCTTTTAGAGATAATAAAGCTTCACTTTGGCAAAAAAAAAGCCATACATTGCTTTGTATTTACGGTTTTTTAGAATAATTGTTGCTTAATTATCTCTGAAAGATGTGTGGTTACCCCCAATTTTCTTTTTTGATTCCAATAGCCCTTGCTAAGATCTACTTTGCCCGCATAGTCATAACCTGCGCAAACATACTTTGGTATTAGTAGGCACCATCCTAAATGTATTTAGTTGAGTGGTCTTGTGGTTACTACAGAACTGTTATTTAAAGCAATCTGTTTATCAAGGAATGCAGTATTTCCTGGAAATTTTAGTAGGCAAACATTATATCGAGGTTTTTGTATTATTCCTAAATGCAGTTTCTTATTAAAACTTTCTGCATTGGAAAATTTAATTAAAATATGAATCATTTGAAACTTATCATGAAATAACAAATAGTACCTTTTGGGAAATAAACTGTAATTATTTCTTGCAAAATAAACATACATTGCATGCCAAATGACTGGACATTATGTCCAGGCTCTGGTTTTGAATGGAACCTGTTTAGATCATACAACATCAGTGATAAGAATTTTTGAAGTAATCCATTATATATCAAACGCAAGGAGGAGTGTTTCATCTTGATTTCCAAACACCAAGAAGTGAGTTAAAAAATGAGGTGCAGCCGAGTTTTTTTTCTTATTTACTTCGAGTTGTTTGGAAATCGGGTAAAACACTCTTTCGTGTGTTTGATATAGCTTCTCAAACCATTCATAATTCTTGGAGAAGTTCAAAGCAAACTTGCACCAAATTATATGATAATTAAAATCACATTTCCAAACCTCCAGTTCTTCATGGTAGTGATTTTCTTTGTTTTCTCTTCACAAATTATTAATGTCTGGTAAAGAACAAACTAAGTTAATGAAATCAAAGTGTGTGTACCACTAACACTTGAAGTAATATATAAAACACGAGAAAGCGTGTTTCATCAGATATCCAAACACTGAGAAGTAGGTTGAGGAGAAAAGCAGATCCCTGTATTAGTAGGTACCACCAATAGGAAACCCGAGTATCTCGAGATGCGCAAAACGCGTGCGCAGTAACAAAAGTAGGCACCGTCCTTAAACCCGTTAGTCAGTAACCGCAAACTAATGATAAATTTTTGTTTTGCCTTTTTTTTAGGAGGGGTATGGAAACAAGGCTACATGTATAGTGACCAGCCCAGCTGATGGAGCAAAAGCTCTGAGCCTGTGATGCTAGAATTCAGTTTTCAATGTAATGCCAAGAAGAAAGCGTGCTTAAAAAAAATAGAAGAAGAAGAAGAAAGCGTGCCAAAAGTAAATTATTTAGCGTTACTTAGGTTTTTTAAATTTCTAAACACAGTTTTAAGTTCATTCATTGAAAACGCTAATCTAAATGACGTAGTATTTTTTGTAGGTAGCGCATTTTTCCGTATGGGCTAGGTAATAGTCAAAGGTTGTTAAAACTGAAAGTGGAATAAACTAGAGCCACTGCTCTTATTCGCCATTATTCGTTATCATTTCAATTTAATATTTAGTTTTGCATGAATGCCAGTAACAATACGTTAAGAACCCCAGGTGACTGACTGGCTGAGTGACTGCTTAGAGGAAGGGCTAACTGATGAACAGGCAGAAAGAATGCCTTCAGACTGAATGAATGTCCAGCCTAATGACTGACTGGGTAGCTTGCTGACTGACTGACCGATTTACTGACTGTTGACTGGCTGAATAACTGACTGATTAGCTGATTAACTGAATTACTGACCAGCTGACTGACTGTTTGACTGAATAACTGACTGAAGGGCTGGACCAGAACGTTCTGAACTATTGGCTATTTTCACAAATTTGAGATCGCAAACGAATTCGTCAAAACCATCTTGACGAATTCGAGACCTGAAAAGAGTGAACCTATGGCTTGATTTTTGGCTATTTTGAGGTATTAGAAACCAGGAAAGGGTAAACTTATTTCTCGATTTTTGGCCATTTGACAAATTTGAGAATAGAAAGGAGTGAACTTATTGCTCCATTTTTTGCTATTTTCACCAGAAACTGGAAAGAAGTGAATTTTTCTTTTCTTTTCACGAATTTGAGACCAGAAAAAGGGTGATTTTTTGAAGGGTAGTGAACTTATTGCTCGATTTTTCGCTATTTCCATGAATTTGAGATCAGAAAGGGTAAACATATTCCGTGAATTTGAGACGAGAAAGCAATGAACTTGTTCCTTGATTTTTTTTTTATGATTTTAACGAATTTGAGGCCAGAAAGAAGTGAACTTATTGCTCAATCTGTGGCTATTTTCGGTAATTGGAAACGAGAAAGGAGGGAAATTATTGCTGGTGGTTTTTTTTTTTCCTTTTTTTGTTTTGTTTTTTTCTATTTTCACGAATTTGAGACCAGAAAGGAGTGAACTTATTACTCGATTTTTACCTTGTTTTTTGACAAATTTCAGAGAAGGAAGGAATGAACGTATCGCCCAATTTTTTTTCAATGTTTTCCTGAATTTGAGACCAGAAAATATTGACGTTACTGCTCGTTGAGTGAAGTATTTGAGTGCTCAATTTGTGGCTATTTTGACGAATCAGAAAACAGAAAGGAATGAACTAATTTCTTGAGTTTGGGTTATTTTGTCGAGTATGGGAACTGAAAAGACTGAAATTATTGCTCGATTTTTCGCTCTTTTGACAAATTTGACAATAGAAAGGAGTGAACTTATTGCTCGGTTTATGGCTATTTTCACGAATTTGAGATAAGAAAGGAGTGACCTTATTATTCGATTTTTGGCCATTTTGATTACTTTGAGACCTTAAAAGAGTGAACTTTATCACTCGATTTATGGCTTTTTCTTCCAGTAATTTGAGACCAGAAAGGAGTGAACTTATTGCTTGATATTTGGATTTTTTCACGATTTTGAGACCAGACCAAGTTAGCCAATCAGGATATCTTCCTCCTTGTTCATAAAATACAAAACGACATGTTTTCAATAATTCGTTGTTGCGTCACTTGCCTGTTGGACTTTGCAAGGAGGCGTGACCGTCAATCAAATTCGCGTATCCTGATTGGCTAACTTGTAAAAAAAAGTTTGTTGGGTGGCCACGGTAAGGCGCGTCGCACCGGTAACACTCATCTCTATTAACCCCCTTTGGAATATTTCTTGGACACTGGTCCCTTGCGAGGCACCAGAGGAGGTTTCCGAACACACTGAGATTCAATATTCAGCTTTTGTTTCAATAACTGCCGGGGACCAAAAATTTGAATTTTCTGCAATGGTGCCGCCAAAGGAACCTGACCCGAGTGGTGTTAAAGCACCAACGTTTTGTCAGGGCCATTATCCGTACATAAAAATCACTCCCAATGGGGTTTTTCGACACGCCAAGTTACCTGGGGACATAAACAACTGAAAAATGGCGACTTCCTGATTTTGTCGATTTGGCCATATCCCCAATACCACCCCCCATTGGAGAAAATTCAATTTTTGATCGCCAGAAAAATATTCATAGAAAAGCTGCCAAGCGAATCGGCGTGTCCGAAAACCTCCTCTGGAACGATTTTTGGAACTCCCAAGGGACCAGAGTCAAAGAAATAGCCCAAAGAAAATGAAGTTCTTTCCGCTTTCATATTCGTGAAAATAACCAAAAATTGAGCAATGAGTTCACTCCTTCCTGCTCCCAAACTCGACCAATTAGTTTTCTCCTGTCTGCCCTCAAATTCGTGAAAAAAGCCAAGAATCGAACGATGAGTTCACTCCTGTCTCCTGTCTCCTGAATTGCCAAAAATGAAGACATAAATTCACTCCTTGTTGGTCTCAAATTCGTGAATCGAGCCAAAAATCGGAAAAAAAGCTTTACTCCGGTGTGGTCCCAAATCTGTGAAAATGGCCAAAATTTTAGCAATAAGTTCATTCCTTTCCTGTCTTCAATACGTGAAAATGGCCAAAATCAAGCAATAAGTTCACCCCTTTCTGGTCTCAAATTCGCAAGAATAGTTAAAAGTCGAGCAATAAATTTATTCCCTTCTGGTCTAAAATCCGTGAAAATGACCAAAATTTCTGATTTTTGCCAAAATGAAGCAGTAAATTAGCTCCTCGTTGGCCTCAGAGAAAGCAATAAGTTCTTGCTTTCTGGTCTCAAATTCGTGAATCAGCCAAAAATCGGGCAAAAAGGTCACTCCGGCGTGGAGTCAAATCCCTGAAAATGGCCACAATTTTAGGAATAAGTTCATTTCTTTCCGATCTTCAATACTTGAAAATAGCAAAAAATCGAGCAATAAGTTCATTCCTTTATGGTATTTAGTTCGCGGGAAAAGCTAAAAATCTGATCTCGAATTCGTGAAATGGAAATATTTCCTTTGGAAACAGATTTGTTGCGAGGAAACAAAAATTGTTTCAAAATTGTTAAGAGACATTTGATATCCAAACCATTTTGAATAGCAGTGTCCGGAATTAAAATTGAGTATGACTTCGCATCGCATCGTTCCGTATCGTGCTGTGTTGTGTTGTGTTTTCTTGTCTTGTCCTCTGTTGTATTGTATTGATTTTTTTCTGGTTTGGTGTAGTGTTTTGTTTTACTTACAAGTAGGTATGTATTCGTTTTTTTGTTAAGGCATATGTTGTAGCCGTAGCGGAACAACTACATTTCGCAGTATAGTTCCAGTCCCGGCAATAGCTTTCCTTCTGTGCGCGGTCAGAGCGGTTCAAGGATCGCTAAAATGGTGTTTGCGGACCCGCTTGACTCTGCTGTCGCAGAGTGCCCGACGGGCGTGACTGCGAAGCGGTGCGCAGATCCTGGAGAGTGAAGAATAGATTTTTCACGAATAGCGTCAGAGTTCGACCAGGAGAGCTTATTCTGTTCTATTGCGGTAGCGATCGCTAAATGAAAGCTACGCACACTCGACCAAGTGTAAGTAGATGCACGCTCCATTAGAAGTTGAAGATGTGTCATCAAGGCTGGTTTACTTAGATCAGGTTGTTGCTTTTGGAATTCTAAAAACCCATTAACGAAATCCTGGAGCTCTAAGGCATCATGAAGTATCGTACCTTTTGAGGAGAAGACGTAGTTATTGGGTATGGTAGATCCGGGTTTCATCGTTTTCCGCAGTTGCTCCAGCGTGGGGATCACTCGGAACGGAGCGGTGGAAGTGGCTGGCGTAGATGTCAGTGCGGCCTGCAGGGAAAGTGGCTGTTCGACAACCTTAGGTGTCTGTGGAGACTCTGGAGTCGCACCTTTTAATTTAGCCATCTCCAGTTGGGCCTTCGTTATTTCTAGCTCAAGCTTTAGGTTGTCATTCTTGAGTTTCTCGATTTTTAATAGAGTTTCTGGGGAGGAGGCGGGTGGAGGATCTTTCTTGGAGTTTCGTGCCTCTGATTTACCCGCTGATCTGGTGGAGGTTTTCTTGGATTTTGCTTTCTTAGGACGGGCGCCGGTTCATTCAAGGAGTTCGGTGCCCATGGAGGCCATGAGTTCCGTCAAATTGTCCACATCATAGATGTAGTCATCTTTATCTAAGTGACTGGCCATGACGACGAATTGACAAAAAGGCTGAGAGAATTAGATGTGAGCGGACGAAAGATATTGCTCTTGCTTTCACAAAGGATAACACAGGAATGAATGATCTTTGACACGCACGACATCTAAGTAAATCTGTAGTAATTAACCCTTTTAACATATCTACAATAAAAACACTCACCATTTTGAACAGCAGTGTCCGGAATTCAAATTGACTGATGACTTCGCATTGCATCGTACCGTATCGTGCTGTGTTGTGTTGTCTTGTCTTGTCTTGTCCTCTGTTGTATTGTATTGATTTTTTTCTGGTTTGGTGTTTTCTGGTTTGGTGTTTAGTGTTTTGTTTTACTTACAAGTAGGTATGTATTCTTTGTTTTGTTGTGTTGAGTAGGTATGTTTTGCGGTTTATTGTGCTTGTGTTGTGTCCTATTGTGTTGTCCTTTGCTAGTGTTGTTTTGTGTTTTGTTTGGTTTGGATGGGATGATTGGATGGAAAGATAATTGTATTCCGTTTGAATTGTAGTGTATTATGGAAATCAATGGGTTTTATGAATAAAAAAAGAAGAGGGTTCATTCTTTATACTGTGCGTTATAGGTTTACTGATTCCGCCCAAACCATCCGGGTGGTGTCCCACTTATATAGGCAAATAACAATAGCTTGATGGCAAACCAATCAGAAGCGAGTAGCGTCATCACTTATTAACCAACAGGAAAAGAAGCAATAGAATAATTAATGCAAAGAGCTTGACATAATTAAAATGGATTAACATAACCCACTCAACACAAAGAAAGAGAATGTAGACAGACCATTAATCTTGTAGTAAATATTCGCGTTCTGTAAACTCTGCTGCTAGATAACAATAGAAAGAGATTCACGTAAGATATTTCTGATGTATTGAGCTATTGGAAGACAAGTATTCAATCACGGATTCTCCGGAAAATCGACCTTAAACAACCTTTGCTTCAGTCTTCGTAAGTTAGTTTCGTGGGGAATTCGGTTCGCTGGTGTATGTGTTGACGTAATTTCAAATCAGCTGTGTTCGTTTGCTATAAAGTCATTTTGTTGCGTAAACCTCAACTTTCTTCCAGTTGATCTCTTCAAAATTACAAATTTTCCGTTGGATTCCCTTAGGAAGCTTAAGGATCGTATGGGGATGATTTCTGTAACGGTATACACCTTTACTGGTACTAGCTTGCGCGACAATTTCTGGACTCAAATTCGTGGCAATAGGCCAAAGTCGGACACTAAGTTCACTCCTGTTTTTGACCAAATTCGTTCAAATACTAAAAAATGGAGCTATAAGTTCCATTCGTTCTGTGTCAAATTCGGGAAAATAGACAAAACTAAAGACATAAGTCTATTCTTTCTGATCTCAAAATTATGAAAATAGCCAAAAATTGAAAGTAATAAGTTCATTGCTTTCTGGTCTCAAATTCGTAAAAATAGCCAAAAATCGAGCAATAAGTTCATGCCTTTCTGGTGTGAAATTCCAGAAAATACCAAAAATGCAGAGATAAGTGTATTCATTTCAGATCTCAAACTGGTGAAAAAGGGCAAAAATCGAGCAATTAGTTCACTCTTTGTTGGCCTCCAATTCGTGAAAATAGCCTGGGAGAGGGTAATAAGTTCATCGCTTTCTGGTCTCAAATTCGTGAAAATAGCAAAAAAAAAACCAAAAATCGAGCAATAAGTTCATTGCTTTCTGGACTAAAATTGAAAAAATCGAGAATCAAGTTGATTCCTTTCAGTTCTCAATTGATGAAAATGGCCAAACATCGGACAATAAGTTCACTTCTTTTTGGACCAAATTCGCTAAAATAGCCAAAAAAAGGAGCAATAAGCTAAGTTAAAATACCCCGCGTGTAAGAACCTAGAAAATTAAGAACCTCCTGGCAATTTTGCTACTTTAATACCCCAAAATATAAGAACCTGTTTAGCCAAAAAAATTCCAACAGGTTCTTATATGCGGGGTTAAACTATTTTATTTATAATATTTTACCAAAAAGGTTGTCTCTGGAGATCAAAAAATTGCACAGTGAAACTAAAAATGCACAATGTATGTTAAATGTTGTTGAAACTGGTTTGTTCTTGATTATAAGCATTTATTCTATAAAATACTGTAACAGTTTATAATGAAGAACAAACCATATATTATACTACAGTATTTTCTAATCCGTAAAAATTAAGAACCTAATTAAGAACCTACTTAGCCTAAATTGCCAGTAAGTACCCCAAAATATAAGAACCTGTTTTGCCAAACTCTAAAAAAGTAGGTTCTTACACACGGGCTTTTAATGTATTCGGGCAAAACGTTCACTCTGTTGTGGTCTCAAATCCGTGAAAAAAGCCAAAATTTTAGCAATAAGTTCATTCCTTTCCGGTTTTCAGCTCGTGAAAATAGCCAAACTCGAGCAATAACGTCACTCCTTTCTGGTCTCAAATTTGCGAGAATAGTTAAAACTCGAGCGATAAGTTTATTCCTTTCTGGACTAAAATCCGCGAAAATAGGCAAACATTAGCAAATAAATTAATTTTTGCTAGCCCTCAAATTGGTCAAAATAGCTTAAGATCGGGCAAAAATTTCATATCTTCATATCTTCATAATCCCAAAAAATCTGGCAATGCATTCATGCCTTTCTGGTTCCAAATTATCGGAAATAGCCAATTCGAGCAATTAGTTCAGTCCTTTGTGAACTAAAATCAGTGGAAATGAACAAAAATGGTGAAAACGGCCAAAAATGAAGCCATAAATTCACTCCTTATGAGCCTCAAATTGGTCAAAATAACCTCAAAGAGAGCAATAAGTTCCTTGCTTTCTGGTCTCAAATTCGTGAAAAAAGCCAAAAATCAAGCAAAAACTTCACTCTGGTCCTGACTCAGATCCGTAACAATGGCCAAAATTTTAGCAAATTTTAGTTCATTTCTTTTCGGTCTTAAATTCGTGAAAATAGCAAAAAATCGAGCAATAAGTTCATTTCTTTATGGTCTCAAATTTCCGGAAAGATCTAAAATTCGAGGAATAAGTTCATCGTGCAAACGAAATATTTCTTTTGGAAACAGATTTGTTGCGAGGAAACAAAATTGTTTCCAAATTCGTAAGAAACATTTGATATTCAAAACATTTTGAAAAGCAGTTTCCGGATTAAATTAGGTATCAGCTTCGCATCGCGTCGTACCCTATCGTATCGTGCTGTGTTGTGTTGTGTTGTGTTCTGTTGTCTTGCCTTGATTTCTATTGTATTGTATTGGATTTTATTGTATTTCCCTTGTGTTGTGTATTGTTTTGTTAAGTAGGTATGTTTTCTTTGTTTTGTGTTTGTTGTGTTGTGTTGTGTTGTGTTGAGTAACTATGTTTTGTCAATTTATTGTGCTTCTGTTGTGTTCCATTGTGTTGTCCTTGCCTAGTGTTGTTTTGTGTTTTGTTGAAGGGTGATTGGATGGAAAGATAATTGTATTACGTACTGAATTGTAGTCTATGAATAACAAAAGAAGAGGGTTCATTCTGTATACTGTGCGTTATAGGTTTACTGATTCCGCCCAAACCATCCGGGTGGTGTCCCACTTGTATAGGCAAATAACAATAGCTTGATGGCAAACCAATCAGAAGCGAGTAGCGTCATCACGTATTAACCAACAGGAAAAGAAGCAAAAGAATAATTAATGCAAAGAACTTGACATAATTAAAATGGATTAACATAACCCACTCAACACAAAGAAAGAGAATGTAGACAGACCATTAATCTTGTAGTAAATATTCGCGTTCTGTAAACTCTGCTGCTAGATAACAATAGAAAGAGATTCACGTAAGATATTTCTGATGTATTGAGCCATTGGAAGACAAGTATTCAATCACGGATTCTCCGGTAAATCGACCTTAAACAACCTTTGCTTCAGTCTTCGTAAGTTAGTTTCTTGGGGAATTCGGTTCGCTGGTGTGTTGAGTGACGTAATTTCAAATCAGCCGTGTTCGTTTGCTATAAAGTCATTTTGTTGCGTAAACCTCAACTTTCTTCCAGTTGATCTCTTCAAAATTACAAAATTTTCCGTTGGATTCCCTTACAAAGCTTAAAGGATCGTATGAGGATGATTTCTGTAACGGTATACACCTTTACTGGTACTAGCTTGCGCGACAATTTCTGGACTCAAATTCGTGGTAATAGGCCAAAATTGAGCAATAGGTGCACTCCTTTCAGTTCTCAAATGCAAGAAAATAGCAAAAAAATCGAGCAATAAGTTCATTCCTTTCTAGTCTTAAATTCGTGAAATTAGCACAAAATCGAGCAATAAGTTCCGTCCTCTCTGGTCTCAAATTCATGAAAATAGCCAAAAAGTGCTAAAATTGCAAAAATCGAGAATCAAGTTGATTCCTCTCTGTTCCCAAATTCGTTTAAATGACCAAAAATCGGCACCAAGTTCACTCCTGTTTTTGACCAAATTTGTTAAAATAGCTAAAAAATGAGCTATAAGTTCAATTCTTTCTGTCTCAAATTCGGGAAAATAGACAAAACTAAAGACATAAGTCTATTCTTTCTGATCTCAAAATTATGAAAGTAGCCAAAAATGAACAGATAAGTTCATTCCTCTCCGCTCTCAAATTCCTGAAAATAGCCAATAGCAATACGTCCATACCTAACCGGTCTTTAATTCGTGAAAATAGCTAAGGATTTTGGCGATTTTCACGAATTTGAGAGCAGACAGGAGTGAACTTTTTCCTCTATTTTTTGCTATTTCCACAAATTTTAGACCAGACAGGAGTGAACTCGTTGCCCTTTTTTTGGCTATTTTTACGAATTTGAGAGTAGACTGGAGAGTAGACTGGAGTGAACTCTTTGCTGGATTTTTGGCTATTTTCACGAATTTCAGAACAGATGGGAATGAACTCTTTGCTCGATTTTTGGCTATTTTCAAGAATTTGAGAGCAGAAAGAAGTGCGCTCTTTTCTTGATATTTGGCTATGTTTAACATTTTTGATTATGTTCACCAATTCACGGAGGGTTGTGGGTTCAAATCCCATCTGGGACTCGGATTTTTTTCCGAGTCTTCGTTTCTCCCTAATTCACATTTAATATCCTGTTGTTGGTGTTGTTGTTGTTTCTCCGTTAGTTCACCAATTCAGTTGAGAAAATAAATGAGTGAAAAACTGCTCGATTTTTTGCTATTTTCGCAAATTTGAGATAAAAAACACCTGAACTCATTGCCAAATTTCCTGCTATTTTCAGAAGTTTGAGATCTGAAAGGAGTTGACTCTTATTCGTTTTTTGGCTATTTTCACGAATTTTAGCCTTCTCTCGATTTTTCACTATTTCCCTAATTTGAGAGCAGAAAGGAGTGACTTCTTTCGTCGATTGGTATATACCGCACAAGTGCTTTTCGCGCGCGCTGATTAGCTAGCTCGGAGGTGATTAGCCAAGTACTATTCACTTCCACTTTGGTGAATAATTGTTAATTATTGGCTATTTTCATGAATTAGAGAATAGGCATGACTGTCCTCTTTGCTCGATTTTTCTCTATTATCACGAATTTGAGAGCAGACAGGGGTGAACTCACTGCTCGATATTTGACTAGTTTTACGAATTAGAGTGCAAACACGAGCGAACTTTTTCTCAATTTCTGGTAATTTTGACAAACTTGAGAGCAGACAGCAGTGAAATCATTGCTCGATTTTGGGCTATTTTAACGAATTTCACAGAAAAAAGGACTAGCATTTTTTTCTTCCATTTTTTGGTTACTTTCGCGAATTGAGAGAAAATAGGGGTGAACTCTCTTCTCGATTTTTGACTATTTTCACGAATTGCAGAGTAGAAATTAGTGAACGCTTTGCTCGATTCTTGGCTAGTTTCACGAGTTTTCTCGGTTTATGGCTATTTTTACGAATTACAGAGCAGGCAGGAGTGAGATCTCTTCTCGATTTTTGCTGATTTTGAGACTAAATTCCTTGAAATAGCTGAAAATGGATCAATAAGTTCAAATTTTCTGTCTCAAATGAGGGGGAATAGACCAAAATAAAGACAGTTCTATTCTTTATGGTCTTAAAATCGTAAAAATAGCCAAAAACCGAGAGATAAGTTCATTCCTCTCTGCTTTCAAATTCTTGAAAATAACCAAAAATTGGGCAATTATTTCATTCCTTACTAGTCTCAAATTTGTAAAAATAGCCAAAAAGCGATGATTAAGTTATGTCCTGTCTGCTCACAAATTCATGAAAATAGCCAAAAATTAAGCATTAAGTCGATTGTCTCTGATTTAAAATTTCTAAAAAATAGCTTCAAATCAACCAATAAGTTCACTCCTGTCTCGTTTCAAAATTAGAGAAAATAGCTAAAAATCGGCAATAAGTTCATTCCTTGATTATCTAAATTCCTTGAAAGTTACCAAACATCAAGAAAAAATTTGATTCCTATCAGTTCTCAAATTCTTGAAAATAGCCAAAAATCGAGAGACAAGTTCAATCCTCTCTCTCTCTCAGATTCGTGAGAATAGTTAAAAACGAGCAAGAAGTTCATTGCTTTATGGTCACAAACTCGTGAATACAGCCAATCATCAAGCAATGAGTTCATGCCTTTCTGGTGTGAAATTCCAGAAAATACCAAAAATGCAGAGATAAGTGTATTCATTTCAGATCTCAAACTGGTGAAAAAGGGCAAAAATCGAGCAATTAGTTCACTCTTTGTTGGCCTCCAATTCGTGAAAATAGCCTGAGAGAGAGTAATAAGTTCATCGCTTTCTGGTCTCAAATTCGTGAAGATAGCAAAAAAAAAAAAAAACCAAAAATCGAGCAATAAGTTCATTGCTTTCTGGACTAAAATTGCAAAAATCGAGAATCAAGTTGATTCCTTTCTGTTCTCAATTGATGAAAATGGCCAAACATCGGACAATAAGTTTACTTCTCTTTGGACCAAATTCGCTAAAATAGCTACAAAAAAAGGAACAATAAGCTAAGTTAAAATATTCGGGCAAAACGTTCACTCCGTTGTGGTCTCAAATCCGTGAAAAAAGCCAAAATTTTAGCAATAAGTTCATTCCTTTCCGGTTTTCAGCTCGTGAAAATAGCCAAACTCGAGCAATAACGTCACTCCTTTCTGGTATCAAATTTGCGAGAATAGTTAAAACTCGAGCGATAAGTTTATTCCTTTCTGGACTAAAATCCGCGAAAATAGGCAAACATTAGCAAATAAATTAATTTTTGCTAGTCCTCAAATTGGTCAAAATAGCTTAAGATCGGGCAAAAATTTCATATCTTCATATCTTCTTAATCCCAAAAATCTGGCAATGCATTCATGCCTTTCTGGTTCCAAATTATCGGAAATAGCCAATTCGAGCAATTAGTTCAGTCCCTTGTGAACTAAAATTAGTGGAAATGAACAAAAATGGTGAAAACGGCCAAAAATGAAGCCATAAATTCACTCCTTATGAGCCTCAAATTGGTCAAAATAACCTCAAAGAGAGCAATAAGTTCCTTGCTTTCTGGTCTCAAATTCGTGAAAAAAGCCAAAAATCAAGCAAAAACTTCACTCTCGTCTTGTCTCAAATCCGTAACAATGACCAAACTTTTAGCAAATTTTAGTTTATTTCTTTTCGGTCTTAAATTCGTGAAAATAGCAAAAAATCGAGCAATAATAAGTTCATGTCCTTATGGTCTCAAAATTGTTTCCAAATTCGTAAGAAACATTTGATATTCAAAACATTTTGAAAAGCAGTTTCCGGATTAAATTAGGTTTCAGCTTCGCATCGCGTCGTACCCTATCGTATCGTGCTGTGTTGTGTTGTGTTCTGTTGTCTTGCCTTGATTTCTATTGTATTGCATTGGATTTTATTGTATTTCCCTTGTGTTGTGTATTGTTGGTTAAGTAGGTATGTTTTCTTTGTTTTGTGTTTGTTGTGTCGTGTTGAGTAGCTATGTTTTGTCAATTTATTGTGCTTGTGTTGTGTACCATTGTGTTGTCCTTGCCTAGTGTTGTTTTGTGTTTTGTTGAAGGGTGATTGGATGGAAAGATAATTGTATTACGTACTGAATTGTAGTCTATGAATAACAAAAGAAGAGGGTTCATTCTGTATACTGTGCGTTATAGGTTTACTGATTCCGCCCAAACCATCCGGGTGGTGTCCCACTTATATAGGCAAATAACAATAGCCTGATGGCAAACCAATCAGAAGCGAGTAGCGTCATCACGTATTAACCAACAGGAAAAGAAGCAAAAGAATAATTAATGCAAAGAACTTGACATAATTAAAATGGATTAACATAACCCACTCAACACAAAGAAAAAGAATGTAGACAGACCATTAATCTTGTCGTAAATATTCGCGTTTTGTAAACTCTGCTGCTAGATAAGAATAGAAAGAGATTCACGTAAGATATTTCTGATGTATTCTGAGCTATTGGAAGGCAAGTATTCAATCACGGATTCTCCGGAAAATCGACCTTAAACAACCTTTGCTTCAGTCTTCGTAAGTTAGTTTCTTGGGGAATTCGGTTCGCTGGTGTATGTGTTGACGTAATTTCAAATCAGCTGTGTTCGTTTGCTGTAAAGTCATTTTGTTGCGTAAACCTCAACTTTCTTCCAGTTGATCTCTTGAAAATTAAAAATTTCCCGTTGGATCCCCTTACGAAGCTTAAAGGATCGTATGGTGATGATTTTTTTTTAACAATATACACCTTGACTGGTACTAGCTTGTGCGACAATTTCTGTACTCAAAGTCGTGGTAATAGGCCAAAATTGAGCAATAAGTGCACTCCTTTCTGTTCTCAAATGCAAGAAAATAGCAAAAAAATCGAGCAATAAGTTTATTCCTTTCTAGTCTTAAATTCGTGAAAATAGCACAAAATCGAGCAATAAGTTCCGTCCTCTCTGGTCTCAAATTCATGAAAATAGCCAAAAAGTGCTAAAATTGCAAAAATCGAGAATCAAGTTGATTCCTTTCTGTTCCCAAATTCGTTTAAATGACCAAAAATCGGACACTAAGTTCACTCCTGTTTTTGACCAAATTTGTTAAAATAGCTAAAAAATGAGCTATAAGTTCAATTCTTTCTGTCTCAAATTCGGGAAAATAGACAAAACTAAAGACATAAGTCTATTCTTTCTGATCTCAAAATTATGAAAGTAGCCAAAAATGAACAGATAAGTTCATTCCTCTCCGCTCTCAAATTCCTGAAAATAGCCAATAGCAATACGTTCATACCTAACCGGTCTTTAATTCGTGAAAATAGCTAAGGATTTTGGCGATTTTCACGAATTTGAGAGCAGACAGGAGTGAACTTTTTCCTCTATTTTTTGCTATTTCCACGAATTTGAGAGCAGAAAGGAGTAAACGTATCGCTTCATTGTCGGCTTTTTTCCTGAATTTGAACTCTTTTCTCGATGTTTGGGTATTTTCACGAGTTTTAGACCAGACTGGAGTGAACTCGTTGCTCTTTTTTTGGCTATTTTTACGAATATGAGAGCAGACGAGTAAATTCTTTGCTTGATTTTCGCTATTTGCACGAATTTGAGAGCAAAAAGGAGTGCACTCTTTTCATGTTATTTGGCTATGTTTACCATTTTTGGTTATGTTCACCAATTCAATTGTGAAAACAAATGAGTGAAAAACTGCTCGATTTTGTGCTATTTTCGCGAATTTGAGATAAAAAACACTTGAACTCATTGCCAAATTTTGGACTATTTTTAGAAGTTTGATATCTGAAAGGAGTTGACTTTTATTGTTGTTTTTTGGCTATTTTTACGAATTTTAGACTTCTCTCGATGTTTCACTATTTCCTTAATTTGAGAGCAGAAAGGAGTGACCTCTTTCCTCGATTATTGGCTATTTTCAGGAATTTGAGAATAGGCACGACTGTCCTCTTTTCTCGATTTTCGCTATTATCACGAATTTGAGAGCAGACAGGAGTGAACTCACTGCTCGATTTTTGAGTAGTTTTACGATTTGTGGTAATTTTGACGAACTTGAGAGCAGACAGCAGTGAAATCATTGTTCGATTTTTGGCTATTTTAACGAACTTCAGACAAAAAAAGGAGTAGCATTTTTTTTCTTCGATTTTTGGTTATTTTCGCGAATTGAGAAAAAATAGGGGTGAACTCTCCTCTCGATTTTTGACTATTTTCACGAATTGCAGAGCAGAAATTGAACTTTTTCCTTGATTTCTGGCTATTTTCACGAGTTTGCTCGGTTTATGGCTATTTTTACTAATTAAAAAGCAGACAGGAGTGAACTCTTTTCTCGATTTTTGGCGATTTTCAGACTAAATTCCTTGAAATAGCTGAAAATGGAGCAATACGTTCAATTCTTTCTGTCTCAAAATCGTCAAAATAGCCAAAAACGAAGAGATACGTTCATTCCTCTCTGCTTTCAAATTCTTAAAAATAGCCAAAAATTGGGCAATCATTTCATTCCTTGCTGGTCTCAAATTCGTAAAAAAGGCCAAAAAGCGACGATTAAGTTATGTCCTGTCTGCTCGCAAATTCATGAAAATAGCCAAAAATTTAGCATTAAGTCATTTTTTTCTGATATAAAATTCCTGAAATAGGCGTAAAATCAACCAATAAGTTCACTCCTGTCTCGTTTCAAAATTAGAGAAAATAGCTAAAAATCGGCAATAAGTTCATTCCTTGATGATCTAAATTCCTTGAAAGTTACCAAACATCTCTTAAAACTCGAGCACTAATAAGTTTATTCCTTTCTGGACTAAAATGCGCGAAAATAGGCAAAAATTAGGAAATGAGTTAATTTTTTCTAGTCCTCAAACTGGTCAAAATAGCTTAAAATCGGGCAAAAATTTCATATCTTCATATCTTCATAATCCCAAAAATCGGGCAATGGATTCATCCCTTTCTGGTTCCAAATTAACAGAAATAGCCAAATCGAACAATTTTAGACCTTTGTGAACTAAAATCCGTGCAAATGAACAAAAGTGGTCAAAATGGCCAAAAATAAAGCCATAAATTCACTCCTTTAATGAGCCTCAAATTCGTCAAAATAACCTTAAAGAGAGCAATAAGTTCGTTGCTTTCTGGTCTCAAATTCATGAAAATAGCCAAAAATCGGGAAAAAACTTTACTCCGGTGTGGTCTCAAATCCGTGAAAATGGCCACAGTTTTAACAATAAGATCACTTCTTTCCGGTTTCAATTCGTGAAATAGTAAAAAACTCGAGCAATAAGTTCATTTCTTTATGGTTTCAAATTCGCGGAAAAAAATTAAAATCCAACAATAAGTTCATTGCTTTCCGGTCAGGAAATATTTCCTTTGGAAACATATTTGTTACGAGCAAACAAAAATTGTTTCCAAATTCTTAAGAAACGTTTGATATTCAAAACATTTTGAAAAGCAGTGTCCGAATTTAAAATTAGGTGCTGTGTGTTGTGTTGTGTTGTGTTGTCTTGCCTTGATTTCTGTTGTATTGTATTGGATTTTATTGTATTTCCCTTTGTGTTGTGTAGTGTTTTGTTAAGTCGGTATGTTTTCTTTGTTTTGTGTTTGTTGTGTTGTGTTGAGTAGCTATGTTTTGTCAATTTATTGTGCTTGTGTTGTGTCCCATTGTGTTGTCCTTGTCTAGTGTTGTTTTGTGTTTTGTCGAAGGGTGATTGGATGGAATGATAATTGTATTAGGTACTGAATTGTGGTGTATTATGGAAATCAATGGGTTCTATGAATAACAAAAGAAGAGGGTTCATTCTGTATACTGTGCGTTAGGTTTACTGATTCCGCCCAAACCATCCGGGTGGTGTCGCACTTATATAGGCAAATAACAATAGCTTGATGGCAAACCAATCAGAAGCGAGTGGCGTCATCACGTATTAACCAACAGGAAAAGAAGCAATAAAATAATTAATGCAAAGAACTTGACATAATTAAAATAGATTAACATAAGTGACTCAACACAAAGAAAGAGCAATAATATATATGTCGTAAATATTCGTGTTTGGTAAACTCTGCCACTTAATAAAAACAGAAAGAGATTCACGTAAGATATTTCTGATGTGTTTAGCTATTGGAAGACAAGTATTAGATCACGGGTACGGGTACGACGTTAAACAACCTTTGGTTCAGTCTTCGTAAAAAGGTTTGTTGGTGAATTTGGTTCGCTGGTGTGTTGCGGTAATTGCCGTTGCAAATTGTTTTCAATATTTAATGTTAGGTCATTTTGTTGAGTAAACTCAACTGCTTTTCGGTTGCTCTTTTCAAAAGCACAACCTTTAAGCTTCATTCGCTATAGTGATGATTTTACTGCTGCTACTCTACGTCGGTGACGTACGCCAATCTTGCCATTTTTCTAATTCTTTCACTGAAACCGTCAACCACTAAATTTTGGTAGGTCTGCTACCGTTCCAGTGAAAATTACTGGGAAGCAGTTTGCTGTATTACTCCAAGTTTGTCGAAATTTTGCCAATTGGTTTTAAACTGGTATCCATTGAAAAACAATAACGTGTGTCCTTTTGGTATTGGCAGAATAGCTTTGGGGAAATTTAAAATGAAACAATGTCAAAGACAGACAGGTTTGCGTTTTGTGAGTTATTTTTATACATTATTTCTTTTGACAAGTTTAATTGCACTAAATTTTAAACATAACGCGTAAATTTACTTTTGAAACAATTGTTTAGAGCGTGTTCTAAAAATCAATTAAGCACTGGGTTGTTGTATGAGCATATTTTTTTGTTACACCCCACCGTATGAGGCGTGTCACCCCCCGTTCTGATGGATAAAAAAATTAAACGCTGGGTTGCTGTATAAGTGATTTTATGCAAAACTGAATGCAAGGCTGGCACTACGGCAAAGGGCAGATTTATTAGTGGCCAATATTTCGACTAATAGAATTAGTCTTCCTCAGGGCCAGAGCTATGCTGAAGGAAAATATAGTAACGGCTCCTTAGATTAAAGTTTGAAAAAATACATGGAAAAAAATGATTGGCTAATACATGATATGAAGACAGAGTACTTGTAAATATGACATAAAAAAAATATAAAAGTGTATAATCAAAGGTTCAGCGTTCGTTTTTCCAGTTAATGCCTTCTGGAGATAACGTTTTCCCTCTATAAATTAGAAAAGCCTCGCGTGCCTTACGGCGGGCGAGGCTTTTGTTGGTGGGTTGTAGTTCAAGAGGGATGAGTCGCATTTTGCATTCAGTTTTTGTATTTTCACGTTCAAGTGACGCCTGGCAAGAGGTCTTTCACAAGAGAGATCCGGCAAAATAAAAGCAAGTTTAATTCCTGCGTTGTGTGGACCTCTTATTAAACGCTGGTACGGGTTGTAGCATTAGCGTTTTTTTTTTATGTTACACCAGACCGTATGAGGCGTGTCACCCGCCGTTCACACGAACAAAATTAAGCGCTGGCTGGCTGTATTTGTGTTTTTATTGATTGTATTGTATATTGTACTGGCTTTCATACTACATCAGATTATAGTCCGTTGTACTGTACATATTTTTAACACTGCAAATGGTTCTAAACTGAAGCGTGTACAGTTTGAAAATTTATTAAGGGACATAAAAAAGTCAGCTTTGTTATAGTGGTAGTAAAATGCTCCATTTGTATTGCAGCTTACTTCAAAATACATCAGACCCTTTAATTTTAATAAAATCTTTTTTTTTTTTCCAAAGCTCGAAATGTTTAGCAGAGACTAAGCAGGGACTTGCAATTTGGGTTGAAAACGAACTTCTTTGTTAGTTACACTTTGGTAAAGTAAAAGAGGCATAACCTGTCTCAGGTTCAACGGTCTTATAAATCAAATACTGAGTGTAGACCCTTAGCCTGCGTAGCTGGCGGTATTGTAGGCGCGCGCGAAATAAAGTTTTGGCGGCGGAGCCGCTAGAAGCGAACAGCGAAGCCGCGAGGAGAATGGGGAGGGGGACTTTGAAATATTTCTCGCCGCTAGCTTCTAGCGGCTCCGCCGCCAAAACTTTATTTCGCGTGCGCCTGCAATACCGCCAGCTAGTATACCCTAGGAACCAGAAGCATTTCTTGCGCACGAGAGCATGCGCGATTCCCCTTTGTTTTACTCTTGAGATATTTCAGATTTAACGAAAAATCTACATTTAGATATATAGACGCTTAAGGGACCTACCTCACTTCCTCATCATGGTTAGCATCAAAAAGAACCCTCAGTAGACATTTGTCTGCGAATTCGAACGATAAACGTAGGTGCGGCACTGGAAAAGTACGTAATATTCATACCACATTTCGGGAATATACACACGCCATTGTGTTAAGGGAGAGGATGCTACCTATTCAAGTTGCCGACGAAAAACTCATTCCACATGATAGTAGGAAACCCGTATCCGTGTAGATGATGCAATAGAATCCCTGGCAAGCATCTCCTCGGAAATATTTTATAGGTTGATTGTACCTTACGTCATGGCGGCCATGTTGGTGGTTAGGAACAACTAGATTTTTCTATTCCGGGAGTTAACTTCCATTTTTATGCAAACTATGTGAGCAAATTTTCTTTTGTTTTGGCGTCAACATGGGGGCAATGCATTTAACGTATAGCTTGAATGCGTTTGCAGTTCTCATGAATCCTCCGTTGAGTTCTGGCAGGCCATTTTACAAATGTGCACGTAGTGACCTGGCCTTGGATTGTAAGCGAGGTTGGGGGTGACCTTGGTTAGCATAAGAATAGCATGATCTACATATGAAAAGCAGTAAGGTTTGTATCAAAACAAGGTCATCCCCAGCCTCGCTTCCAATCCAAGACCAGATCACTAAGCACACAATTTTAAAATAGTTATTAGGTTTGAAAACATAATTTAGACCACTGTATCCTCACTGTAAGCACCGAAACCATAAGAATAAAACCTTGTCTTGCAAGTGGAGGGCAGCCAGTTAACTTAACAACGACGACCTTTAGAAAACGAATTGAAAAGCACCTTCTTTTTGCCTCGCGAAGGCGAAAATAAATTAATTCTGGCGCGTAAAAGAAGAGATGGAGAATGATCCTTTGGAACAGCCGGTGATGACAAGACATCGGGCTCTCTTTGTGACACCTCATAACACCAACGAAAACCGCAACTTAATCTCCTTAGGAAATTAGGTAGTTAGGATTTTGGCCTTATGTATCACCATACCTCTGACTGAAGACATTTTAAATTTATGCACCCTCGAGAGATATCAAACCACGATTTTTTTAACCCCTTAAAGGTACAAAGATCACCCCAGTCACTTTTAAATAGGAGTACCCCCGGAGAAAATCCTACTCGGCAACTTCGTTTCCGGGGTATCCCCTCTTCCTCTCCCCTGGAGCGAGAGAGAGAGAGAGAGATCCCCCAGGGATGGGAAGAGTGGAGACCCTAAGGAACGAGATTTCAGGCTGGTCGGTCAATGCCGGAGGCCGGTTAAGGGATGCTCAACTTTTTTGTAAAAAAAAATATAAATATTTATTAGCTATAGGCACTCAAGAAGTCCAAACAGCTGCAAAAATCTTAGGCAAATAAATGAATTACATTTTACATTTTTATCTTCAGCGTAATAAATTACTTTTAGTTTAAATATTGAGTGCTCGCGTTTTTCATAGGTAAGCTGAAACTCGTTCTCACTGCTTTATCCTTGTAAATTGGGATGGGAGAGAAAAGCCCTGAGGTTGGGGGATAAGTTAAGAAGAACGACAATCAGTTAAATATGTCTCCTGGGTTCACGTTAACGTTGATTGTCTTAGTCTATTTACGGAATTGAGCGAGCGAGCTACTAACTTTGCCAGCCGGAACGAAAACTTGGCTTGTTCACTTGTTCCAACAGGTTTCTGTCAGGGTCCCCTCTCTCTCTCTTCGAGGGATGGGGACCTCTGTCCGTGTACCTGGTTTAGGGTTACAACAGCTGCTTGCCAGAATGGGCAGATGGAGAGATCACGTAACTTCTAAAATGGAGTTTGAGATACACCATTGTTTGCCAAAAGGTCTACATAATAGATAGCAGCAGGCGAGTAAAAAGTTTAAGAAAAATGGCAACAGTTTAAAACGTTCTTAATTATAGTCACACTTTAACACGTCTTCTTTAATTATTCTGTAAGTTTTTTTAAGAGCTGTTGAAACATGTTTAAAAAATCAATTGAAAACTATTGCAGTTTTCCTTAACCTTTCAACAGTATTATTTCCTGTCAAAATTTCCCTCGAGCACTCTTTCACTCTTGTATACGAGGTTCTCTCCAAGAGGAGAGGGAGATAATATGTCGGTCCAATCAGGAACATAATGGAAGAATATGGACTATTTACTTGAATTGAATTCCATTTCTTTTTATTGATAACTTATCAGTTTAGCCGGCGACACACCTGGCGATTTTATACTCCGATCGCGGCGAATTTGATCGCCAGCGATTTTCGCCACCGATTGATGCGGACACACCTGGCGATTTTTTTCGCCGATCGCGGCGATGTGGCACTTCAACCTTGTTCCCGGGCTCCATCGAGGGACGTTTTGAAAAGTCATGTTATAAAATCCGCCAACCTGATTGTTTGACTTTACTGGCAATTCGCAGCGATGTGCGTAGAATATCGCGGGAACGGGCACACTTGGCGAATGCCGGCGAATTTAATCGCCGATATCTGATATGCCAGATCCGCGATCGGCGTATAAAATCGCCAGGTGTGTCGCTGGCTTAACTTTATAGCTGGAGGCAATAATTCTCAAGCTGAAACATGTCATTTCGTGTCCCCGTAAAGTAAGGGAGTTAAATAATCTTACAAAGATAAAAAATGAACTCAAAGAGCAACCCTTTCCCTTTATAGGCCTGACTTTCCCGGAGCTGAGGCTGGCAAAATAGAGTAAAAAAAAAAGCAGAGCGGGAGAAAAATTACACACAATGGGACATTGAATTGTAAGTCTAAATTACTCAGGTACTTGGCCTTCCTCTCTCTCTAGCTTTATCCAAACATTACAAAGGCGTCCAAACTTGGGCGAAGCGCGAAGCCCAGTGCTTTGTCAGTGTTCAAAAGTATCCTGGAACATATTTCCTCTTCTTTGTTTTTTCCTTTTTTTTTTTCAAATCGCTACTGATCTTGTCCTTGGCTGTAAAGCAAAAGAGAAAGAAAGAAAAACTGAATCCAGGCAGTGATCTATAATCAGTGCACAGGGAACTCGGCAAGTCTGATAGTTCAAGAGAAAGTAAAGGAGGACGGGCAGTACACACCTTGCAACATGTTACTGTTTCCACGAGCTTTCTCATCCCTTGTCTCCCATTTCCTTTTTGTTTCTGATTCGATACGAGAGGGACAAGGCTTCGGCGGATTGATCGAGAATCCAGGTTCTGATATGGAGAGAAACAAAATTAATACTATTAATAATCGCATGTTCAGAAGAGGTAAAATCTATAGCAAAGAATTGAACATTCGATGGACGACACTACGGTGATCAGAACGGAAACATGACCTTAAACATGAGAAATTGCGAGAGGCAGGTATTTTTCTATTCTTCAAAGATACTGGCGCGCTCGAAGTGAGTAACGTGAATCGCACGTGCGTTCTCGATTCTCGCGTCACACTCCTCAGATACATGCGTACGCCTAGCCTCTCTAATGTTTCCTTAAAATAAACACTTTTCATAGAATACTGTTCAATTTCCAGTGGAATATTAGGAATGTATACGTACGGTGTGGAGCCGATAAAATACTATCTTATACGTTAAAGTGAAAGTTCGACAGTTCACTGTAGTGCTTTAAGTTACAACAGTCAGATCACGGAAAGCCGTTATGCAGAGCATCTCCTTGTGATGTATAAGAGCTTACCGTACTGGGGATTCAATTTAGCGCCCGAGGGCTCTTATTCGGGACAATTCCTTTATTTATGTATTTTTTTATTTTTCAGAAACAATCGAATGTGCAAAACAAATTTAATATATTTATTTAAAGAGGAACAGTAACAGAAACTGTAACAGTACAAAGTACGGTAAATGCTCAGTTAATGTGAGGGAATTTTAAAAATCACTGGTCTCGTATGGCTAATAGCTGCTCGGGGTATCTTAAACAATTATTTCACAAATTTCAGATAGCAGGCGAGGTACGAATAGTTCGACGTCGATAGCTTCAGTGTCACTAGCATCAACAATATTAATTAAAGCTTTCTGGACTAGCAGAAAGAACGGTACAGGGGGCGCTTATTAGAGTAAAGGCGCTTATGTAACAGGAGCACTTATCAGAATAGGGACTTCTTAACAAAAACTCATTCTAAGGTCTGTAAGGGGGTGCTTATTGGAGGGAGGGCGCTAAATCGAATCGTTATGGTAACTAAAAGGCAGTAAAAGGAAAACATGTTGCATGTCAGTCTCAATTGATTTACATGTATCATCTGAGCTCATAAAAAGGGTTTTTTTTATCATATAGTGTATACACCGCTTATAATTCCCTCTGTTTATAAACCCACCGAAAAGTCCGTATGAAGTCAATAGAAAGCTAATAAAAGCGCCGGCAATTAAGGGTGAGCCGAGCGAGAGGAGCAGTTGAGCGACCACTCCACTTGTAAGTAAACCAAGTTAGTATTTACGCACACGTAAACATTTAGCTATGCAAGTTTCCTTACCATAGAGCATACAAACTCTTGCCTACAGGCTGATTCCGTGAAAATATTCGCTGTTTCTGGTGTGTACACTGCAAATGTCGGAATGGCATTAAATTTCTGATCAAAATAATCCTTGACTCCGTGAAGTACAATTTCTACCCTTTTGAGCGCCATACTTTTTGGTCAAAACTAATGTTTGTCTGATCAGTCCCCGTGACATATTTTATGGCGGCGCATCACGCACAGGACAGAGGAAGAACTCGTGACCGGCAAGTTCCCGTGAGCGCCATCATATGAAGGGCACGACAACAGCAAAAATTCGCAAGTCGTGTCATTTTTCAGTTCATTGTCAATTTTGAGTTACGGTGCAGATGAAATGAGGCATCTGATTGTCAACACGGGCAGTCCAGATTTTTTTGTTCAGTCGTTCTTTCGTTCGTATTTTGTCTTCAGTTCAAACTTGATCACCGTTCGCAGTTTCGTCTGAGCCGCTTTCGGACTAGACATGATAAGTCACACGCGGAATACCCACGAGGGTCGATAGTAATGTGTCCTTGCCTTCCTCATGTGACTAGGGGGTTGACTTCAGTCACGGGATAGAAGCTCTCACGTAACAGAAATCCATTGAGATTCTGCCAAATGCTCGATATTTTCCCCTTAACTTTTGTTCCTGATATGTATCCATTCTTTGACACGGCTTGTTCAGTCCCACGTGTAAATATTACCCAGGTTCTCATGTCAACAGGGGTTATCTACCTCTAACGATGAAAATGCAATTATCGGACATCATTAACAATTATTCAACGAGCGTGCGCTGGATATGAGGTCATAGATAGCCAACGAGGCGTGTACTAGCACCGAGCGTCACGCCATTGCAGTACTGAACGAATCCGTCTGGATGAGAGAACCGGAACCCAACACCTGGGATACGAGGTTCCGCGGGAAAGTGGAAAAAAATGGATGCAAGGTTTTAACAGGCTGCTTTTTTAGTTTGTTATTGTTGTAGTCGTTTTGTTTGGGATCTTTGATATATAAACTATAGATCCAGTTATTTATTTGCGTTTATAAACAAAGAGTCATTTAAAAACACCACAAATAAACAAAACAGTTTTCGTATAAACTGTCGACATTCCATTAAGCTTAAGGTGAAACTACCTCAAGAGTAAGTGGTATATAACACGAGTTTTACAGATACAAGGCTACTACTGTCACGAACCCTCACTGCGAAATCATCGATTGCGGCTTTCAGATCCTGCGGCGAAGGCATGCATCCTAGCCTTTGTGCGATTATCCATGTTCCATATAGCCACCCGGTACTAGGCATGGGAAGCGAAAAGTGTAAAAGAACGACAGTACATGGTATAAACGAACGAAATTGTTAAGAAGGAAAAGGGGAGGAGGGCAAGTCATCCACGGAGACCCAGCGGCAGTTTCCCCGTTCTCGGGCAAGCCTGCGACGGAAGAGGGGAGCAACTATAAAGACAGGTTGTTTTCAGTGTTCAGGGGAGAAGCCACAATTTCATTTCTCATTGGTTGAGAGAGTGGCGCTAGTTTTGCTAACCAATCACAGGGAGAAGTATAGCAAAACCAAAGCAAATGAATGTTGTGCCGCTAGCAGTACGAACACAAATGATGGCTTAGAGAATTTACTCTTCAGTGTATGTTATTGTCCTAAGTGAATCCGCCGAGGGCAAAGATTTTTTCCTGTGCCTCGTAGGGTCTCCTATGGGGCTATCGCTCGGAAGAAATTTCATAGTTTCACGGTGGCCGTTCGTTCAATGGATCTACCATCTCACACGTAGTTAAACAAGAATTTTTTGTCTTTGCCGGTGAACGTGTCATCGAAACGAAGGGACAGTATTGAGAGGAGAAAATAACGAGGCCGTCAAAAGCACATGGGTAGACTTAATGCCCGACCCCCGAGACAGACAATGTTGAAATATGCCCGGCTCCCGCCCTGGGGGGATTGACACTGCTGGAATTGATTGCTGCATAAGAACGTGTCGTCTGAAGAAATCTCGAGTGTGAGTACAGCGTGTGCTAGGGTTGTACCCTTACAATGGACACCCATAAAAGCGCATGCCACGCTTGGTAATCAGGCTGAACATCAGTGTGATACGTTGAATGTTCTCGGAGAAAATAGCTTGAAAAAAACTCTGAAATTTACAAAGGAATGCATGGCTGGGCGGCAGCCATACATCATTTTCATATGGTACTAAGTTTGCCGAGCTCTTTCAAGCAAGCTTTCGAGCTCTTTGTAGCTAGGTAGTTTCGCCACTTGTGTTGATGCGAGCTAACGAGGCTAAACAATGAAAACAAAGATTATCCTACATGACGGACTGTTTGACAGTCTGGATACATTTTGTTTACAACATTAATTATGTTTCGTCTACAAATCTCGATCGGAGAAAAAAATCGATAAGCGAGTCTGTCACTTCTTTGTCGAAAGAGCTCTACCACTGTGTAAAGGGGGGACACCTTGTTATAATCCTATCAACTCTGATCTTGTCTTGGGACACTGAAAAAAAAAACATTTCAACAATTAAACCCTTTAAACTCCTCAGTAATATCAAAGAACAAATTCTCCTACCTTGTTCCCATACATTTCTTATAAAAGTACTTGGGAGAAATTATTAAAATATCAACAAAATTCACCTTGGGTGATCATGATCTCAGGATTGAATAACCATTGATATTACAAGGAAAATTTTGATGCTGATCACTGTTAGGGCTTTTAAGTCAGATTAAGCCCCCAAAATGACATTCAAACTATTATTATTATTATTATTATTATTATTATTATTATTATTATTATTATTATTATTATTATTATTATTATTATTATTATTATTATTATTATTATTATCATTATTATTATTATTATTCAAACAGCCTAAACCACTTAGGTCAGTAGTCCAATGAAATAATTTTCCCTTAATAAAAAAAAGAAGGTTAAAAAACGAAGATATAGCACGATAATCACACCCGCAACATGTTAACTGAATTTACAGGGAGCAAAGCAGTCAATTTTAAGAGATACAAGCTATTTGGATATATGCCTTGTACTCCACAAATATAAATGAAGCAATCTAAGTCACCACTTTGTTCCAGGGGCTCTCTTTGTCCCACCTATGGAGTGAGGAAGAGATCCAGTGGGTAGGATGAAGGCATGGTAACAAGGCTGGATGACTGAGTCGGTAAACTAATTCAAGCTTACCTTGTTTGCATAATGCCCCTTGTCACCACACTAAACAGAAAGTAAAAAGAACATTTCAAAATGGCTGTGGACTCATCATTTAAGTATATGTCTTGTACATCAACATTTAACATGGAACCTGCAGCATGAGGCAACAAGTAGTTAGCCTACGCAGCAAGCGTTTCCATTTGTGCTTTTTTCACTCTTTGACCATGCGAAAAATGGGCCCCATTTCATGCGCATCCAAAATATGGAAATTTATCAGCTTTTAAGTGCAGAAAACTTCATGGAAGTGAAGTGATCCTGTTCACCCACCTTGTAACATGTGACTGTTTCCAGAGGTCTCCTTATCATTGGTCGTTCATTTTCCACATGTGCATTTGTTGTGACAGGGACAATGTTTATGTTGGATTGCATATTCATGTTCTGATAGAAAAAAATTAAAAAGCAGTTAACCTTAACATTGACAACATTACCAAGAGAAGAAAAACAGAGGTGACTGTACATTATATTAAAATAAATCATTTCTATTGATCACGGGTTTCATTAAGAGTTTGAACAGTTGGGTGAGATGTTAATGCACCTGGGCAGATAGTTACAGTAACTTGGATATGTTCTTTTATTGAAAACATTGGTTAAGATGTTAAAGCAGCTGGCCAAAGTTGTGTTCACAGACGGTCAATTTGCCTGGTGACTGGCCCCTAGTCAGTGAAACCCTTGATTGATTCAGATTTGCCATGAACGGTTAGCTGCAGTACCTTAAAGTTTTCTTTGTGTGGATTGCTAGGGCAGCTTGATGCTTTGTGTCCTGGTTGACTGCAGTAGTGACAAACAATGTTGATCATTGATTTCTTCTCACCAGCTTCATCTTTTACGGGAAGTTCAAATCTAGGACTGAAGAAAACAAATCAGTCTGCAAATCACCATGAATCACAAGGAAAATAAGTTAGCCAAGATTGCAGATTTTAAATATTGACTAATTTTATTGACAGACCTTTGTTAGGCCAGATATATGAGACAGTGCATTAATTTTTTTTTCTCATGACCACACCACACAACCATGTCGAAAATGAATTCTGTACATATGTTGTGGTTTATTTATTTATTTATTTAATTTTTTTAGGGGGCGGGGTAAAATTTTTGAAACCAATTAAATTTTTAAAAGTTTAAGAAAAACAACAACCGTGTTGATTTTTTAAAACATTTCAACAGCTCTTCTGTCATCTCAGTTTAAATTATTAAGTACAAACTTACGTTGAATTTATAATAGGTACATACAAATGCTAATGAGAAAAGAAAAAACTGTAACAATAATTAAAGAATATGTGAGGATGTGTAACTAGAAAGACAGTTTTAAATTTACATGGTGCAGTTTTTGGTTTGAAAATTTAATCACCAGTTTAATCTTTATTGTCCTTTGTGTAGTGCATGTAATCATTACCATAATCTGAGACAAAGGGAAAATAAAATGGTTTGATCAACACCTTTGGACAAAAGACGTTTATGTTTCTTTTGGATTTTAGAACAATAATAGTGATTTGCAACCTTTATTTCGTTAAGCTTCGCATCTGCACTTCTCCGTCTCATTATTGTCTATTTTTCCGTTTATATTTCGTAACACTTAGTTTGCTTTTTTATACTTTCACATATTCAAGCTTTACTGCCTCATTTAGTATGTAATTAGTTTCTCCTTCACCTTTTAGTTTCTTAAGCTAGGTTTTTGCATAACTTAAGTCTGTTGAGTTGAGTTCTCGTTTTTGACTCATTTGAAATGTTATTTATCGCATCGGTTTCGTATATTTTTTGGCATTTCTTTCAGCCAACCTTCAAAAAACAACTTCAAGAAATGCACAAAACCATCAATGACTTAAGCTTCGATAAAGACGGTTCCTTCATTGTGAACAAGAACGAATCCTTTTATTATTATTGACTTCATTTTTATTCTAAATAATGCGTCTCCTTTTAGTCTTCTTAGTCACACATATGTAATACACATTTGCACACAATAAATTTGTTACAATTTTTTGTTATTATTTTCCTTTTGTAAACTCGTTAGTTTACTTTAGGCAGGTCCACATCAGCCTTTGTCTGCCAGATTGTAAACCTGCATTATCAAATAAAGTGTACGTGTACATGTACAGTGCAGCTCAAAGATAAGGGAACTGTATGTATGTAAAATTTAAACCAAAACATTTTTGAGCCACAACACATACAACGGCAGCCAATGCTTTCTTTTGACTGGCAGAGCAAAAATGAATAAAATGTACCTAGGAATGTACAGGAGCCACAACAAATTGTTTGTGCAAAAAACCTGATCTTGCACTTACTGCATGTGTTTACATTTGGGGCCCTCTGGACAAAACCCACACATATAGTTGAGACAAATCACCCTCCTGACATGTCGGTGCCTGCAACTTGGACCTGATTGAAGAAAAAACAGCAAATGTGCACTATTAATACCATCGGTTGGATCTAAGCATGGACATGAGACAAAAAACCTGTTCTAGTTGGGTGCAAACACGACATGTTTTGGCGCCAAACATTCAATTGGTAAAGTAATTCCCATCTACAAAACAGAGGATCAGAGTCTTTTTGTAAATTATAGACCAATTTCTTTGCTGCCAAATTTCTCAAAATTCTTTGAAAAGGTCATGTACAACCGCTTAGTCGAATTTGCCGAAACAAACGAAATATTCTATCTCCGTCAATTTGGTTTTCGTAAAAATCACTCGACATCACACGCGCTAATTCATTTGCTTAATGAGACATTTATCAAATCAATACATTTCTAATAGCGAAATTTATGTACTTTTATCATAACAACCTTTTGCCTCCTTTGTTTTTCAACTTGTTTTTGACAAACAGTCAAATTCATGGCTATAGCACCAGAACTGCCAACAACTATCGCGTGCATCATTGCCGAACTAATCTGAAAAAATTCACAATTCTTTACCAAGGCCCAAAGATCTGGAATTCTCTTCCTGTTACAATCACTTCTCTGACAAGTTTTCCCAACTTTAAGTATAAAGTGCTAGAGTTTTTAATAAAATAATCACAATGAATTGGCAAAGCCGCACACTTGTTGCACTAACTATATAAGCATATATTTTTTTAGGTACGAGGTGGCCTCAACTATAAGCCTGGTGGTTTCTAGAGGTCACCTCGCCATACATTAACCACCCAATTAATTGTAAATATATTAGAAAGAAAGGCAAATAAACTTCAAACTTCAAACTTCAAACTTCAAAGTTTGGAGTAGGCGGCAGTTGTTGACTTGATTTGATTTTGCTCAACAAAATATTCTTTGCAAGCATTTTTAGATGTTAAGAATATTTTCTGGAGGCAAGTGTGCTGTTTCTGAGTGAGAAATATGCCTGCAAGTTGAGAAAAATAAAATAAGCTTATGAGTGGAACGCGTTGATCTGGCAAGACAGTTTGCTTATTAGCTGTCAAACTTCAAAATGTTTGGTGACAAAACACGTCATGTCTGGCACCCTATTAGAACATATTTTTTTGTCTTGTGTCCACGCTTAGATGCAACAGATGGTATTAAAGGGGCATTGTTGTGTGGCAATTTTGTTTTATCTTGGTCAAAACTGTAAAAAATATTTAACAAAGTACATGTACCTTTGCTTTTATTTACAACAAGTTTATTGAAGAAGAAAAACTTCAAATGGGTTACAGCAAAGAAGAACTAAGACCCCATATTAAGCTGTACCCCTGAAATTACATAAAAAAAAAATCTTAAATTGAATCCATATACAATGAAATACTCAAGCAGTATAAGGGGTAGCCTGCGTTGCAGACAGTCAGTCTATACAATCCCTGGTATAGTGGTCATAGTTCTCTATAGGTCTTGAGTGACAAGTCAGGGTCCCAAGTGACAACTCCGGCTGCAACCAGGCTATAAAAGGAGTTGATAATCCACTAAACATAAAATGCTTAAACATAAAATTGCCCTTTGTGCACTTAGGAAATAGTCAAGTCATTTCTCAAAGGAAGAACAACCCTAAAACTATAAAAAAATCAGCCAATTTTTACCAGTTGCAATCTATTTCCATCTTTTCTATTGGCAGCCAAAAAAAATTAATACAAGTTGTGTGCACCTGTGTTGGAGGTATTGTTAGCAAAACTGGACCATTAATTTTAATTTCCATTGAAAAAAAATCCCTTTTTCGGCAACAGATATTCAATGTTTAACTTAAACTAAAAACAGATGGCATCGCTCCTCTGAGGAAAGAAGCAATGAATACTGAAATTGACCATTATTATTTTACAAAGTGATAAAGTGCTACTAAAAAAGAAATAACTATGAGTTACAGTGTACCATGTTTGCAGAATCCTCTATCATACCATGGGCAGTCCTTTATTTTAGACTCTGGATCAATATGAAGATACTGACATTCTTTGTTGCTGCATTCCCCTAAATATTCAGAAAAAAAAGACAAGATGACATATCCAAGGCATCAGCCACTAGCAAAATCTACATTGTACATTGCAATTTTGAGAACCATTTGACAATTTGCTGCAGTTGTTGAAAGATGAATATTACTAACCAGGATTAAAAGTAAACTAGGGTTTGTTTATACAATGTACTGAAGCATGCATGCCTACTACCTAGAATCCTTCAGGAGTCTCCTGGATTCAGAACAGATCTCCCAGTCTCTCTTACAGATTACCAAATCTTCCGGATAAAAGAAAGTCTTGGTCTTTTGTCTACAATAAGTCAAGATTTTTGAAAACCTCAACTTTTCCCCCACCCAATCTGTTATAACAGATGTTCGCAGAAACTACATAAGGGAAATGTAAAGGAAATGAAATAGGCCAATTTTGTAGGAAAGTGGAAGAGGGGTGGTTTTTTTTTTTTTTTTGGGGGGGGGGGGGGGTGGGGTGGGTTAATTAACTATCAGCTACAGCTGTATGAGTACATGTACAGCTGTATCTTGAAAGCTTAAATATTGTAAAGTTACTTATCCCTATTTTGCCAGTGTGACAGGGACTGGTCACTGAGCACATGTACATAATTTTATAGTAGCACCACCACCCTTGCAAACAGCTTCCTCAAGGTAAGCTACAATAATTATTGAAGGGCTTGGGGCAAGAATGTCCTCCCGGTTTTTCGTCGATTTTCAATGCGCTCAAAGGTAACTGAAATTTGGCATGTGGACTTCATTCCAGTTAAGTAACATTGCTCTGTATTTTTTTCCCTGATTTCCAGGCTCTTCGTTTTCGAGAAATAATGTATGCAAAAACGCAAGTCCCCCCTGTCAGCAACTTGTGTTTATGGAGAAACAAAAGAAATTACCTAATACACCTGACACAATGAAATCAGCGAACCGAAGCTGCTCGTTATTCGTTCTGATACAGTGATTTGCTAATTAGATCACGGCTTTTGTATACAGAATACTACAGAATATTTACGCTATTTATAGTGTTTTTGCTGAAGTTAACCAATTAATCCAAAGGGATTCCAGAGGAAATGAGTTCTTTCAGGGCTTATGACTGATCTGTTGCAATGCAAAGGCATCAAAGTCAACAAACAAATGAGAGAAAATTGCCAAAAGCTGGTAGCACGTATTATCATAATCTAATGATGGATTTAAAACATAGCCTGATGATATAAAATAAAGATGTAAACTTACCAAACTTGGAATAGAAGTAACACTCTGGCATCTTTGTCATGTCATACTCATGAAGAAACTCACATTGATCACCCTTCTTACAGAGGCCTCTCAACCAGTGCTTACATACCACTGTCTTTTCACCCTTTGTGTGCCTAAATGGGCACAATGGGCCTCGGTTACACACATTTCTCATAAAATATTCACACACAGCTGCACCAGACTCTGTGGAACAAAACAGCAAGAGGAGAAAACACAACAAAGAAAAACTGTCATTTAAATCAACAAAATGTTTTAAACATGACAAAGGAATTCTTTTACATTTAGTAATGGTTTCCACTAGCAAATGGTTTTAGTGTTATTGCTGCCAGCTGGTAAATGATAAACAATGCTTTTATGCTAGTCTTCCTACACTGTATTACTGTAACAGCACTGTGCAAATCACTAAAAGTGTAAATGTACATGTACAGGGTAGAATCGCATCATTTGAAATCTGAAATTCTTACCATGCAATCAAAAGTGAAGTTCAATTTGTAGCTACTATACATCCAGTCAATGATATATTGCCTCTTGTGTGGTCAGAAAAATTCTTAGAGATTTACAAAATGCATGTTTGGTCTAAGATGAACATTATCTAAAGACAAGAGGAGCAATATCTGGTATAGTCATGCAGTTGACTGAATGTAGCTGGATCAAAATTTTGCTTATCCCAAGTTTCACTCTACCAGCCACATGATCAACAAAAATTCATGGTGGTCCCAAATCTCTGCTGCTCTTGATTGCAAACAAATGGTATTGTGAAAATATCACCTGAAAACCTTTTAAAAATTTCTAGCATTTGACTCGCTAATTAAATTTCAGAGGTATAATGTGCATCTATGTGGAGCAACTATAGAATACAGGGCCACATTTCAAAAGGGGCCCCCCTACATTAAAACTTAGTGAAACCCCTGAATAGTATACCCGCCAACTCTCATGCCTTAGACGTGAGTCTCATGCCTGCAGGTTGAAAACTTTGATCTCACGCTGGCTCACGCTTGCGGGCCAATTTCTCACGCCTGATTTGAAAAATGTGAGTTGCTGCCGTCTTGCTTGACACAATTTCCAAAAATATGTTAACTCAGACCCATGTAAGGAACGAAAACCATGTATAAAATGAGTAAATGACAATACCTTCTTTGCGACCTCTGATTTTTGAAGGTGAAAAGCACTGGGAGCGAGCTAGAAAATGCAGACTTCGGACGTCTTCGGAAGACTTCGGACTTCTTCGGTAATCTTCGGAAATGAATCATCGTGTCGTGTTCAAAAATCCCAGCACTCCCAAGATAAAAATCTCACGCCTATATCTCAGAAAAAGTTGGCAGGTATAGAATAGTTATGAATCTTATTGAAGGGCTGAGAGCATAACCGACCAAAATGACTTTTCGGATCGCTTTTTATTGTTTTAGCTTAGATTCACCAAAAGTTTTTGCATGTGGCCTTGAATTACACCAGGAAACATTGCTCCAATGTTTTATGGGCAAAATTGCCCTTTTTATTATAAAACGAAATGCAAAGCAGCAGGTGAAATATTGGAGCAACATTTCTTGAAGGAATTCAGCTCTCTCACCTTCATTTTAGTGAATCAACGGCTCAGTGGCTCGCCTGTCACAGTTGGAGAGATTGAGTAAGGTTTATAATATTTTAGTGGCTCAACTGCTTCCCAGTCACAGTCAGATTTCAAAGAATGCATAAGGTTTATAATTTAGTGGCTTGGCAGCTCACCAGTCCAAGCCGTTTGAATAATACTTGTTCTATAATATCATTTGACTAGCGAGCAGCCGAGCCACTTGCATTCACAATAGTGGAAAATTGGCCCTGTATTCTATAGCTCAACCCATTTGTGCCACCTCTACCTCCACACTAAATAAGTGTAGAAAACCCTCCAATCTTTGAGTTATTTCAAAGTTATTTAAAGCTATCAGCTGATTGTGAATGGTACTGTCCATCCCTGGAAAAGGAAGAGGTTGCACTCCAACTTGATTGTAAAGCTGCAGCTCAAGCTCGAACTTCAAATCCGCCACACTTGCCACGATTTCCTCCATTTTGACGCAGAATAACAGCAGCACGTAAACTGAAAATGTTTCACTCAGTATTACCTCGCTTATTCAACTCAAAATATTTCGCACATGGTATTTTAGCGTTCTGTCAAACATGGCGGTCGAATCATGATGGCCAGGCTGCATAGCTTGATTAGTATTTCATACATGACGTACTTACATGAAGAAGACTCGCTCACGCTGGCCAGGTTTGCGGGTTCGCATAACGAGTTTTCATTCAATGCGATTTTTAGGATTAATTTTACAGCAAATTTTCAAAAAAACTCTTTTCTTTTGACGCAAAATGTCGAAACGAGGAGGTAGGTATACACATTTTACCTATTTCCACTTATTTTTGGTGGTACTGAATTCGATTTTCTTGCCTGTGCTAGGACGAGGAAAAGTGCATCACAAAGGAAGAAGGCGCCATTTTACCGATGCAGAGGAATTAAAAGCCGAGATGGAAAGAGATAGACGACAACAGGACTGGAGGGTAAACAAAGCGGACGTTTCGATATTATTTTTGTGATATTTCACCCACAGAGGCATTTTACAATGCTTCATGTTGTACATCGTGTTACTTCGTTTTCGCTTTTACCATAATTATCATTTGCATGATGCAATCCAATACATTTTTAAAACAGGAAAACTCGTTGTTCCCTACATGTTGAACATAAAATGCCTCAATCTTACGCTTTAGGTCGTTTTCTAGTCGTTTTCTCAGTAACGTTTTTATTAACCCAATATTGGAATTATTTCATTTCTACATCTATAACAAGTTAAGCTCAAGCTTCAGCTTAATAATGCAATTATAATGAAGGGATACGCAGTTTGAATTAGCTTTAAATGAGGTTGCTACTTGCTAAAGCCATAAAGTATTTATTACAAATCGTTTTTATAAATATTAATCAGCATTGCAAGATGTTTCTTCCCGTCGCTTTTGGCATATGTAGAGTTGCCTGAGGCACAGTGTGTTTGAAATTAATTATATGTCAAGTCATAATGTCATAAAATTAAAGAACAGATTCCCTATAAACACATGGGCCTTTTAACAGCTGTCTGTTGGCCAACAGTTTATTAACAGTTGGCCAACAGATTTGCGGGGGAGCCATTCTCTATTCTTTTCCATAATACAGTGTACCACATACTGTAAAGTGAGAACAGAGCTCAGAACAACAGTGTATTTGGAGTTTTCTTGGTCCCCCTGACTGCCATGGAAAATGCTGTTAAAATACAGATACCTAGATTTGGACAAAGGAAGATATTGTATAACAAACTGTTTATTCATTAGAAACTTATACATGATTGTATAAATACAGCTGGAAGTGTTTACTCAGGAGATAGTGTCTTTAACCCATTGACTCCAAGACGGTCGAAACTGGCTGCATTGCATGTATCTTCAGCGAGGAAAACTTGAAATCCACTACCATCCCTACTAGGTGTTTTTTGTCCTCTAAAGTTGTTAGGTATTGTTTTGTCCGCTAGAGTTGTCAGTTGTTTAGGGGAAAGGCATCTTTTAACCTACAATGTATTGCATGGGATTATTGATTCATTTATTTTGCCACACCACAAATACAATGTAAACAAACAAAAAGAAAATAGAAAAAAATAGATGTAACAATGGCGAGGAGACCTAAAGTAAACTAGGAAGCTTATATTAATTAGGTCTCCTCAGTTATTATTTTACAAGATGAAATCAAAAAAGAAGATAAGAACACCACGACGGATACAATTACAATTTCATACAATTACAATGTCAAACGGAAGAATATGTTACGAAAAGAAAAGCTACAAGAAAATGAAAACTATTAATAGTTATTATAGAAAAACGCCTTAAGTGCTTTCTTAAAGGAGATAGAGGAGGACGAGTTGACGATTTCGGTACACAAGGAGTTGTAAAATGTAGGTCCCTGGTAAAAAACGGAAAACAGATTGTGCAAACGTAGAAAATGGCACCCCCTATGAATCTGTGCTAAATTTTCAAGACATACCTTTTGCCTTTTAAATATTGATTTGCTTTTTAACCACTGTTGAACTGATCATTTGAACCAAAATTTAATATAATTAGAGCAGATTGAGCTAAATGAAGTTTGTTACTTCTTACTTACCGGTACTTACAGTGTGAGACACAAAAGGCTTTCTTTGTGGACTCACAGAGTTTTCAGTAACTTTGTCATCAATTGCCTATGGCTTGTGGTTCCATTTGAGTTTTGAACATTTTATGATGCCATTTCTATGGTCTATGAGAGGATAGACCGTAGAAAACTGTCTTTGATTTGTTAAAAGCACATGGCCTACAGGCATTCTTTTTCCTGTCTTCCACTGAGTACTTCTTGCAAAGCTGTTCTTACAGCACTGCTCAAAAGTAAGTTGACAGTCTCAACGTGATCGTCAAAACTCGATACTCGCATCTTGAACATTGAGGTGTTCGAGTTTTGAGATGCGAGAATCAAGGATAGAGGATCAAGAATCGAGAAGCCAGGAGTTTTCAAATATGTGAACTCGAAAAGAAGTTTGAGGAAACAATTTAAATGACAGCCCTTAGGGATATAATAGGTTACAGCTTCAACTGGGAACGCACACTGTTTATGTATATGTATTATTTGTGTGTCGATATTCTGTATTCAGGAGAAAAAAGAAGGTGAAGGCTCAGATGATGAAGGTGCAGCTGCTGCCAAAAAATCTGATTCTGACAGCGATGAAGAATCTGACAGTGAAGAAGAGAAGGTACTTGTTTCAGTAGACCTGCACCTTTCAAAAGCTCTAATTGCACTTGACCCTGATAACCTGCAGCGGCATTGTCTTTTAGGGCTGGGAACATTGTTGTGTATTTGGAAGGTCTTAGGTTCGACTCCTGATAGGAGCACTCAGAATTTCTTTTTCTGAGTTTGCCTGGGACGTTACTGACTAATACATCATTCTCACTGTTGTGTTGTTTGCTCTTTTGTTCTCTCAACCAACCATGTAAGACGTTGCAAATGGTGCAGGTCACTTCGCTTGTTTTATAATAAGGCCTCCTCCACAGAGACCACTTTCGTGCTCGAGTGGAGACAAATAACTGTAAGAGAGTGGAAAGAGAGAAATAATGGGGAGTGTAGGGTGGGTCGTCCCCTATGCCATTTTTCCCATTTCTGTTTTTCTTCTCATTGTGCAGTAAAATATCCATACTCCCCGCACAGAAGGTTTTTGTTTTGCACCCTCCCTCCCCCAAGGAAATTCAGTTTAGCTTCATACTTCGCTTCTAAATTTTGGCTTTTAAGATCCCCCTCCCACTAGGAATTTCTGGGGACCCTCCATGGGGTGAATATGGATTTTTTCTGGAACTGCACATTCCTGTTTTTCCCCTTCTTTTTTACAAAGCCCCTGTGGTGGAAAGAGTTTTGAGGGAGTCAAATGTACTGTCAAGAATTTTCTTACCCAATGCACTTCTGTAGCTTAGCAAAACCGTAGCTAGCTCCATTGGATCAGAATGTTTATTGTACATCTTTAAAATTAGCCTCAACTGATTTGTTTTCTGTGAAAATTTCAGCCAATAAGATCCCTTTCAGACAGTGTAATTCACCAGTAGCTGTCTCTTAGCAACATCCCTGTATAAGACACATAATTATCCTTTCTTTTTCACTATAGGGAAAACCCAAAGGTGTGAGTGGTCTTATAGAAATAGAAAATCCCAACAGAGTCGCTCATAAAACAAAAAAAGCAACTGACATAGAAGCTGATGATGCTGCTAAACCACAGCTATCTCGGCGGGAAAGGTTTGTTGTTTCCACATCCATGCGTGTTGTTCCAGTAGTTTGCTAATAATAAGTGCAAGAAGAGCAAAATCACCAGCATGCTCTTAAGTCTAAATAATTTGTTGCTTTGTTGAACAAAACTAGTCGAGAAAAATGTGAATAATTCTCATTTTTCCCAACTAGTTTTGTTCAACAAAGCAACAAATTATTTAGACTTAAGAGCATGTTGGTGATTTTGCTCTTCTTGCACAATACACATAGATTTCAACCTCCCTTAAAGAAAACAACACCAGGAGAGTAATAAACCTTTACTCCCCCTACCCCTCCCCCCTACACCTCATTCAATGTTGCTTTGAGGGTTGGACGAATTTAAAGGGACAGTATCACGCTATTTTTAGTAGCACATTGAAAATCGGAAAGACGCTATTCGGTTGATAGCAGTGAAGATATAATGACAAAATTCCATTAAAAGACTATCAGAATGCAAAGAAACTATCCACGGATATTTTTGCCGGCAGATGACCAAGATAGAGAGGGGTTCAAATTTGAAAACGTCTGGCGGACGTTTTCAAATTTAGCTGTTGTAACGCACTAAAAATCGCCGGTTGTACTATATTTTGGTTTAACCTTTCGTCTTAGAATCACTATTAATATTTCTTTAAATTGGCGATTGAGAAATTAATGAACACAGTGTTCAAAGTTTAAATTTAGTGAATTTTGGCCAAAAATCATTATATCTCTTTTCAATCTCCCATGATACTGCCCCTTTAACCCAACCTTTTTTACAGCAGCAGATCAATACTGATGGGGGGGGGGGGGGATTGTTGATGTATGAATGTACAGTAGCGGTGGAATTTCTTGCTCGGCTAAACGTTTCTCAACAGTTTTGTCAAAGATTGCAGTTTCTATTGTAATTTGAAGTCATTTGTGTTCCATTCAAAATCAGCTCTTGCATCCCTTTTGCAAGTTGAGCACTTCAGTTGACAACTTTTATCCAAAACTATGTTCAAATCAAATCAAATCAAATTCTTTGTTTTACTTTATAGTGGAAAATGCACTTAGCTACCCAAAGCTAGTTTACAGGCATTCCACTCAGAAATAATGGGAAACAAATAATAATCAAATCAAACATAAAATGTTCATGTTGAAAAGGTAATTATCTTTTACCCCTTTGTATTTTCCTTTTCCCCCTTGAGATTAACTGTTATATCCAATTAGCTGAAAGATATTTTGGTATCTGTCATTATGAGCCACCTTTGACTGCTGTTATTACTTTGACATTACTATGACAACAACCATTATACATTGTAAATAAAGTCAGAGTAAAAATTGTTTGTTGATCCTGTCGTATTACATCAACAAAACAGGTTTTGTTTTCAGGATCAAAAATTTATGTTAAAGCACAAGCTTTTGATTCCCTCACGGAATCGTTGTCACGACAGTGATCTTGAATGTTTTTGTCACATGATTAAGTTGATAAAATATCATGTGACAAAACGTCCCATTTGACAAAGATTCTGTGAGGGAATCGAGAGCTTTTGCTTGAACATAAATTTTCAATGCTGAAAAGGAAACCTGTTTTGTTCATTATAAATAAGTGTATGGTTTTTCAGCCGTGTTTCCTCACACTGAATTTTTCAGGGAAGAAATAGCTAGACAAAAGGATATTCTACGACAAAGAAAACTTCAGGAAGAGGGTAAGACAGATCAGGCTCGAAGTGACTTGGCACGACTAGCACTTATACGAAAACAAAGAGAAGAAGCTGCTCGAAAACGAGATGAACAGAAAAAAGGTATGAGATGTTTTTGTACATGTTTTCCACAAACTTGTTATTACAGTGGAACCCCGATTTTAGGGTCGTCGATCTAACAATATTCCCGATTTAATGATCAACATTCTGTGTCCCGGCAAAAGTTATTTATAAATCAGGAGTTCATTTACAATGATATCCCAATTTAACAATATGATTTTGCCGTCCCCTTGCCATATCGTACAATCGAGGTTCCACCATATATTTCTTTTATATTGATGTGGTTTGGTTTGCTTATCTCTGGGCCTGCACTGTAGTGGGGTTTGATCACTTTTGGATATTGTTCCATATATTAATGAAGGGTTAAAGTAGGTCCATTCAAATGGGTGCTTTTCAGCAGTTTTCTCTGTGCAGTCATTGTTGTTTGTCATGCTGTACAAGGTGGTTCTATCTTATGAGTGGGGATGAAGGCATTAGTTTTGCCATTCTTGAAAAAAACAAGTGATTAAATAGATGAATGACCATCACAGTTATAGATGACTGCTCATACATGTACACCTGAAATAAACTGCAGTGCTCCTTCATCTATTTAACCTTTCATCTGCAGTTCATATAATTATGTGATTTTTCATTTTGCGGTACAGGTTTGGCTTCTACTGTAAGATGAAAATTGATGAATGTCTTAAACTTGTACCAAGGTACAGTAGTACTAAAAAGAGTTGTTTTTTTTCTTCCTTTCTTTTGTCCACAGCAAAAGAAGCTGCTGACGCTGCAAAATCCACAAAACGGTGATCAATGCTAAGCACAGATTGTCCCTACTATCTTCAAAGAATTCAGCAATGCAAGAACAAGCATAAGTCGAACACTGTGGCTGCAGATCACCATAATTTTCGTATAATATTATACACATGTAGCAGATAGAAAATTTTCCTTGGAGCCTGGTTTAATACTTGTTTTCAATCAAATGTGTGTTTTGGCTTTTGTCTTTCTAAGCAGTTACATGTATGGGTTGATCTCTTTTCTTCATTAACCAATAAGAAAACCTTTGTCAGGGAGGTTCACCTGTAGTGTGGTCATGGTTTCCTACAAAATATCCTTAGGGGAGTGAGGGGAGATATGCCTTGAGAAAGTAGACACCAGTCATTTGAAGAATTTTTGTTCAAGTGGCCGTTCATTTGTTAGCTCAGTGACACTTGACATAACCAGAACTGATTTTGAGAGAGTGCAACGGTCAGTTACAAGGGGGCAGAACACTCAAGTCAAAGCACACATGTCAGGCTTTTCTCAACTATCTTGCACCCCCTCCCCCCCCCCCCCACCCGCACTGCCCCTCTTCCCCCACCCAGACAAGCTTGTAAACTATTCAACCTTGAATTCTGATTGGATAGTCCATTTCCATGAAGACTGAAAGCAAACCCCTTAAATCCCAATATTATCAACATGCTTATTCCTCCCAGTAGTCTCCATATAGTTCTTTTGATACTTGTTTGGAGACTTTGTTCAAACATCAAGACATTTATCTTTAGTGATCATTCCATAGATGTACATCAGTCATGTACAGTTGATCAAGTAGTGAAATTATAAGGAGAAACTACGTGCTGATCACTATTAGGGCTGAAAAAATGGCTCACTATGATCCCCACTTAACGGCACAGAAATTCAAACCAGCTGAATTTTCCTACAACATGTAGCGGGGTCCAAATTTTGTCCCTGCAACAGAACTTTTTCATAAAACGGGAAATTCACATTATGGAAACTGTCCTTGCTGCGTGCCCCTGTGACATGTCCCCAAGTGTGTCTCCACCTTCATGAAGGTTATTGAACTTGTTTTTGAACTATTTGTTAGCTCGTTTTGGTGTGCGCTTATAAACAAGGGCCCAGCTTCTACACCACAAGCGTATAAGCACAGACTGCTTTTGGTATCTCAAGCAGTTTTGTGTTGACCCTGGCGACGTCCCGAGCTATTGAGATACCACTGTATAAAAAAAATAAAAACCCTTCAGTGATGCAGTCTTCAAAAATGTGTGCAGCTGTTCATCCACCGTGCCAAAAAAAGCGACCGGTACATTTACCCATAATTCCTAGCGCGCGAAAACCCTAAAAACGCACAGGAAAATTCAAACCTAGCATACACAATGTTGTTAGTACTGGAACGAATTTCGCAAAAAGATGGCTTGCTATGTGCTTATTGGCTATATTAGGCTCACATACCCTGCGAGCAGAGGCCCTTCGATCTTCCTAGATAAGTCGACTTATCTAGGAAGATCGAAGGGCCTCTGCTCGCAGGGTAAGGTTCACAAGGTATTGTGGTAAAATACACCGCCGCCATCTTTTTTTCCGTACGATGGATTGTGCGATTGTGAGGTCAATCCAGATTGAAACTTTCGGTTCCTTTAAGGCATTTTGTGAGCTCTCGAGAAAGAGTTCTAGTGGGAGAATATTGAAATAAAAGTTAGAAAAACCCTTAGATGTTGTTTATTTTCCATGAGGTCTACTGAGCTCGATTTTTGAAGTCAAGCTTGTTTGAGAGTGCGGTACGAATCGCTTTCTGTCGTTAAAAAACTAACCAAAGTCGGCGATATAGAAACATAAGATCGCGTAGTCTTCTTTTTCCTCTTCTCTCTTCTCTCCCCCTTGTTCTCTCTTTCGCATCATTCTGAACCTCCTAGCCCCCCTCCCCTCCAAAAAACAACTGTTTCGTTGTCGTTTCAGGAAAAGTGCTCAAGTTTTTATCGGCCACCTTTTCAAAACGAAAAAATCGACCACAAATAGTGTGCGACAACTCTTTCCCGGCGTAAATTTATGGGTACCCTAAGTATCTATGGATACGTAAAAAAAGATTAAAAGAAGTGCCTATCACAATTTTCAGTCAGCGTTAATCGGCTTTCGAACACCCGGGCCCAGGTGTATTAGTCAAAACCGGCGAATTACTGTAAGAGAATCCTAAATAAAAAGTTAACGCTTCGGAATATTGCGATGGACTAGGAACGTCCCATCCGGGAATAACGGGGTTAGTTTCTAAAGAAACTGCGGTGGGGAGTAGGTTGTTCTTGTTTTCCATGTTATCATCTGGTAATAGTAGGGGACCTCAGTCCCGAGGGGGGACTCCCATTTAAAAGTGACGGGGGTGATCTTCGTACCCAGTTTAGGGGTTTTGGTCCCCCTTAGGGTAATAAAATCTAAAATGACCTCCGTCAGAGATATGGTGGTAACTTTGAGGGTATTGAGCCGAAAAATATGAGAGGAAGTAAATGTCAGTCAATTGATTTGGTACCTCTTAGGGGTAAAAAATTGTTCGCACCACATCCACAAAACAGCATACTGGTACCTTTCAGGGGTTCTTTTAAAAGTTTCCTACAATCACCTCCGTCACGTTTATAAGAGAGTTCCCCCCCTTCCCCACCTACACCGGGACCTCAGTATTGGGGTTATTTTCCCATAAAGGAAATGGTGTTCAAGCGGATGATACTCATTGTGGTCTTCAATGTACAACATCGAGTCCAGTGAGTAAGGTCAATACGGATCATCCGTCCAGACGAGTGATCACGGTAGTTCGTCTTGACAGACGACCTACCGTGTATAATTCGTCTGGACGGATGATCCATTTGAAAGCCCGTATCTATACACAGACGAATTATCAGACGAACTACCGTTCTTTGCCCAAGTTCGTCCCAGACGGATGATCTGTCTCTAGTATAAATCGAGCTAATCTGAGCTGTCAAGGTTCCTGTACGTGGCAATTGATCTTTCGGCTGCGTCCTGTGATGCCTCCTTTTCGCCTTTTTTTTTTTTTGGTTCGTAGGTGGCAAAGATCTCAGCATTTGAAATTATGCTAATCGATACTGAACTGAAACACGCACCAATGTAGAGATATTTCCTTACACAATGGTTATTCATGATTCCGTGGTAGATAAAGTGTATCAAATATTTATTTACTCATGCGCACCTAAGCTGAAGTTGGTTTTTTAAATTCTTAACGGCCGTTTCGTTTGCTGCTCTACGAACTGAAAGAACTTAAATTTGGAGCGAAAGTTGGTCTCTCAAAACTTAGTCCGGGTACAAGTTTGCCAAGAGTTTGCCAGACTTTGACACTGCAGGACTTTAAACGGACAGTTTTAAAGATTTATGAAAGCATTTGAGCTGTAACTGATAGTGAATATCTCGTCTAAGTGTGAGTTCAAGAGTTGTATAGTTAACACTTGCCTGAGATCGTGGCGGTGTCGACTATCTTACGAGGAAAAAGGCTCCAATTTGGCGAGGACCTGTTAAGCCGATGACTGTACATGTGGGTAACTGATGTTCAATTAACAGTTAAATTACAATGTTAAACATTCCTAACTGGAGAACTCATTTGCTGTCCAAAGCTCCTTTTGCTTTCATGCTCTTAAGCCATTGAATTTGCTTTACCCTGACAGCTAATATATCAGTTGCGCAGTAACATTCACCGAATAGCTTAAAGGTAAAATAAAAAGAGATAAACACAGGTACAGTGTAGTCGGCCATTTTAAAACGGATTTAGCACTTTTTCATAGATAATAAATAAGTTCTAAAAACCCCGATTACAAAGAGAAAGACTTATAATTAACTACACTCATCTGAATTCACCGCCCATTATCTGTATTACCTTGCCATTTGGCAATTATCTTGATTAAAGATTTTTGGATGTTATATAAAACTAGAGTTGGTAGTCAACACAAAGAAATTATATTCGTTTAAGTGGACCTATAAAAGGATTATTTCTGTATATTTCTTACTGTTGTTTGTGTACTATTTTCTTTAGATAATATGCTGCTGTAGGTCGACTCAAAAAATATGTAGAAAATAGCTGAAGAGAATTGAGCGATGTGAAAATGTAAGTACTTTATAAATTACTTATTTATTCATTTATTTATTCACTGAATAAGTCCTACTCTTGAAAGAGCAGTACAGACTCAATTACAATAAAAAAAGATAATGAAAAAATCGCGAATACAGGTACCTATCTTTAAGGTAGAGTACTTTAATATCTGTTAATTTGGGTTGTTTGATCATTTTTCCCAAAGAAAATGTCTTCTTTGCCTAGCTCAGTTAACTTTTTGATTCCAGTAATTCACTAACATTCCTTAACCCATTCACTCCTGTGAATCCGGCCCCAGGCGTCTTCCCGGCTTTTGTGACATCATTATTTCGAATTATTTTTGACTACATCACCAATTCTAACAAACGTTACCGATTTTCATAATCAGCCGATGTAGTGGAATAAGATCTTGCGAACAATACCTAGATGAGAAGGATTGGATTGGATGGATTAGATCTGAATAACAAAAATGCAAAGAATTTTCCCTACAAAATTGGAAGAACAATTGAACTCCTCTTTTGAATGTTTGCTCCTTGTCAAAATTTACTCTTTCTTTTAGAACATTTACATATTTCCCGCGGATGAGAAAAAAACTGTGCGCATGCTAATTAGATTACCCATAAGTCCATCAGGTCACATCGTTCACACTTTGCAAGGGGACAGCGTTTTTCAATCGAGTGTAAAAGAGGCGAAAAATAACATTTAGGCCGCGACTTAGTCGGAAAGTTACTCGAAAAAGTGACATTTTCACGACTTCAGTTTACTTTATTGAGTTCGTTGCAGCTAATACAAAGAAAATTAAAATGATAACCAAACTGAACATTAATACTGCACGCGCGTAAACGTTTACCGTGATGACCTGGTTACCAAATTGTTCTGGCGGGAAAAAGGAGAACACCCGCTCGCGCTGCGAGCAGAAGACCGAGAACGAGTCAACGTTTCTACGAAGGTTTTATCGAGTCAAGGCAAAACAAAACGAAAACCATGGCGGAGAAAAGCGAATAAGACCAAATGGGTGCAAATGGTCTTTTGTGCAACGAAAAAGATATATTTGAAACGTTAGATGATGCAAAAAATCGATCTACATGGGTAAGTTTTTTACCTACCTGTGACAGTAACCCATTTAAGGTGATTCCATCGAAAGAACGTTTGTAATGAGAATTTTTTGAAAATCTCTACAGATGTTAAGTCCATCTAGTACATCAGAAAAATAAAATAAAAAGAGGGGGTCACCGTCCTTGTTTTCACCCTAGAGGGCTGTAGTATCTCACTATTTTCTAGGCATGTGATATATTATTGTGGCATATTAAAGGAGCTAGTCTTCAGCGAGAAGTGCTTACTACTTCCAGAAAGTTAGTACTGACAATGAAATACTAGCATTTTTCTTTTAACAGTACTGTAACTTTGTAGTAAAACGACATAAAGTGGCTAAATAAATTAATCCCATAGCATAACAGGGGACATTCGAGCGGTTGTACGCTTCCCGCGAAACGTCCAAAATTGATCGTAGTAGTGATTTCACAATAATTTTTCGAAATTGAATAATGAAAGATTATTGAAACTGGGATATAACTTAGAGAGTCGTATTTTCTTTAATTTCGTTGAATAAAAAATGGGGGTCACCGTGTTCGTTTAGAAGGAAAGGACCATTTATTTTCCTGCCGAGCTTAACCTCAAGGAAATCCCGCAATGTTGTGCGTGCGCGCGCTCGTGCGCGCGCTAAATGACGCGAAAAATTATGCGCAGCAAGGATGCGCAATGCAATTCAGTGGAATCACCTTAATTAAATTAATGAGTACTTTCTGTTGTTGCGGTATACCTGGCACATTTTGCTAAACTTTGCAGCCTAGGTTAATTTCTCTTGTATTAATGATCCGAATGCACGTTTTCTAGATGACCCGCTAAGATGCCAGCTAAAATAGAAATGAGTAAAATGAAACGGGGAACGGGACTAGGCAGATTTATCGAAAAATTTCGTTCATTCAAATTCCGAAAAATGAAGCCATTGTGATGTTTCAGCTTTTCTCATTCAGAAACTATCTCACAGGTTTGAATTGTGCAAAGCGCCCGAAACAAAATTTTGGAGAACAGCCCTTAATAATTAGAAAGACACGCTTATTTCTATACGCCAAAGTGCATCTCAGACTATTTGATTTAGGCCGCGAGAAGAAAAATCATGCCATTTGTCGCTTGAAAGTGTGCTTTAATTTTTTCCGGCGACCGAGCCTCTGGCAGTGAATTGGAGTTCCAAGTCTGTTTAAAGAGGGCTCTTAGTAACTATAACGTATTTTGGAGAAAGAAGCGGTGCACGGTGAACTGGAATGTGTACAACAATTGGATCTCAGGCCGGTTTCTTTATTAACTTACTGAGATGTATATTTCCCAAAAAGGCGGATCCTGGCTCAGATTTATCAAATCTTCAGGATCTCTGGGTAGGGAAACTGACTTAGCAACTAATTCTCGCGCACGGAAAAAGTAGTTGACTACGAGTTAGAAATTGTCTCACGAGTGCAGCTCAATTTTCAGGGATAGTTCTGAAAAGGCTGACGAGGGTGCGCATGCTGACGTGCTATTTTGAAACTGGGACTAAGTGATAAACTTTAATTTCTAATGTACTTCGTTTTTCCTTAGCTTTATAGAAATGCAGAACTAAACATCCAGTCAAAAAGAACAGAGGATTCCAGATTCAAATTATGTTGATAGACGTGTAGAAATGGATTCACAAAAGTAAGTTCTTTTGCCTTTCTTTCTTCTTTATTTGCTAGACTGTTTATTGTCAGTACGTCTTCATCCACAGTCTAAACCAGAGGTAAAGCTCCGATACAAATGCTTAAATTTCCATACTACGTCGTTAACTCAGTTGAGAATAGGCCGGGTCACTTGATACAGGCAGCTAACGCGTTAGAATGACCATCTGCATAATTAAGCAGGGGTCAAAATTTTTCGTCTACGATCATTTTTCTGTAGGGAAGGGGAAGCAGGTATCATCATCACAATAATAATAATAATCATCATCATCATCATCACCGTCATCGTCATTATCATCATCATCATCATCATCATCTTCACAATCGTAGCCGTCGTCATCACTATCTCTATCTTTATTCATATATACTTATTCATTTTCATTTTGCTTTTGGAAGGTACTCGAGTATTCCTGTGGGAGAAACGAACTTGTAATCCACAGCATAAGAGGAAACATCGGGAATCCAAATGGTTGATCTAGAAACCGGAATTCAAAACAGGTATCCTTTCTTATCTCAGGGCTGCTTTCAACAATCAAACCCGGGAAATTTAGACAACGCGCAAATTACAAATTACTCCCAAGATCTTAATTAACCAATATTTTGAATCTCTCCAGATAACTGATTTGACTTCCCGAAAGAGGCCTACTTTCTACCTCAGTAGCAAGTAAAAGGTATTAGCGCTAAAAAGCCACATTTTCAAGAGAACAACCCCACTGAAATTACCACATCAAAGACCTAAATATACTATTGATTTCCTTTCGATTTCTTTGTGGAGGAGGAAGCAACAACGGGTTGTGTTCTTAAAAAAAACCCGCCAGAGCTGGATCAAACAGAAAACTAGCGGAGCGAATGATCACACTTACCACGGCAGTGCCCAGTCCCTGCTTTCAAATCCAACAACGTAACTTTAAGGTTGTAACATCTCCTTCGACGGAACCAAACTTTGAACTATGAATAATAAGCATCTAATACGGAAAGGTGGCCAATAGTTGCCATTCACGTGACCCCAAGCTGGGTGGAGGGTTTCGCGCGCTCCACTTGGTGCTTGTCTTACTTTCGCGCTCCCGAGGCCCGTGTAGTCGTGGCAGTCAACCTATCCCGGTCTGCCGGGGAATGCACTCAACAGGCATTGCACACAGGTACAGTAGTCAACTCTGTTGAATACAGGCCGGGTTACATACCGGCAGCTAACTGTAACGTGATCTGTTAGGGTGACAGGCAATATACTGGGTCGCTGTGTGAAGTTCATGGCTGGTTCCAGAGGACCGTCTGTATTCAAGCGGGGGTCACTCGTAGTTTCAATTTTCTCGGATCATAAATTCCCAAATTTATTTTTAAATACAGTTTGAAGTTCCTGAGAAGGGGTTGTTGCTTTACAATAGTATATTAACTGATTAACTAGAAGAAAGACCCTCGCAGTTATTTAAGCTGAAAGAATGCCTGAAAAATATGCAGGCCTGAACGGGATTCGTACCCATGACCTCTGCGATGCCGGTGCAGTGCTCTACCAACTGAGCTATCAAGCCAACTGGGAGCTGGTCATATTGTGAGTTCGTAATATACCCGTGGAGGATGGATAAATGAATATGAAAACATGAAACATATTTTTGGAACTGTGGGTGAACGGAATGTATACTGGCTTGAACGGGATGTATACTGAAATAAGAAGTGATAATTACGGAAGAGGAGAGGGAATATTAAATGAATTCTATTGAACTACAGAAAAATGTCATGCAATTCTAACTTAGCTTGACTCAGAACCACGGAAATAAAACGTTAAACGATATTCACAGATAAAATGTGATGTACTGGTGAGTTTCGTGCATTATGCTGTAGAAGCTGTCCTCGATTGGGCTATCAAGCCCTATCGTTTACTAACAAACTCTGTGTTCAGATTGTAGAGTGATATTTAACGTTAACAAACAGGTAGGTGTCACTCTAGGTGTCTATGTGGACCGGAATAACTCAAATTCATTGTGGTAAGTGTCTACATCAATATTTTTGGGTTTTCTTTCCAAGTTCCGTGAGTGTGTTCGAATTAACATGGTTATATAATTATGAAATGCAAAGCATATTACCTCCAGAGCATGAGATTGGAATTAAGGAGAATTGGTCTTTTACGGGGAAAGAAGAGCGAAAAGTGAACTACAAAACTCTTGGAGTTCAAGGGAGATATGAACAGCATCCAGATTCCCTCCGGGGGCACATCCTGCAAAGCCAGGGCATTCGTCTAAGGATTATTGTGCCATCCTTGCTTCTCTGCAGGATCTCTAAGTAACGCAACGAGGGAGAGTACAGCCTAGAGGATGAAGTTTCTCTTCTGATGTGAACTGTCATGAAGCAGATAGAACGCAGCTGTCAATATCGGCTATTCCTTGGATACTTTGAAGGTTAGTTGGGGGTAGCGTACTTCCTGACGTATTTAACTTTATAACAGAATAAAGTAAAGTGCGCCGCTCCCACTGGTCAATTTAGCGTTTACTATTTGCCTATAGGTGCACGCTAGTGTAAGCGAGCACGCGCTCTGGTCGTTCTGCGTTTTTTTCTTTTTTTTCTTTAATTTATAATATTTTTTTTGCGAGAACATAATTCTGGTTTAGCGGCGGAGTCCTCCAACGTTTCGAACAAAATATTCATCCTGATTAGCAGTACAAAATATCCTACAATCGACCTTGTAGAAGGAATATTAAAATACTTATTGGCCAAAAATTGTTTTTCATCGATACCTATATAGCACAGGATTTGTCTAAAATACACATCAGTAACTGGACTAAAAACAAATTTTGTTTCTCTTTTTATATTATGTTATAAAACGAAGACGGATTAACGTGAGTATTGAGTTATGTTGATGATGGCCTGGGCGAACGTGCAAAAGAGGCATCCGTTTTAATTTTACATCATTTTGCTGGGAAATGGGACCGGACGTCAGCTTATGTAGGCGCCGATGGCTGCCTCTATCAGTCCATTTGGTGGTCCCACCCCTTTTTTATGATTTTGAAACAGGGTAAAGTGAATGAACGAACTATGGATGCCATTGGGATTTTGCCGTGCACTCAATTGCAAGAAGCAAGAGTCACTCTCGGCTACGCCTCCACAACTGTTACCCTTCTTTCGGGCTTAGAAACCTCCTGCCTGCATTCATATCTCAATAATGCACGCCGAGCCGTTCATCATTTGATAAATAAGGTGCGTGTGGCTATAAAAGGGAGTGGCTCTTATGTCGTTGGGTCTTTGAGAAGAGTAATATAGCAATTTTAGATAATAATAGCACTGGAATAAGACAGAGATTTCAGTGTGCCGGGTTTTTTTCTGACTTGGTGGAAGGTCTAAAGTAGTTTCATTTTTTTTCTAAAGTAGTTTCATAGTTTGGGCAAAACAATACTCACTCCTTGTGCCCGAGTAAACCATGTTTGTTTGTCAGATGGTTGACTGGTTTGTTTATGTTAGATATACGACCATGGAGTAGAGAATCAAAAAGTCAACCACTTGAATATTAACTAAAGAAGCTATACTTTACACTCTATACCGGGTTCAATAATCTCTAATGGTGATATAGCTAGAGTTGGGAAGCCGGGAGAACGAATACTCTTTAAGTCTTGATCGTCGTATGCTGACGTAATCCAAGCTTAAGTTAAATATCAGCGCCTGCATCAATGTATTTTGATATTATCAACTAACATTTGTTATCAGGTTTAATAAATTACGTTTTTGTTTCTTTTTTTATTAGGGCGTTTTCTCTGGTTGAAAAGCCTCAGGACGTTTTTAAGTTGGAGTTTAATAGAGTGAAATAAATTGATCAGCAAGATTATCCAGGCCTTCACCCTGAACATTGGTTAAGCATCAGCACCCAGTTTCTTTAAAAAATCTCAGGAATAACATGGAGAAGTCAACTTTGATATTTGAGTATCACATTCTCCTCACTCCCAAATAACAATGCGTGCATGAAGACTGCGGAGGAGCATGTCTCAATTGATACCATATCTAAGTAGGGATTGCGACTGCCATGACTATTTTGGAGGTGTTTGGCCATAGCAAAAGTGAGTAAAAATCGATGAAGGGATTTTTCAGTTCTACTTTGAAAATGAAACAAATCTAGTTACTTAAGTTTATGATACAGTAGATTTATAGATGAAACTTTCGGTTCTAAATAACGCCACGTAAGTGGCCTGAGAATAGTTTCTGCCTAGATCATTCGGTGAACCGAGAATTCACGGACGAATTCGTGTCAAAATTTCATATAGCCTGTGCCAGGCTCCAGGTGTGCCACGGGAGAGGCGAAGAAGCGCCCGCTCCTTCCCGTCTCTCGCGGTACACCGAGAGCCTGGAACAGGCTAAATTTCATACGTGTACTAGGCGTAATTTCTGGGGCCCAATTTTCCTTTATCTTATTGACGTAATGTAGGATTTAAAGTTAACCCAGGTTTTATAATAGTTTAGTGTATCTATATGCGTTCGTTTTCACCACTAAATTCATCAGGTCTTAAGCTGCCAAGAGGTTACGATTGAGATGATTCACAGCAAAATATGAAGGGCAGGAAAACGTTTACAGGAATCCTCGTTATTAAAGCTTTATTGAATTTTAAAGGATTTAAAATTAAATAAACGCCAAACTAACACTAAAAATGAAAAGTAAAATTATAAAAACAATAATTTAAAACCTAAAATTTATCCCATTCCAGACAGTCCTTTTCAGGACTACTCTTATACCGGATGGTCATAATTTAGCTACTCATTAGAATTTATTAACGAGGAATCCCGTAAAATAAGACCTAAAAAGGTTGTCCTGCGTATTGCTGATTTGGCCAACTAGTTAAATACTGTATCAGTTTAAAAGGAAAACAGAAACCTTGGTTAACTTGAAAACTATAGCAAAAGTGCTGAACGATTCTCAAAGAATCAGTCAATTCGTAAAGGAGTCGATTTTTATGATTATGCTTCAAAGTTTATTGACTTTTGTTACTCGAGATAAATTATCTAGAGATATACAGCTAGAAACTGAATTATGCACTTTTTGACTTTCATGAAATTATTCACAGTAACGTAGATGTGTAACATATTCAGTTAAAGAGAATGATTGCAAATTAAATAAAATGTTTTTGTCCACCTCGACTTGAGTAGCAGTCATTTTCGAGAGCAGACATAATAACATAATAAAATACGCGATTCCCCCTAATCACAAAACTGTGGCAATATTTTGGGAAATAACATTAGGATTCTTCTTATGCCAGTTTTGAACAGTTAAATAGCCCATACGCCCTTATTCTCGCTCGCTTTTCGTGCTCTCTGAAATGACTGCTATGCAGGTTACATCAGCCTCGTCTTATGTTGTTCAGTCTATTATTTAAAAAGGAACTGCAAGGTTGTTGAAGGAGGTAGCTTTTGGAAAATTTTGGCGTGTTTCATCGTAAAAAGGCTGCAAAGGGTTGTAATCCGCACAAAAACCGGATCTCAGGGGTGTTTTTGTTAAAATTTTTAACGAGTGCAACATTCGAAGCTAGAAATGTTCAAGAATCCGTGGGTCTTGAACAAATCGTAAAGATTGGGTGCAACGATGAAGAGAAGTTGAATTTGATCTGAGCCCTCGCGTGTTTCAGTCGAGCTAAATTTGCCTCTGAGTCAATCAAGCAGGAACTCCCAGGCGACGCATTTGCCCCTTCGAAAAGGAAAGGAATTAGATTTTTTTTTGTTACGAAATGATAAGCTGAAATTTTGCAGAAGAAAACTATAGATTTGTTTTCTTACGAAAGCCGAGGAGAGACTTCCGACTTCTGACTTCCGACCGTAAGACTTCCGACATCCGACTTCGGACTTCCAACTTCCGAATTCCGACTTCCCACTTTCGACATCTGACTTCCGACTTAAGACATCCGACCTCGGCTTCCAACTTCCGACTTAGACTTCCGACATCCGACTTTGGACTTCCAACTTCTGACTTCCGACTTCCGACTTTTTAAAATATCTGCTGGACGCGAAAGGACCACAAAAGAATGTGGATACATTTCAGCTCCAAGAACACCATATCTAATTAAAGCCACAAAGCAAGGGAGCTGAAAACGACTGCAAGAAGCCATATGTATCGCTATTGATACCGACAGGCAACAATGAACAGCTTTGCAAAGACGCGGATTTTTTAGACATTCATATCCGTGGTAAACATACATCTGCAATCTTACTGCAGATTAATAGTATAAACGTGAAATCACGAGTATAGAAATCTGCAGATCCTATGTCTGATGACATATCTGAAATCTTGCAGCGAATTTTGAGCCTAAGTAAAGGGTACAAAACTGGCCTACACGACGGCATAAAGTAACTAATCCAAACGGCTCCGAATGACAAGAAATCCTCCATGCAGTAAATTTAAGTATTTCCCTTCACGATTAAGATAAAAAGGTCAACACCATTTATATTAAACATTTCAAAACAACGACGCAACGTTTGAGTTTGGAAGACATGTTTCGGATACTTCAGTATCTATTGTCCGTTCAAAGATGTTTTTGACTATTCAAGGATGCTTAGAAATTTTTGATTTATAAATATCCTTGAACTGACGATGGACAATGAAGTATCGAAACATGTCTTCCAAACTCAAAAGTTGTGTCGTTGTTTTGAAATGTTTTAAATATCTATTCTACTGCCGCGAAAATTAGTCTGCACCATTGAACAAAGCAGCCTTATCACATTTTGATCAAAGGTGAAAATCTCAGTCTTAGAAACGTACTCTGGAGAGCTCTATTCGGAGGGCAAACGTGCATTCATAGCGACCAGCGATCTTACCTACTTTTCCAACTAAATACGAATTTCTTAGGCGATCAAGGCCCTTCGAACACAGATATCTACAGTTATCTACCGCCGAAATAAACCGTTGGATGCACCTGATTATAGCTTGGTTGACGTCTTCAACTCCAAATATAGGGGACATATGGGCACAGCTAGGCCGCACCTCATAAGAATCACCGATAATTCTAACATACTCCTATTACACTAGATAATGATTCTCTGCGGACAAACTCGTGGTCTATCTTAAACGGGCTATGTCACAGGGATTTTCAAGTTTTTTTTAATTCGAAACTGCATTTACTCAAACTGAAACCCAATGCGCTAAAAGCAACCGTTCGCGAACGCTTCACAGCCGATGCTATCTTGAATGAAAACAACAATGACGAACAGAATACGTCGTGTAGGACATATTCAAGTGTTTTACGCTCTCCAATATTGTGGCGATCGCATGTAACGCAAACTTTCGCAAATGTTTCCGTCATCACTCTTCAAGTGCGGATATTAACAGGTCTGAACAGAAATATGTTAAAAGTACTCATTAAGACTTCCGGAGGTACTTTTCTTCATGAATTCCAAAGTCGAATTTTTTTATTTGTCTTGCATCCGCCTACTTACATTTGACGCGTCGTTTGGTCATATATGAAGTCTTTGGACAATCGCGACATGAAAAAAAATTACTGATTCATATAAAAAAGAACGCGACCCAGAACTTAACTCGGTGCCTCACGCCCCGTAAAAAAGTCTATAATCCGTACGTAATTTGTCGATCCCAATTTCGGCTATACTGTTGTACTCATTTCAAATTTCATTCAACTTCGCTCATTGTCACTGAAGAATTAAGGGTGCCCAACGGGTGATTAAGCCATATATTTAAAATGTTGTCTCCTGTATTCCCATAAAAATTTTGTATAAGCCAACACAGTTTGATTTGTTCGTGTTTTAAGGTAAATTTTAAGTCGCAGACTATTAAACGGAATCTCAATCCCCAATTTTCCGAGTTGCTGTTGGATTTTGAAAATACCAAATGGCTTTTACGTCGCACTTTGAATGGCATATTCACCCCCTTTTGAGGTGACATTTCACTTAGGAAGTGCTGGTTTTTGGCCTCAATTTAGTCGAATTTCCGAGGCGAATAACGCCTTCCTAAACTGAAATATCCCACCAAAACGAACCGTCGGGTTGGGTGTCGTTGAAAAATCGACATAAACGGCTTCTTTTTTCGTTGTAAGCGACATGGCTCGCCAAACTCGAGTAGGCTGATAAACTGATAATCAGAAGGACATTCTAAATAAGTCTATATATTCCGTATGTATTTTTGGCTGTCACTTCTGAGGTGAAAAAATTAATAAAATAAAAAAAAAGACGAAGGACAGTCACATTTATAAGAAAGTAACGACAAAATAGAACATACATGCCTCAAGAAATTTTCGGAAGATTTAAATTTTCGGCGCGACAAAATTTCGCAATCATGGACTTCTTAATTATGTACGATCCTAGAGAGACCACATCCGTCGTCTCAATCAGAATGAAAAAACAACTATTATAGATAACAAATTCTTATCCTGTTACGTAGACGGTCTTTGGCTCGTCACGATCGAGCCCAAGAACGCTTGTGTAGGAGGCTGACAAATTCGTAACAAGAATTTTAAAAACACGTCGATAGATCGTGATAACATTTTCCTTTCTTACATTTTACAGCTCAGTAATGGCGGATTGTATCATCCCCCACTACACATTTACGGCGGTTCTCTTGCTTCAAAGCTCACTCGAACGAGCTTTTGCACTTTGTAATTAGAAATCTCCCAAGAACTGAATTGATCTTTGTTAGTTTAAAGAAAAGAAATCCCGTATGCTCTTTTTTCACGGCTCAGAATTGAAACATTTAGTTTAGTATGCCTCGTATCAGTTGGTTTAAAACGACTTAAGGCCAAAAACTTTCATCCCGGTTTAGTTGTCTTGAATGTAATTGAAATTCGACCACAAAATGCTACGAAAATCTGCCCCACAACCACACAAACCAAACACAAATACTCTTACTTAATTGTGAGATCTACAAATGGTGTAAAAGTCGAGCAGTTGCCGATTCTTATCTGCAACTAAATTGTACTGGACACAACTGAAATTCTTGCGACGTTTGAAATGTCCAAATGTAATAGTGATATGCCTCTATGAACTACTTAAATAACGCAAAACGATAAAAACTTGACCAAAATCATGTATCAATTGTAAGAAATACTGAATTCGCGTCGTTGTCATGCTTTATGGCTTGGCCGACCTTTCACTCCTATTTTTCTTTTCTGTTCACTGGAACGTTCGTCGCTTTTCTGTTCATCTTTTAGTGTCTACCCATGAAACGATTTGTATATCGTTTCTCCACTAGTCTCCAAACTATCGAAGCTTAGCGAGGCGAATTTGAAATCAGCCAAGCAAATTTATCGTTGGCCGGGTCGGCGGGCTTTTGACGCGCATTATTGAGTCCTTGTCTCCTTTCCTCCTGTTCGTCAATAGTCCTTCGGATAGACCTGCCTTCAGTGCCAGACTCCTCTAAATACCCCTCGCTCTCTTTGAAGCTGTTCTCTGCACTCCGTTTTCTTCTTGTAACAGTACAGCCCATTTTTTCCTCGTCTGATGGCCCAAAAGTAGCTTCTCTTCCACCAACTTTACGGATTGGTTTCACGGGTTGTGGATTGCTCAGTTCTGTCTAGAGTAAAAAAAAAGGCTGTCAAATTCTTGACCAATGAGATTAGTGGCGGCGCTTTATTCGTCAGTGGTCTTTATCTTATATCCAATGAAGTCTCAGTGTGGGCCCGGCCCATGGGCGTTACCAACTTGAGAATGGTATAACTGTCGTGGCGCTTGGCCAATGAAATTGACCGCGGTACTTTTGCCGTCTTTTCAAAAGCACCGATTGACGTAGCCTCGGTATGGTGCATTACGTCACTTGTGAATGTGCGAAAACTTCTCTCATCACAGAAGATTTTCTTCAAGACAAAATCCTCCCTGGCCAAGCCTACAAAAACATCGTTTTCCATAGAACATAGAACCAACTAAAAAATATAAAAGAACAGCAGTAGATTTATCGAGCCGTGTCTCAGCTTACTTAAGCCTTTTTCAACTGTATTCTGTGTTTTCCTAATATCCTTTGTAATCTCTCCAGTTACTCAATTAACAACCTGAAATAATCATAGAGCTTATATATTCGAACAGAGGAGTTTTCTACAGCTAGGGAACAACGTGTAATATTTTGGAGAGGCAATACTCTCGAGCGTATCGGTATCAACAGATGATGAAACGATAATGACAATGATGAAACGAATCTTCGGATTGGGTGCAGTTGAAAAATCAACATAAATGGCTTCTTTTTTCGTTGTAAGCCACATGGCTCGCCAAACTCGGGTAGGCTGATAAACTGATAATCAGAAGGACATTCTAAATAAGTCTATATATTCTGTATGTATTTTTGGCTGTAACTTCTGAGGTGAAAAAATTAATAAAATCCAAAAAAAAAAAAGAAGAAGGACATTCACATTTATAAGAAAGTAACGACAAAAGAGAACATGTATGCCTCAAGAAATTTTCGCTAGATTTAAATTTTCGGCGAGACAAAATTTCGCAGTCATGAACTTCAGCCTTAACTATGTATGATTCTAGAGAGACCATATCCGTCGTCTCAATCAGAATGAAAAAACAGCTATTATAGATAACAAATTCTTAGCCTGCTACGCAGAAGGTATTTTGCTCGTCACGATCGAGCCAAAGAACGCTTGTATAGGAGGCTGACAAATTCGTAACAAGAATTTTAAAAACACGTCGATAGATCGTGACAACAACTTCCTTTCTTACATTTTACAGCTCAGTAATGGCGGATTGTATCATCTCCACTACACATTTGCGGCGGCTCTTTTGCTTCTCAAACGAACTATTGCACTTTGTAATTAGAAATCTCCCAAGACCTGAATTTGATCTTTTTGTCAGTTTAAAGAAAAGAAATCCCGTATTTTCTTTTTCCACGACTCAGAATTGAAATATTCAGTTTAGTACACCGCGTATCAGTTGGTTTAGAAAGACTTAAGGCCAAAAATTTACATCCCGGTTTAGTTACCTTGAATGTAATTCAAGTTCGACCACAAAATGGTACGAAAATCTGCCCCACAACCACACAAACCAAAAACAAATACTCTTGTGAGATCTACAAATGGTGTAAAAGTCGAGCAGTTGCCGATTCTTATCTGTAACTAAATTGTACTGGACACAACTAAAATTCTTGCGACGTTTGAAATATGCCTTTACTGTCCAAATGTAATAGTGATATGCCTCTATGAACTACTTTTATAACGCAAAACGATAAAAACTTGGTCAAAATCATGTATCAATTGTAAGAAACACTGAATTCGCGTCGTTGTCATGCTTTATGGCTTGGCCGACCTTTCACTCCTATTTTTCGTTTCTGTTCACTGGAACGTTCGTAGCTTCTCTGTTCATCTGTCAGTGTCTACCCATGAAACGATTTGTATATCGTTTCTCCACTAGTCTCCAAACTATCGAAGCTTAACGAGGCGAATTTGAAATCAGCCAAGCAAATTTATCGTTGGCCGGGTCGGCGGGCTTTTGACGCGCATTATTGAGTCCTTGTCTCCTTTCCTCCTGTTCGTCAATAGTCCTTCGGATAGACCTGCCTTCAGTGCCAGACTCCTCTAAATACCCCTCGCTCTCTTTGAAGCTGTTCTCTGCACTCCGTTTTCTTCTTGTAACAGTACAGCCCATTTTTTCCTCGTCTGATGGCCCAAAAGTAGCTTCTCTTCCACCAACTTTACGGATTGGTTTCACGGGTTGTGGATTGCTCAGTTCTGTCTAGAGTAAAAAAAAAAGGCTGTCAAATTCTTGACCACTGAGATTAGTGGCGGCGCTCTTTTCGTCAGTGATCTTTATCTTATATCCAATGAAGTCTCAGTGTGGGCCCGGCCCATGGGCGTTACCAACTTGAGAATGGTATAACTGCCGTCGCGCTTGGCCAATGAGATTGACCGCGGTACTTTTGCCGTCTTGTTAAAAGCACCGATTGACGAGGCCTTGGTATGGTGCATTACGTCACTTGTGAATGTGCAAAAACTTCTCTCATCACAGAAGATTTTCTTCAAGACAAAATCCTCTCTCGCCAAGTGTATAGAACATTGTTTTCCATAGAACATAGAACCAACTGAAAAAAATACGAAAACAGCAGTAGAATAATCGAGCTGTCTCAGTTTACTTAAGCCTTTTTCAACTGAATTCTGTTTTTTCCTAATATCCTTTGTAATCTCTCCAGTTGCTCAATTGACAACCTGAAATAATCATAGAGCTTATAAATTCGAACAGAAGGAGTTTTCTACAGCTAGCGAACAATGTGCAATATTTCGGGGAGGCAATACTCTCGAGCGTAATCGGCATCAACAGATGATGAAACGTTAAAGGGGAAGTATCACGCAAATTTGTTGTAATTTCAAAACCCAAATATGTTTGTCTGTCAGCAAAAACAAAGAAATAATTGTCAAGTTTGTTATAAGTTATCACCGAAGTGCAATCAAACTGTCGACTAGTGCCTCTGTTCAGAGACAGGGTAGGTCGGTATGGATTGAAACTTGAAAAATGTTAGACTAATGTTTTTCAAGTTCTCGCATTTTTGTTTCCAAAATGCGTCAGAACAGATCACGAGTTGTTCCTTTCAAGAATTGAGTTGATTTCTTTCCTCTTGTCATTTTAGAATTATTTTGCAACTGATTGAAGGTCTTATTTCATCATTTTAACAAAAGATACCAAAAACCCCATGATACAGTGATGAAACATAACCTTTCCCACACATCTGTTGCGTTTATTATGTTGTTTTCAGCCAAAGATGAATAAACTTCTTACCTTACCCTTGTATCCGTTTCTCTCCAAATATAAAGGAAATTCAATTGAATTAAAATTTATTTTCAGACTGGATCAAACAGCGATGCATCTTTTAACCTCTAGTTTGTTCCCCGTAGTCGATCGATTTAACGAGCTCTCTGATTGGCTAATTTGAGGGTTTTTCACGTTACCATGCTCCCACCAATAGTGTGGCTCCACAGCTTACTATATAAACACAAAGAAGCCACAATTCCCTGATTCGCTCTGACAAAGGGCTAACACTCGAAAAGCCAGCGCTGGAATCTCTTCACGGTGGCCAAGTTTCCCTTTAGTTATCAACTCTGTTGATAAACCAAACATTCGTTTCCACTGACTCTCCACCGACGCAACACCACAATTTCTTTATAAACTAATCCCCTTATAATTTGAAGGTACGATTGTTGATTTTGCAGCAGAGTTGACAAGGCATTTACTGAAGTGACTCGAATTTCTGAAATCTAGGCGGTTGAAAAACAAACCGAAAGCACACTACACGTTAGCTTTTAATGCATAATACTGGATCGAAGAATATGAGAGAAAAAAACAGAAAATTACTATGAAAGTCTTCCTACAGCCAGGACTAATGCTTGACCATTATTACTACTAATGTCAATCGTCCTGTTATTGGTGTCACGTGAGGACGTTCTGTCCTTCTCAACAACAGCGCTATCATCACCGATTTATTTTCAGTGCACGGCTTACCTTTCGTATCTGCGATGGTGATGGGAACTGCCATTAATTCACACCAGAGGATTCCACACAAATCTACTCTTGTACCAGCATTATACGGTTGTAATGATGCATTTAAAGGATGCTTCCATCGCCTTTGAATGCAGCTGATTTCTTACTATCTTTACTCTCTTTTTCATAAGGGGAGAAAATGTGGGCACTTTACTTTTGGATAGAAGATCCCTTAGCTTCTTATGAAACCCATCTTGTTTTGGCGTCTCGAGCTTTCGATCCTTCACTAAGCTAAGTGGTTCCTCCTGTCCGAGTCTGTTTGCTTTATGTAGAGACTCTTTGGTGACCGTGTTCTAAAACCTTATTTAGGTACGCTGTTTGTTGGTTGACATTGTAAACGTATGCCGGACACAGTAATTACTCACTTCACTTTCTTCTCATCGGCATTATCCCGCGGTTTTTTAGTATGCAATCCGATAATAATCGTTAACTTGGTACATCAGGTTATATGACAGAGTCCACCTTCACAACCCGGGACACAACACTGCTGTCGTCCTGGTTATTTCAACTATCCCTCCTCCAATCAGCGAGTTCGGTACCAGATTTTAAAAACTTCAAGGCGAACGTTTTGACGACCATGCCCTTGTCAAACTCATTTTGTACCTCTGGGAGGTACACAGGACCCAATTACACCTAATTTGTGTGATCCTAACGATGGAAAAATAGCAACATCTTGAGAAAAGCATGCAGATGTAGTTCCCATATTCCCTCCGTTTGGGCGGCGCGTCATGTCCATGCATGTACTGCCATCAGTACTCGAAATAAGGATTCTCTTTCTCCTTTACTGCAATGATTGAAGTATGGCATCAGGGCGTGGTACATAGCAGATGATAGCAGGTCAGGCAGCTTCAAGAACTCTTCTTCCGCATTTGACGAAACAGAATTCTCAAGACTTCTTTCAGTTCGTTCACTATCCATTCTGTATAGACCACAGCAATGCCACGGAAGCGGTTGCTACATCGCTTGAAGAGTGATGTTGTGATGTTATAGTTTTTGTCGGCGACCACGATCTCTACGGTTCGTGGACCTAATATACTACTCTGTATCTACACGGTCGATAGTTCAGAGTCGAGGATGAGCTGACCTTGCACCTTTAAGAAATTCATTGTAAGGGCTGATCTCTTCCAAGTCAACCGTTCCTCCATTTTTAAAATGTTACTTGAGTAATGTGCCGATGAATTCAGACCTTCAACATCTCCCCCAAGGCCTCCCCATGGGTGGGGAATTTGAACTTTGCCTACTTAGGGTAGGGAATTTGTCAAGTTAATAAAAGTATTTTTTCTGTCCAGTGGACCAAACCCTTTTCTTTAAGTTTAACCATGGGGATGTTACAAGGAAAACATCTCACTTTCATCAATGAATCGCTCCAAAAAGAGTCTCCGAAAGCATGTGTTAAAGGCATATACAAAACCTACAATCGGCGCCAAAATTGTTGACACATTTACCTTTTTACGACCCTGTTTCGTCACCGTGATCCCTTTTTGCCCCCCTCGCTTGTCCTCTCAGCCCCCCTCCCCCCAAACAATGTTGTGCGGCAATTGCTGTAATCCCGAGCTACAAACAAGCAACATTGGATGGGGGAGCGATATCTTTTTCACAGTTTAATGCGCGAAAAAAAGAGTGGTGTTATTTGGTGCACTGAAATACTATAGAAACACGATGTGTCAACTAATTATGTCACCGATTAAGGACGGTGCCTACTAATACCGAAGTATTTTTGTGTGGTTTATGACTATGCGGGAAAAGCAGATCCTAGCAAGGCCTATTGGAATCCAAAAAGAAAATTGGGGGTAACCACCCATTTTTCAGAGATAATTAAGCAGTAATATCTGTAAAAAACGCCAAAATATAAAGCAATGTATGGGATTTTTTTCCTAAATTGAAGCTTAATTATCTCTGAAAAATGCATGGTTACCCCTAATTTTCTTTTGAGATACCAAAAGCACTTGCTAAGTTCTGCTTTCTCCGTATAGTTTTAAACCGCGCAAAAATATTCCTTTATTAGTAGGCACCACCCATAGGAAAACCGAGTATCTCGCGATGCGCAGAACGTATGCGCAGTAACAATAGTAGGCACCGTCCTTAATAAAAGTAATAATAAGAGTCTCCAAAAGCTTACGTTAAAGGCATATACAAAACCTAGACATGCTAGAGTAATGATTTTAAACCTTGAATGGGCAAATAAGTTAATTGACAGCAACCACAGCAGGAACATTTGAACGCCAAATCCGACGCTTGGGTGGCGGGTATTTGAACAGGCAAATCTTCAAAAGTTCAAATGCCCGTGTGGAGGATTTTGAAGAATTTTGAATTGATAGGCGCGTAATCTGTTGACAAGTGTGCTATGGAGCCCGCATAGTCAGCTACCTGACTGGCACTAAGGTGTGGAAAATGTAATCAGATAGCAAGCAAATAATAAATCGAGACTTTGGGATGAAAAATGTATTTCTAGTAAACAAAAAAACTCAATCTCGATAATATCTTAAAGATTTCCTCCTTCCCGAAGGTTTGGCGCCTTATTTTGTGTCTATTCGAATTCTTTTCTAACACCAACAGTTCCACACGGGTTTAGCCTCCCACGCAGTCGTTTTTAGGGGACTCGTATTACCTCAATACGAGGCCCCTAAAAACGACTGCGTGGGAGGCTAACACGGGGTTAGTCTTATACAAAAATAACTTTTCCTGGCAGGTATAAAAAGTTCGAAGTTCTCCATCTATAAAATCACAGTCCATGAAAAGAGGTCTCGAGACACTCTCGTTTCGGTGTGACGTGACTAATTATTAACTTGTGTTCTTGTTATCTGTGAACGGCCTCCCAATTTGGGAAAAAGGGCGAGCTCGGTCTTTCTCACCTCCAGACCACGCTCGTCTTTCTCCGCTCCGTTCTCTTCGCCCTTTGCCCCAATTCGGGAGCCAGGTGACAGGCTTTGTTCTTGAGACTGGAAAACACTTGCTGATTTCGGAACAGTTTAGCCTCGCTACATGACCGGTGTTGGGGTGAGGTTTTCTTAAAATCCAGCTTGGTAAACAATTTTTTTCCATACTCATAACATCCAGTCCTGAATATAATTTCTATCAAAAAAAGTTTGCTTACTAAGTTCCCTCGAGTTTGCCAACAGAACTTTACTAGACGCTTTTCTTAGAATTTGTCCCGGTCTAAAACAACGAACAACGTTCAAAAGCAAAATTGAATTATTCAAGAAAAATGTAGGGAATAATGAATAAGTGAAGTCTAATTATTTTACTTCTCACTATTTGGCGGCTTAAAACGCTCTGATCAAATTGTTACGCTCATCTCTATGAAGATCTTTGCGAAACAAGGAAATGATTTAGATGTTATGCTTTTTATTGATTGTAAACATCAAAACCGGAGATTTCTGCTTGATCTACCCCTTGATCCTCTCTTGACTTGATCCTAATGTCCGTTTCACTGCTCCTAATAAAGTATTGTATAGTACTGTATGATAATAAACACATCCAGCGTAATGAATCTGATGACCCAATCAGAACGCGAGGAGTCGTGCTATTAATATCACAATGGCGATAGTATTTAGCCCAATTCAGCTGTACATGGCTTTTGATTTCCGGCCAACAGAATTATTATGAAGCATTTGCGCCGTCGTTTTTCTTAGCCGGAAAAACCGCCAAAAACTGATATGGCTTGCTCACCTTTAATTTAGAAAAAAAATGCCTTGTTATTGTTCTCTTGGTATTTTAGAATCATTTCGTGCAAGAGAAAAGGTAATTACACTTCTAATGTCTCCAAAATTTAAAAATCATCGCTATTTATATCCCCTTTAATTCAGCCGGATGATGGTTCCTAACGTTCTTAAGCACTTTACGTCAAAAGACGTTAAATTTGACAGCAGGTGAATTCAAACTTTGATATTCGTATCTTTGGTTTTCCTTCCGCTCTTCTTTTAGTTGCCATCAGACATGAAAATAAAGCTGGGACGCAATTAATTTCAATTCAGTGGTGAAGAAGAGGATCTAAAATATCAACTTTACCGCCTGTAGATACCAAGAAACAAAATGTCTCGATCGATGTTCCGAAGCGATGAGTGATCCGGGACTTATTGAATAAGGTGAAGACACAAACTATTATTCAATCCACAGCTCTTTCGTCCTGAATTTGCAATTTTATCTTTGTCCACACTGTCTGGAAATCTCCTGATTCTCATCGCTCTTCACAAAGATTCATCTCTTCAGCCACTATCCAAACTTCTGTTACGCAGTCTGTTGTTCACAGATCTCTGTGTCGGGCTTATATCTCAGCCGTTACATGTTGTTTATCTAATGACACTTGCAAACAAGAACTGGAGAATATGGGGAATAGCCGAAGGTTTAGCGCACGCTTCTAGTACTGTACTGTGTGGAGAATCTATCAACACGTTGACTGCAATAAGTGTGGACAGACTTCTCGCTCTGTTGCTGGGGTTAAGATACCGGCAGGTTGTTACGTTGTCACGCGTTCGATTATTTGTGATTATTTCGTGGATTGTGATTCCCACTTTTTCCTTGACATATTTGTGGGACACCCACTTCTTCTTTTTGTTGGGCTGTGGAAGGATTTTCATGTGTTTAATTATTTCGAACTATTGTTACTCAAAAATCTACCTGACCCTTCGTCATCGTCAAGCGCAAATTCAAGATCAAGTTCATGGAAACAATCCTGGTACATCGGGGCTAAATATAGTGCGCTACAAAAAGACAGTTTGCAATGCAGTGTGGATACATTCAGCTTTGCTGGTTTGTTATCTGCCATATACTATTGCTACTGATGTCACCGCATCACGTGGCTCGTCTCTCTCGAGAATTGGTGCTAATGTTTGGCATGCTACTGGCATACTTGCCTTCTTCGACTCAACGCTCAACCCATTTCTTTACCGTTGGAAAATAAGGGAGGTTAGACAAGTGATTAAGCGGACAATTAGAAATATTTCTTGCTGTTCGCGATAAATGAAATTCAAGACCACATCTGCCATTGCTCTCGTTTTGCAACGCTTCTTACAATGAACCGTAAACGAGAACTAAGCCATTGCTTCATCTAACAGAAGTTGTTAAGTAAAGGTTGTCAGAAACCTTTCCGCCGCTTATATGGCGGGGTTGAATGTCTGCTTGATCGGAATAAACACAACTAGCATAGTGAATCTGATGAACCAATCAGAAATGGAAGAAGTTTAAGTACGACAGGATTAAAACAGCGACAGAATTGGCTTGCTTGAACGAGATCCTGAATCACCAGTTGCGTATTGGAGCTGGTAGGGACACATCACGGTCACTTGCTCCAGCAATAACTCAGGAATGACTGTAAAATCGGTAGCATTAATTGGCCGATGTTCAGTCTGATCAAATTGCCATGGCAGCCTTCAAATCCTTGAATGACGTAAAGCTGTGACTAGGGCAATCGCCATCACGACACAAAAGCTGACTTTTTATAGATCTGTGCATTCACCCAGTACGTTCCCAGTGCGTATTTTTCCTCGGGGAATCAAATTGTTTCTCGATGTTTCATATTCAGAAGAGACTAGGAAAAAAAATCGTGTTCCGTTCTATGCATTAACATTCACCAGTGCTGGGGCTTGGACACGAGCCATTGCATCATCGTTCTCACGCGAACATGAAGCTCAAAGGACGAGAATACATCACAATATGAGAATATAAGAACCTGCATCCAGGCGTTTCATATGTACTTTCAAAAAGATAGGGACACTCAACGGTTCAATTCGGTGGAATATCTGTTCGGAAAAACATTATCTGCGTCAGGAAATTCGGGTTAAATTATGAATAAAAACTAGCATTCTCTTTAGCGAAATGTCCATGATTTCAAAACTTGCGGAACGCTGAAAACTAATCTCTTTTGGTTTTGGAGGGGCTATAAAGTCGTTCAAAGTGTGAACAAAGGTCCGATAGCATTTATGGAAAGCCAATAGTAGCTCGTAAAATCAGGAAAAAAAGACTTCTTTACCTAATATAAAAATTAAGGGAACTTAAATTTTCAGCTAAAGAATCCAAACAGTTCCAACTGTGTTAGTGTTACAGCGAGTAACATAGTTCTTTCTGACGCGCCTAATTTACACTTAGTTTCGTTTCATTTGTTTACGCTACGCCTTTCATACCTTTCGCCCCAACACCTTATGGATCATTACGTATGTAAATAGCCTTTCTGTCACTCCTTTTACCTTTTTTAAAGCCAGTTTCTTTGCATAAGGTTTTTAGTGTGGGCATCGTTTTCAGTGTTTATAGTTGTGTTTCGCCGTTTATCCGTCCACGTTAATTTACTGTAACATCACCGATAAGGTACGTTCTTATGTCAGTCGTTCATTTTCGATAGTTTCTCAGTTACTTATTCCATGTCGTCACTTGAAGTATTTTTAAAAATTTTAAATTTATTCTTTGTCTTTTCAAGAACCGTTCTGGTACGGAATTTGTTACCGTCGGGATCTGTTTCGTAATGGTGAAGTCATATAATAAAGTAGAGTGCTGAGTGAAATTAGCAGCGGCTACAGTTAGCTCAAACAACTTTGCCTTCTAAAAGGCCATAAACTGATGTGGGAATGTGGGCAACAACAGTTTCACTGATACGAAATTATTTTTGTTGTGATATTTCGAAAATCATTAAACGCCGGAAATTAATGTTTGTACTTTGTGGTTAAAGTAATTTCTTCTCAGCAAGTCAACGACTTTCTTCACGATATCAAACTCAGAAACCTAAACTGCAAACACTGAAGACTTTGTCGAGCTCACCAAGCAGGCCTGTAGCAGGGGGAGGAGCATGGGGGCTTGAGGCCCCCCAGAATTTTTGTGCCAAAAGGTATATATAATTAAATTAAATTAATGTGCATCAATCAGTCTTGAACTCTGACGCTGCGAATGCCTTTTCACAACCTTCAATAATTTGTTTCCATCGATAACAGTTTGTTTTTGTATACAACAGCAACAAAGGCACTCCTACATTGTGAATCGGAAATAAGAACCAAAATGAGCCAAATTTGTCGTCGTTTGTTTATGTCCTCCTTCAAAAGTAAAATTATGAAATTTTACGTTGTAGTCCGCGTAAAAGAAACGGCAAAGAAATGTATCAAAAAGTGTGATGCAGGTGCAAAGTTGTTTTTCTTACTAAATCGACTGCATTTTTTATGTTCTCGTTGCATCTTAAACTCGCTAATCTGTCTGTTTTTGAATGACGGGCCGTGGGAGGGGTAGTTTTGTTTAACCATTTTGCTCGCCCCCCCCCCCCCCAGTTGTTTTAGCCTTGCTACGGGCCTGCTAAGTGCAGTCGAACTAGAGCCAATCATAACTACAAACTTTATGTGAAATCAGCCATTCGAACTGTTGTAAGTACTCCTTCTTTGTACGCATTGTTAATAAGTGAAACGAGTTACCTAAGGATGTTGTCACACCGGTTGAATAACTTTATTTCGAAACAGACTTGAGATGTACATGTACGCGAAGGAATGATTGTAAATAGATTTCATTTTAAATGTTTGTGATTGTTTTAGATTTTAGAATGTTTATTGGGGGAAATTGTTTTATATAGGTTTAACGTCACGATTTCGCCTTTCAGGAAGTGTTTTATTGATTAGTTGATTTCCTGAGTAAAATACCATGTTATGTTATGTTATGTTATGTTATGTTATGTCATGTCATGTCATGTCATGTTATGTTATGTTATGTTATGTCATGTCATGTTATGTTATGTTATGTTATGTTATGTTATGTCATGAAATGTCATGTCATGTCATGTCATGTCATGTCATGATGTTATGTTATGTTATGATATCTCATGTCATGTCATGTCATGTCATGTCATGTCATGCTATGTTAAATCATGTCATGTCATGTCATGTTATGTCATGTTATGTCTTTTCTTCTTAGACCAAATCGGTTTTAAGAACAGACTTCAAGAACTTTACGTATGTCTCTTTCTAATGATGTACAATCATACTGTCTGTAGGATCCTGGTATTACTGTTTTATGATTCCGTTTTCAAATTATGTTCTCTTTTGTCATACCATTTTACTGTGGCTTATGGTACTTTGCGAACCTTTGCCAAATGGCATTTTACGAAATAGTACTTTGTGCTGATTTCGGGTATCAAGTTGGTATCGGTATCGGCCTACCCGGTTTTGATTATTGTGTATACGACTGTTGTAAATTTGACGTTTCAACTATTTTATTGAAGATAATATTCATAGAAATAGTCAACACATTGTCTTGAAAATCTGACAATGAAATGTATGACAATCTCAACGGTGTTTGTGTAATATTTGGGCAAAACATGAAAAAAACTTGCAACAATGTATCGCTAGAAAATATCATGAATTACAATCTATTGATATCCATGTAAACCAGATAATGTAAATCTATTTTAATCATATAATATTGTATTTCAACTTTCCAACACCACATTGCGCGCTTGCTAAAAAATTACCCGAGACCACCGTGCGCGCCTAGTTCCATCAAATCCGGAAACCTTCCCATACTACAAACACAATTCTTACTTTTTTTTATTAAAAAATTTCTTGTATATATACACGCAGGGAATTCTAGAGTGCCGCCTCGGATTTTGGCCTCTGGGCCAAAACCCTGCAGGGGCAAAAAAAACAACAACGTATTGAAGCCAAATGTTACATTTCTGGTTGATCTTCAGGTCGACTACTGATTACGAGGTAAACCTTTCAAAGGCGTGAATGAACCTTACATCAGAGAGATTTAGCATCGCGTTTACGTGAGTCGGCAAACGTCACCTTTGCCGTTTCACTTTTCACGTAAAATAACGTGAACCTTTTGACTTTAGCTTTAATTTAACGAGTTTCGATGAAGCTGTTTTCCGACTCACTGAGGTGAGTTCATGAAGAAGGGTGCGGTAAGGAGTGAAATCATCTCACTGTCATGCCTAGTTTTTCAAAGTAAAAATAACTACTTACGTTTATACAAAACAGGGCCTCATGATCTTACAGAACTATGAAGCTAAAATTCAGATAAAGAATAGATCAGCTAGAACCCGATAGTGACAGTTGGTACTATCTTCTAAGTCAGAAAAAAAAAAGAAAGTCAGTTCCTTAGTATGTTTATCGCCCATGATTGATTATGGGAACGTTTTTACACGTAAAACACGCTGCTTGCATGTGCAAAACATGCGACGCAGATAATGTGCTGATGTCCACGAGCAGGTACACGCCAATTTTGTTCATGATCAGGCTTTTCGGAGCAATGGAGAAACATTCCCATGAACATGAATCAACTCCAAGGAACAAAAGTCAATGCCGGAGAGCAGGCGAACCTGTTCCCATGGGTGGTACAAGTCATCTCGCATCCCTTGACGATTTCAGTCCAAGTGTTTTTATGTCTCCGTGGATTGATCCTTCCGTTTACCAAGTTCCTGCTTCAAAGAAAAATGATGATAGTTGCCACACCCGTCTGGGGTCTTCGTAGAGTAGCTACAACAAATAATAAGAATCTGTTCAGGCGTGCGTTTCTCAAAACTCCCGAAATTATATCCACCAAGACAAAAATGAAGCGCGCAAGGATAATTAAAATGGGATCTCACCACTGGCTCACCATCATCCATCCTTTCCCAATGTAGGGTGGAATGCGAAACGTCAGTAAAAGAACAAACACAAATGTACTTCATTCTCAAGAGCTCCTTACTTATATATGTTCTCGTTCTCTCTCCCGGCCAAGAAAAATATGTGTCAAACTCATATGTTCATTTTCTCATAAAAAATAACCAATCCAAGGCCTTAAATAAGTATATGTAATCAAATGGTGAAGAGTGAAATTAGGAAATAATTTCACGCGCGTGTTGTCAAAATTCCAATAATTTCCCGAGCCTTTTACCTTTTAATATCATGGGTGACAAATTACGATCACAATCGTGGTCCGTTCCATCTTGTTTACACACGCAGGCAAAAAAAACCGCTCGAGTACTTTATCCAACTGCTGAGTACGAACCGTCTCAGGGTTTTTTGTCAACGAAATTTTCATCACACCAGTTCTCAAAAATCCTCACTCAGTTAGTTGTGCGTATTTAGCTTTTCTGCAGCGTCTTTTAATGCCGTAACTTCTTTCATCCGTAACATCTTTAAACCTGGACGCCATCTTGGCACTGAGATATAGGAAACGTTGCTATAGCAATTTTGTAATTTCACAGGTAAAATTATGAATAAACGCTGAAATTTCGCACCAAATTTAAGAGGTAATTTGTAACGTATGATATTAAACATAGAATAACCCAGGCATTTAAACTGACCTTTAATTTCGAAAATCAAATGTCACGGTGTCTCCAATCAGCATAAAAGGCGCCCACTGTCTCTCTTCTGAAAAGCCATTTCCTCTCATCCACTTCATCGTCTGGTCAAGAGAACCACTGGCACTTTCTCCACGAACAAGATGCTCATAGAAACAACTCATGAACTGCTTTGTTGCCTCGTCTTCTAGGGCCCACAGGGCAACCAACACGGAACGAGCACCAGATCCTAAGAAGGCTCGAGCGATTCCAACGACTCCTTCGGATCTAATCTGTCCACGTGCACTTTGACAGCAGCTAAGGACTACCAGTTTGGCTCTCAGACGAACTTGTGAAACTTCAGCCATTGTCAATAGGTAGTCTTGTTCTTGCGGAATCCCTTCAAAAGAGCGTGGAGGGGCAGGAGCGATTTCTCCTCTTTCGGCGTCACCATGGGCAGCGACATGAATCAAACTCACTGAATGTATGCTCTGAAGAACTGCCTGCTTAGTTGCGTGCTCTCCTAATAAAGGCTGAACTCCCAGCAGTCGTCCAATCATCTCTGCTTCCTTTTTTGCAGCAGGCAATGGGCATAACTTTTCAAGACGTCCCTTGTGATACACGTCACCAATCCTGGGTTCACCCACTATCGGTGCACCGGTTTGACTGTGATAATCGGCTGGACTGTCCTGAATCAGCTTGAGAATCGTCAAGGAAGGGACAATGCGGATTCTGAAAGTCTCTGACAAATACTTCTCATTTTCATCCTTCAAAGCTGCAAATGGAACTTTGTACAAAGGGCGATCTGGAACAATGATGATTTCAGGTTTGTCAAGTAGGTCAGCCACAGGAGCAATGATCATTTTGTAACACTGAGGAAAAGTCAGCGGCTCATCCTGATTTTCGTCTTCGTCTTCTTCTACAGGGCGGGAAGCTGCGGGGCCATTTCCTTGAGGTGACTCAGGCGCCTGTGACGGAAACAATGATCGATCTTCGCAGTGCTCTTGAGAGGGTAAAACATGAAACTTTCTGAACTTTTCTCCACCAAAGACTTCATCCACAGATCTCTCTATTTGTTTGTTAACAAAAAGTCATTGATGTCTATCTGTGGGAAAAGAATCGCTTTGTTTGGCTTAATAATCTACAAAAATAAGTGGTGACAGTAATAGAAAAAGTACAGACAGTCGCAGCTACTTTCTTTCGTCATGATTGTTTCAATACCAGCCCACGACTTTGAGTACACTGATATTTGTTGTTCCACACAATATTGAGACGACATTATGTCTCCCAAGGCTCTGGCTCGCCCAAGCTCTACAACGTGAAGCCCTTCGATATGCATACCAGAATCAAAACAAACTTGTGAGCAACTCGTAAGGAGACAAGTGCTCGTCTAGAAAGGAGATCTCGAATTCATCGTTGTCTCTTAAAAAGCCTCGCATTTCCTCGCTCTTTGTAATACTTAAATGGAGACTCTTCACTGCATCATTTATGTCTCCTTTCAACACCAAATTGTCCCATGTAAGGCTAAGGTGGTTTTTAAACTGCAGTTCAATGCTTCCAATCTCGTAACTCAATGCAAGTGCTGTTTCGTCATACTTTTTAGCCTTGGAATACTCACCGACATAGAAAAACACAGTTCCTAGATTCCCGTAATATGTTGCTTCGTCTTTCTTGTGGCCAATTTCTTTCCCGATCTGAAGGGCTTTCTGAAGATATTCTTCAGCCTTGAGATATTTACCAAGAGAACTACTCAGCGTCCCTAGGTTCCCGTAACATAATGCCTCCCCCATCTTGTGACCAATTTCCTTGTTGATTTCCAATGTTCTCTGATAACATTCCTCTGCCTTGGCACACGCGCCAAGAGATTGAAACGCTGTTCCCAGATTTCCGTAAGAAGATGCTTGTCCGCCTCTGTCCCCAATTTCTGTTCTGATCTGAAGTGCTCTCTGATGATGTTTTTCAGCCTTGACAAATTCACCGACGTCATGAAAGACATTTCCTAGGTGTTCGTAACTTGATGCTTCTTCGCTTCTGTTCCCAATTTCATTTTTGATGTGAAGTGCTTTCAAATGATATTCTTCAGCCTTTACATATTTGCCAAGACATTGAAACACAGCTCCTAGGTTTCCGTAACAGGTTGCTTCCCCCTTCTTGTTACCAATTGCTCTGTTAATCACAAGTGCGTTCTGAAGATATTCTTCAGCCATACCGTACTTACCAAGAGATCGAAATAGAGTTCCTAGATTTCCACAGCACGATGCTTCTTCTTTCTTGTCCCCAATTTTTTTTGCGATGAGAAGTGCTTCCTGAAGATATTCTTCAGACTTAACATATTCGCCAATAGAGCAAAACAGAGCTCCTAGCTTACCAGAAAATGTTGCTTCCCCGTTCTTCTGACCAATTTCTTTTGTGATTGAAAGTGCTTTCTGAATGTACTTTTCAGCCTTGACATATTCACCCAGTGACTGAAAGACATCTCCAAGGTTTCCATAAGCTGTTGCTTCTTCAACCCTGTCCCCAATTTCTTTACTGATCTGAAGTGCTCTCTGACGATATTCTTTAGCCTTGACATATTCACTGAGAGACTGAAATACAGTTCCAAGGTTTCCGTAAGCTCTTGCTTCTCCTTGTCTGTACCCAATTTCTTTACTGATCTGAACTGCCCTCTGAAGATATTCCTCAGCCTTGACATATTCACCGAAATACCAGAAAAGGGTTCCTAGATGTCCACAGTTTGCTGCTTGTCCGCGTTTATCGCCAATTTCTTCGCTGATCTTAAGTGCATTCTGAATATATTCTTTAGCCTTGAAATATTCACTGAGATATAGAAACACCGTTCCTAGGTTTCCGTAGCATTCTCCTTCTTCTGCCCTTTTCCCAATTTCTTTCGTGATACACAGTGCTTTCATGCAAAGGTCCTTTGCTTTTTCGTGTTGGCATTGAAATATATACAATTTCGCTAGCCTAATGCTTAGGATTGCTTCTTCTTCTTTTTCGCCACAGTTGTTGAGTAAGACCAGAAGCTTTCTGTCGCATGCTATCAGACTTTCGTGATCACAAATAAGAACATAGGCCTCAAACATTTGAGTATACACACAAATAGAAAACAATCTGACAAATCCTTGGTCTTTTTCCAGGGCCTTGCTATTGAGGAGAATCAAACACTCCTTGCACAACTCGATGGCTTGTGGAACACGATTGCTGTTGAGAAGCAAGTCGGAAACAATTGTACCTGTATGTATGGCTCGGCGAAGAAAGCCTTCTCTGCTTGCCATGACAGTCCGTTTCTTGAACCAACAGACAAAAATAACATCAGTTAAGTGAAACCAAGATGTGTGTTTTTGAAACTAAAGCTGCAAAAGGGCAATGATAACACGTGTCTTGCTTTTCACCTTCAGTAAACAAAACGTACCGTTTATTTGAAGTCGAGGGTTAAATACTGCTACATGAAAAGTACTCAGAGCGCTTCTTGGGAAGAGGAGCTTGAAATGGGTCAGGACTGCAGCCAAACGGTGAGGATTGAAAGTGGGGTCATAGTAAATGACTAACGGAACCGAATAAGTGAACGACTATTGCTAGATTTTTTAGTTCTAACACTGCTAACGAAGTTTCACAGCTTTGAGAAATCAGTTCTATCTTTGCAAACGCGCACCGCCATAAAGTGATTAGTCTGGAATATGCAGTTGTTCAACGGCAAACATGGTATGCACTACCTTTATTTTGTTTTCACACGCCTCATCTGGTGATACAAATAATGGATAAGTGAATTAACTCTATAGGGTATGTCAAAGTGCTTAGTGAACCCATGGCATTTCTTTATGAGCGTTAAACCGAGTAAAGAAATAGGAGATCGCAATACCCAAGACAATTGCAAACAAAAGTAGTGAGGGGCGCACCACGGTTTCCGGATTTTCGCGGTGGTTTCTCATTAATACGCGGTGGCATACATTAACGACGATGACGTCACCACCTATTGTCTTGATCACTCATTATAGGATGACGTCATATTTAAGTTTAGTCTTACCAACAGGGTATGAACTGGTTTGACAGGTTTATCAATGATGTCATGCGCTATTTTTAACTTATGGCAGTCATGGGCGGTATCACCGGTTTGACAGGTTTTCGAAGTTATTTTTGGATACATGACATCATATAGTACATACATACATACATACTTTATTGTATAGCTCCTCTTTGGAGGCCCTTCCGCCATACGTGAAAATAAAAATAATAATAATGAAAACTATTTACATTTGGATGATAATATAGAGAGAAAGAAAAAAAATACGATAAGCTCCAAGATCTACAATTTCTAAGCTAAAAAATCTGCATTCGGAAGTCTGTTTAGAAAAAGCAAATACAAATACGCGCGACACCCACGCGTGTGTCTAAGAAAAATAAAGGCACACAACTACAAATGGCCCGTTTGTCTCCTTTTGTCCCTTTTGGTGTGGTTTTGGCCTTTCAGGCCTTTGTTTGGCCTTTTCTGACACTCTATATAACCTGACTTTTACCGAAAACTCGGAGATAATGAAAAATATTTGTCGTTTGTGTTTCTCGCCTAAATTAACTAAGCACCTTTCCCGCCTAATGACTAAAAAAGATTCGTTTCAGGTTGAGCTTTGTTGAGGATTAAAGAGTTAATACAGTCTTTTGTTGTCTATGTTTATTACAGCGCTCGGATTAAGAATGTTCCGGTTCATAAATTCCTTGCTCCTAAATTGTGCGTGTTAAAACACACACACAGATTTTGCAATATGTATATCACATTAAAGTCGGTTATGTTTGATGTTGATGGCTGTCCACCTTTACTTACGTTAACAAGGATCAATGCGCTTTCGGTCTTCAGATCAGAGACTTAAGTTCTTGTGCAACCTCTCTTCACGGTCCGTTAGCCACTAATTATGCAGAAGCAGTGACTTAAACCAAAACCTAGATTTGCATAAAAACTCTACGGAAAAAGCCAATTAACTTATCAGAAACAATAGACAGCTTAAGTTCATAGAAATAATCAATTAAAACACAATCAAAACACGCGACTCTACTAAATGCTTGCTATTAAACAACGCACATTTCTTGAGAGACCTGAAAAGAACTTTATTGCCTTTAAATAGAGAATAAAAAAAATATAAAATTGTTTAACTACCAGAGATTTTGAAGGAATTAAGGTAACTCTCAACTCTATATCCGAATCGCCGAGTTTGCTTTCGTAAGTTTATAAAAGTCATCTGTTCCTATACCTCAGAACGGGTTATGTCTGATTTAATTGTTGTTTTTTTTTAAGGGAATATATTGGTTCCATTACGGCAACTTAATGTGGACAGCGGTATCGTTATCTGTAAACGTTTTTACCACGATGTCTAATTGGCGGCAAGAAAATTAAGGATAATTCAAACAGCGAATTTCAATTTTCTTTTCAAATAGTTAAATGTTATGATGACACTTGAGCTTGTCTTTTTGCACGAAAAAAATGTTACCCTCATTGAAATGGTTGTGTAAACATGCAATAGATTGTTAGTACTTATCCGTTAATGAGTTCATTTTTTAGAAAAATGATTTTCCAATGATGCAATTGGTAGCCTATTGGCGTTGATGCAATTTCTCGAAATGAATGCCAAAAGGAGCCCTGTTAATGCTTTTGAATGTCAATACATATGCAAATGTCGTCCTCTTCTTACTCCTCCTCCTCCTCCTCGGGGAAAACCACCACCACCACCACCAGTGGTGGTGGTGGTGGTGGTGGAGGTGGACGTGGCGGTGCTGGAAGTTTTCCCCGAGGAAAAGGAGGAAGAGTAAGAAGAAGAGCAGGAGAAAGAGGAGGAGGGAAACAATACAAATGAGGAGAAGGAGGAGGAGGAGGAAAAGGAGGCAAGGTCAGCAAAAACAGAAAAACACCTTTTGCGTTCATTTATAGAAAATATTTGCTCGTGTCAATGGGTGTTTTGTTAAGGTGAACATATAACCAAAAATAAACTTCAGTTACACCAAAGAAACCTCCAAGAACGATATTTGCATATAGCCTCCCAAGGGAGCAGGGATAAAGAAATAGCCCACAAAGCATGAAGTCACTTTTGGATCAAAACTAAAAAAAAAACTAAAAAATTTTGCCAGGGCTTTGTTTGTACTTAAAAATGATTCCCAAGTGATGTTTTCAACACCACAAGGTCCCTAGGGACTTAAACAAGTGAAAAAAAATGACTTAAAAATTTTTCAAAATTTGGTCATTTTTTGGACTTTTTGCCCCCATCCCCCCTTAGAAAAAATTCAATTTTGGGACCCAGAAAAAATATTGGTGTAAAAGGTTCCAATCGATTCAGCTTGTCCTAAAATGTCTCCCGGGATACTTCTTAGGCCTCCCAAGGGAACAGGTATAAAGAAATAGCCCACAAAGCATGAAGTCACTTTTGGATCAAAACTGAAAAAAACTAAAAAATTTTGCCAGGGCTTTGTTTGTACTTAAAAATGATTCCCAAGTGATGTTTTCAACACCACAAGGTCCCTAGGGACTTAAACAAGTGAAAAACAATGACTTGAAAATTTTTCAAAATTTGGTCATTTTTTGGACTTTTTGCCCCCATCCCCCCTTAGAAAAAATTCAATTTTGGGACCCAGAAAAAATATTGGTGTAAAAGGTTCCAATCGATTCAGCTTGTCCTAAAATGTCTCCCGGGATACTTCTTAGGCCTCCCAAGGGAACAGGTATAAAGAAATAGCCCACAAAGCATGAAGTCACTTTTGGATCAAAACTGAAAAAAACTAAAAAATTTTCCCAGGGCTTTGTTTGTACTTAAAAATCATTCCCGAGTGATGTTTTCAACACCACAAGGTCCCTAGGGACTTAAACAAGTGAAAAAAAATGACTTGAAAATTTTTCAAAATTTGGTCATTTTTTGGACTTTTTGCCCCCATCCCCCCTTAGAAAAAATTCAATTTTGGGACCCAGAAACAATATTGGTGTAAAAGGTTCCAATCGATTCAGCTTGTCCTAAAATGTCTCCCGGGATACTTCTTAGGCCTCCCAAGGGAACAGGTATAAAGAAATAGCCCACAAAGCATGAAGTCACTTTTGGATCAAAACTGAAAAAAACTAAAAAATTTTGCCAGGGCTTTGTTTGTACTTAAAAATGATTCCCAAGTGATGTTTTCAACACCACAAGGTCCCTAGGGACTTAAACAAGTGAAAAAAAATGACTTGAAAATTTTTCAAAATTTGGTCATTTTTTGGACTTTTTGCCCCCATCCCCCCTTAGAAAAAATTCAATTTTGGGACCCAGAAAAAATATTGGTGTAAAAGGTTCCAATCGATTCAGCTTGTCCTAAAATGTCTCCCGGGATACTTCTTAGGCCTCCCAAGGGAACAGGTATAAAGAAATAGCCCACAAAGCATGAAGTCACTTTTGGATCAAAACTGAAAAAAACTAAAAAATTTTGCCAGGGCTTTGTTTGTACTTAAAAATGATTCCCAAGTGATGTTTTCAACACCACAAGGTCCCTAGGGACTTAAACAAGTGAAAAAAAATGACTTGAAAATTTTTCAAAATTTGGTCATTTTTTGGACTTTTTGCCCCCATCCCCCCTTAGAAAAAATTCAATTTTGGGACCCAGAAAAAATATTGGTGTAAAAGGTTCCAATCGATTCAGCTTGTCCTAAAATGTCTCCCGGGATACTTCTTAGGCCTCCCAAGGGAACAGGTATAAAGAAATAGCCCACAAAGCATGAAGTCACTTTTGGATCAAAACTGAAAAAAACTAAAAAATTTTGCCAGGGCTTTGTTTGTACTTAAAAATGATTCCCAAGTGATGTTTTCAACACCACAAGGTCCCTAGGGACTTAAACAAGTGAAAAAAAATGACTTGAAAATTTTTCAAAATTTGGTCATTTTTTGGACTTTTTGCCCCCATCCCCCCTTAGAAAAAATTCAATTTTGGGACCCAGAAAAAATATTGGTGTAAAAGGTTCCAATCGATTCAGCTTGTCCTAAAATGTCTCCCGGGATACTTCTTAGGCCTCCCAAGGGAACAGGTATAAAGAAATAGCCCACAAAGCATGAAGTCACTTTTGGATCAAAACTGAAAAAAACTAAAAAATTTTGCCAGGGCTTTGTTTGTACTTAAAAATGATTCCCAAGTGATGTTTTCAACACCACAAGGTCCCTAGGGACTTAAACAAGTGAAAAAAAATGACTTGAAAATTTTTCAAAATTTGGTCATTTTTTGGACTTTTTGCCCCCATCCCCCCTTAGAAAAAATTCAATTTTGGGACCCAGAAAAAATATTGGTGTAAAAGGTTCCAATCGATTCAGCTTGTCCTAAAATGTCTCCCGGGATACTTCTTAGGCCTCCCAAGGGAACAGGTATAAAGAAATAGCCCACAAAGCATGAAGTCACTTTTGGATCAAAACTGAAAAAAACTAAAAAATTTTGCCAGGGCTTTGTTTGTACTTAAAAATCATTCCCAAGTGATGTTTTCAACACCACAAGGTCCCTAGGGACTTAAACAAGTGAAAAAAAATGACTTGAAAATTTTTCAAAATTTGGTCATTTTTTGGACTTTTTGCCCCCATCCCCCCTTAGAAAAAATTCAATTTTGGGACCCAGAAAAAATATTGGTGTAAAAGGTTCCAATCGATTCAGCTTGTCCTAAAATGTCTCCCGGGATACTTCTTAGGCCTCCCAAGGGAACAGGTATAAAGAAATAGCCCACAAAGCATGAAGTCACTTTTGGATCAAAACTGAAAAAAACTAAAAAATTTTGCCAGGGCTTTGTTTGTACTTAAAAATGATTCCCAAGTGATGTTTTCAACACCACAAGGTCCCTAGGGACTTAAACAAGTGAAAAAAAATGACTTGAAAATTTTTCAAAATTTGGTCATTTTTTGGACTTTTTGCCCCCATCCCCCCTTAGAAAAAATTCAATTTTGGGACCCAGAAAAAATATTGGTGTAAAAGGTTCCAATCGATTCAGCTTGTCCTAAAATGTCTCCCGGGATACTTCTTAGGCCTCCCAAGGGAACAGGTATAAAGAAATAGCCCACAAAGCATGAAGTCACTTTTGGATCAAAACTGAAAAAAACTAAAAAATTTTGCCAGGGCTTTGTTTGTACTTAAAAATGATTCCCAAGTGATGTTTTCAACACCACAAGGTCCCTAGGGACTTAAACAAGTGAAAAAAAATGACTTGAAAATTTTTCAAAATTTGGTCATTTTTTGGACTTTTTGCCCCCATCCCCCCTTAGAAAAAATTCAATTTTGGGACCCAGAAAAAATATTGGTGTAAAAGGTTCCAATCGATTCAGCTTGTCCTAAAATGTCTCCCGGGATACTTCTTAGGCCTCCCAAGGGAACAGGTATAAAGAAATAGCCCACAAAGCATGAAGTCACTTTTGGATCAAAACTGAAAAAAACTAAAAAATTTTGCCAGGGCTTTGTTTGTACTTAAAAATGATTCCCAAGTGATGTTTTCAACACCACAAGGTCCCTAGGGACTTAAACAAGTGAAAAAAAATGACTTGAAAATTTTTCAAAATTTGGTCATTTTTTGGACTTTTTGCCCCCATCCCCCCTTAGAAAAAATTCAATTTTGGGACCCAGAAAAAATATTGGTGTAAAAGGTTCCAATCGATTCAGCTTGTCCTAAAATGTCTCCCGGGATACTTCTTAGGCCTCCCAAGGGAACAGGTATAAAGAAATAGCCCACAAAGCATGAAGTCACTTTTGGATCAAAACTGAAAAAAACTAAAAAATTTTGCCAGGGCTTTGTTTGTACTTAAAAATGATTCCCAAGTGATGTTTTCAACACCACAAGGTCCCTAGGGACTTAAACAAGTGAAAAAAAATGACTTGAAAATTTTTCAAAATTTGGTCATTTTTTGGACTTTTTGCCCCCATCCCCCCTTAGAAAAAATTCAATTTTGGGACCCAGAAAAAATATTGGTGTAAAAGGTTCCAATCGATTCAGCTTGTCCTAAAATGTCTCCCGGGATACTTCTTAGGCCTCCCAAGGGAACAGGTATAAAGAAATAGCCCACAAAGCATGAAGTCACTTTTGGATCAAAACTGAAAAAAACTAAAAAATTTTGCCAGGGCTTTGTTTGTACTTAAAAATGATTCCCAAGTGATGTTTTCAACACCACAAGGTCCCTAGGGACTTAAACAAGTGAAAAAAAATGACTTGAAAATTTTTCAAAATTTGGTCATTTTTTGGACTTTTTGCCCCCATCCCCCCTTAGAAAAAATTCAATTTTGGGACCCAGAAAAAATATTGGTGTAAAAGGTTCCAATCGATTCAGCTTGTCCTAAAATGTCTCCCGGGATACTTCTTAGGCCTCCCAAGGGAACAGGTATAAAGAAATAGCCCACAAAGCATGAAGTCACTTTTGGATCAAAACTGAAAAAAACTAAAAAATTTTGCCAGGGCTTTGTTTGTACTTAAAAATGATTCCCAAGTGATGTTTTCAACACCACAAGGTCCCTAGGGACTTAAACAAGTGAAAAAAAATGACTTGAAAATTTTTCAAAATTTGGTCATTTTTTGGACTTTTTGCCCCCATCCCCCCTTAGAAAAAATTCAATTTTGGGACCCAGAAAAAATATTGGTGTAAAAGGTTCCAATCGATTCAGCTTGTCCTAAAATGTCTCCCGGGATACTTCTTAGGCCTCCCAAGGGAACAGGTATAAAGAAATAGCCCACAAAGCATGAAGTCACTTTTGGATCAAAACTGAAAAAAACTAAAAAATTTTGCCAGGGCTTTGTTTGTACTTAAAAATGATTCCCAAGTGATGTTTTCAACACCACAAGGTCCCTAGGGACTTAAACAAGTGAAAAAAAATGACTTGAAAATTTTTCAAAATTTGGTCATTTTTTGGACTTTTTGCCCCCATCCCCCCTTAGAAAAAATTCAATTTTGGGACCCAGAAAAAATATTGGTGTAAAAGGTTCCAATCGATTCAGCTTGTCCTAAAATGTCTCCCGGGATACTTCTTAGGCCTCCCAAGGGAACAGGTATAAAGAAATAGCCCACAAAGCATGAAGTCACTTTTGGATCAAAACTGAAAAAAACTAAAAAATTTTGCCAGGGCTTTGTTTGTACTTAAAAATGATTCCCAAGTGATGTTTTCAACACCACAAGGTCCCTAGGGACTTAAACAAGTGAAAAAAAATGACTTGAAAATTTTTCAAAATTTGGTCATTTTTTGGACTTTTTGCCCCCATCCCCCCTTAGAAAAAATTCAATTTTGGGACCCAGAAAAAATATTGGTGTAAAAGGTTCCAATCGATTCAGCTTGTCCTAAAATGTCTCCCGGGATACTTCTTAGGCCTCCCAAGGGAACAGGTATAAAGAAATAGCCCACAAAGCATGAAGTCACTTTTGGATCAAAACTGAAAAAAACTAAAAAATTTTGCCAGGGCTTTGTTTGTACTTAAAAATGATTCCCAAGTGATGTTTTCAACACCACAAGGTCCCTAGGGACTTAAACAAGTGAAAAAAAATGACTTGAAAATTTTTCAAAATTTGGTCATTTTTTGGACTTTTTGCCCCCATCCCCCCTTAGAAAAAATTCAATTTTGGGACCCAGAAAAAATATTGGTGTAAAAGGTTCCAATCGATTCAGCTTGTCCTAAAATGTCTCCCGGGATACTTCTTAGGCCTCCCAAGGGAACAGGTATAAAGAAATAGCCCACAAAGCATGAAGTCACTTTTGGATCAAAACTGAAAAAAACTAAAAAATTTTGCCAGGGCTTTGTTTGTACTTAAAAATGATTCCCAAGTGATGTTTTCAACACCACAAGGTCCCTAGGGACTTAAACAAGTGAAAAAAAATGACTTGAAAATTTTTCAAAATTTGGTCATTTTTTGGACTTTTTGCCCCCATCCCCCCTTAGAAAAAATTCAATTTTGGGACCCAGAAAAAATATTGGTGTAAAAGGTTCCAATCGATTCAGCTTGTCCTAAAATGTCTCCCGGGATACTTCTTAGGCCTCCCAAGGGAACAGGTATAAAGAAATAGCCCACAAAGCATGAAGTCACTTTTGGATCAAAACTGAAAAAAACTAAAAAATTTTGCCAGGGCTTTGTTTGTACTTAAAAATGATTCCCAAGTGATGTTTTCAACACCACAAGGTCCCTAGGGACTTAAACAAGTGAAAAAAAATGACTTGAAAATTTTTCAAAATTTGGTCATTTTTTGGACTTTTTGCCCCCATCCCCCCTTAGAAAAAATTCAATTTTGGGACCCAGAAAAAATATTGGTGTAAAAGGTTCCAATCGATTCAGCTTGTCCTAAAATGTCTCCCGGGATACTTCTTAGGCCTCCCAAGGGAACAGGTATAAAGAAATAGCCCACAAAGCATGAAGTCACTTTTGGATCAAAACTGAAAAAAACTAAAAAATTTTGCCAGGGCTTTGTTTGTACTTAAAAATGATTCCCAAGTGATGTTTTCAACACCACAAGGTCCCTAGGGACTTAAACAAGTGAAAAAAAATGACTTGAAAATTTTTCAAAATTTGGTCATTTTTTGGACTTTTTGCCCCCATCCCCCCTTAGAAAAAATTCAATTTTGGGACCCAGAAAAAATATTGGTGTAAAAGGTTCCAATCGATTCAGCTTGTCCTAAAATGTCTCCCGGGATACTTCTTAGGCCTCCCAAGGGAACAGGTATAAAGAAATAGCCCACAAAGCATGAAGTCACTTTTGGATCAAAACTGAAAAAAACTAAAAAATTTTGCCAGGGCTTTGTTTGTACTTAAAAATGATTCCCAAGTGATGTTTTCAACACCACAAGTTCCCTAGGGACTTAAACAAGTGAAAAAAAATGACTTGAAAATTTTTCAAAATTTGGTCATTTTTTGGACTTTTTGCCCCCATCCCCCCTTAGAAAAAATTCAATTTTGGGACCCAGAAAAAATATTGGTGTAAAAGGTTCCAATCGATTCAGCTTGTCCTAAAATGTCTCCCGGGATACTTCTTAGGCCTCCCAAGGGAACAGGTATAAAGAAATAGCCCACAAAGCATGAAGTCACTTTTGGATCAAAACTGAAAAAAACTAAAAAATTTTGCCAGGGCTTTGTTTGTACTTAAAAATGATTCCCAAGTGATGTTTTCAACACCACAAGGTCCCTAGGGACTTAAACAAGTGAAAAAAAATGACTTGAAAATTTTTCAAAATTTGGTCGTTTTTTGGACTTTTTGCCCCCATCCCCCCTTAGAAAAAATTCAATTTTGGGACCCAGAAAAAATATTGGTGTAAAAGGTTCCAATCGATTCAGCTTGTCCTAAAATGTCTCCCGGGATACTTCTTAGGCCTCCCAAGGGAACAGGTATAAAGAAATAGCCCACAAAGCATGAAGTCACTTTTGGATCAAAACTGAAAAAAACTAAAAAATTTTGCCAGGGCTTTGTTTGTACTTAAAAATGATTCCCAAGTGATGTTTTCAACACCACAAGGTCCCTAGGGACTTAAACAAGTGAAAAAAAATGACTTGAAAATTTTTCAAAATTTGGTCATTTTTTGGACTTTTTGCCCCCATCCCCCCTTAGAAAAAATTCAATTTTGGGACCCAGAAAAAATATTGGTGTAAAAGGTTCCAATCGATTCAGCTTGTCCTAAAATGTCTCCCGGGATACTTCTTAGGCCTCCCAAGGGAACAGGTATAAAGAAATAGCCCACAAAGCATGAAGTCACTTTTGGATCAAAACTGAAAAAAACTAAAAAATTTTGCCAGGGCTTTGTTTGTACTTAAAAATGATTCCCAAGTGATGTTTTCAACACCACAAGGTCCCTAGGGACTTAAACAAGTGAAAAAAAATGACTTGAAAATTTTTCAAAATTTGGTCGTTTTTTGGACTTTTTGCCCCCATCCCCCCTTAGAAAAAATTCAATTTTGGGACCCAGAAAAAATATTGGTGTAAAAGGTTCCAATCGATTCAGCTTGTCCTAAAATGTCTCCCGGGATACTTCTTAGGCCTCCCAAGGGAACAGGTATAAAGAAATAGCCCACAAAGCATGAAGTCACTTTTGGATCAAAACTGAAAAAAACTAAAAAATTTTGCCAGGGCTTTGTTTGTACTTAAAAATGATTCCCAAGTGATGTTTTCAACACCACAAGGTCCCTAGGGACTTAAACAAGTGAAAAAAAATGACTTGAAAATTTTTCAAAATTTGGTCATTTTTTGGACTTTTTGCCCCCATCCCCCCTTAGAAAAAATTCAATTTTGGGACCCAGAAAAAATATTGGTGTAAAAGGTTCCAATCGATTCAGCTTGTCCTAAAATGTCTCCCGGGATACTTCTTAGGCCTCCCAAGGGAACAGGTATAAAGAAATAGCCCACAAAGCATGAAGTCACTTTTGGATCAAAACTGAAAAAAACTAAAAAATTTTGCCAGGGCTTTGTTTGTACTTAAAAATGATTCCCAAGTGATGTTTTCAACACCACAAGGTCCCTAGGGACTTAAACAAGTGAAAAAAAATGACTTGAAAATTTTTCAAAATTTGGTCATTTTTTGGACTTTTTGCCCCCATCCCCCCTTAGAAAAAATTCAATTTTGGGACCCAGAAAAAATATTGGTGTAAAAGGTTCCAATCGATTCAGCTTGTCCTAAAATGTCTCCCGGGATACTTCTTAGGCCTCCCAAGGGAACAGGTATAAAGAAATAGCCCACAAAGCATGAAGTCACTTTTGGATCAAAACTGAAAAAAACTAAAAAATTTTGCCAGGGCTTTGTTTATACTTAAAAATGATTCCCAAGTGATGTTTTCAACACCACAAGGTCCCTAGGGACTTAAACAAGTGAAAAAAAATGACTTGAAAATTTTTCAAAATTTGGTCGTTTTTTGGACTTTTTGCCCCCATCCCCCCTTAGAAAAAATTCAATTTTGGGACCCAGAAAAAATATTGGTGTAAAAGGTTCCAATCGATTCAGCTTGTCCTAAAATGTCTCCCGGGATACTTCTTAGGCCTCCCAAGGGAACAGGTATAAAGAAATAGCCCACAAAGCATGAAGTCACTTTTGGATCAAAACTGAAAAAAACTAAAAAATTTTGCCAGGGCTTTGTTTGTACTTAAAAATGATTCCCAAGTGATGTTTTCAACACCACAAGGTCCCTAGGGACTTAAACAAGTGAAAAAAAATGACTTGAAAATTTTTCAAAATTTGGTCATTTTTTGGACTTTTTGCCCCCATCCCCCCTTAGAAAAAATTCAATTTTGGGACCCAGAAAAAATATTGGTGTAAAAGGTTCCAATCGATTCAGCTTGTCCTAAAATGTCTCCCGGGATACTTCTTAGGCCTCCCAAGGGAACAGGTATAAAGAAATAGCCCACAAAGCATGAAGTCACTTTTGGATCAAAACTGAAAAAAACTAAAAAATTTTGCCAGGGCTTTGTTTGTACTTAAAAATGATTCCCAAGTGATGTTTTCAACACCACAAGGTCCCTAGGGACTTAAACAAGTGAAAAAAAATGACTTGAAAATTTTTCAAAATTTGGTCATTTTTTGGACTTTTTGCCCCCATCCCCCCTTAGAAAAAATTCAATTTTGGGACCCAGAAAAAATATTGGTGTAAAAGGTTCCAATCGATTCAGCTTGTCCTAAAATGTCTCCCGGGATACTTCTTAGGCCTCCCAAGGGAACAGGTATAAAGAAATAGCCCACAAAGCATGAAGTCACTTTTGGATCAAAACTGAAAAAAACTAAAAAATTTTGCCAGGGCTTTGTTTATACTTAAAAATGATTCCCAAGTGATGTTTTCAACACCACAAGGTCCCTAGGGACTTAAACAAGTGAAAAAAAATGACTTGAAAATTTTTCAAAATTTGGTCATTTTTTGGACTTTTTGCCCCCATCCCCCCTTAGAAAAAATTCAATTTTGGGACCCAGAAAAAATATTGGTGTAAAAGGTTCCAATCGATTCAGCTTGTCCTAAAATGTCTCCCGGGATACTTCTTAGGCCTCCCAAGGGAACAGGTATAAAGAAATAGCCCACAAAGCATGAAGTCACTTTTGGATCAAAACTGAAAAAAACTAAAAAATTTTGCCAGGGCTTTGTTTGTACTTAAAAATGATTCCCAAGTGATGTTTTCAACACCACAAGGTCCCTAGGGACTTAAACAAGTGAAAAAAAATGACTTGAAAATTTTTCAAAATTTGGTCATTTTTTGGACTTTTTGCCCCCATCCCCCCTTAGAAAAAATTCAATTTTGGGACCCAGAAAAAATATTGGTGTAAAAGGTTCCAATCGATTCAGCTTGTCCTAAAATGTCTCCCGGGATACTTCTTAGGCCTCCCAAGGGAACAGGTATAAAGAAATAGCCCACAAAGCATGAAGTCACTTTTGGATCAAAACTGAAAAAAACTAAAAAATTTTGCCAGGGCTTTGTTTGTACTTAAAAATGATTCCCAAGTGATGTTTTCAACACCACAAGGTCCCTAGGGACTTAAACAAGTGAAAAAAAATGACTTGAAAATTTTTCAAAATTTGGTCATTTTTTGGACTTTTTGCCCCCATCCCCCCTTAGAAAAAATTCAATTTTGGGACCCAGAAAAAATATTGGTGTAAAAGGTTCCAATCGATTCAGCTTGTCCTAAAATGTCTCCCGGGATACTTCTTAGGCCTCCCAAGGGAACAGGTATAAAGAAATAGCCCACAAAGCATGAAGTCACTTTTGGATCAAAACTGAAAAAAACTAAAAAATTTTGCCAGGGCTTTGTTTGTACTTAAAAATGATTCCCAAGTGATGTTTTCAACACCACAAGGTCCCTAGGGACTTAAACAAGTGAAAAAAAATGACTTGAAAATTTTTCAAAATTTGGTCATTTTTTGGACTTTTTGCCCCCATCCCCCCTTAGAAAAAATTCAATTTTGGGACCCAGAAAAAATATTGGTGTAAAAGGTTCCAATCGATTCAGCTTGTCCTAAAATGTCTCCCGGGATACTTCTTAGGCCTCCCAAGGGAACAGGTATAAAGAAATAGCCCACAAAGCATGAAGTCACTTTTGGATCAAAACTGAAAAAAACTAAAAAATTTTGCCAGGGCTTTGTTTGTACTTAAAAATGATTCCCAAGTGATGTTTTCAACACCACAAGGTCCCTAGGGACTTAAACAAGTGAAAAAAAATGACTTGAAAATTTTTCAAAATTTGGTCATTTTTTGGACTTTTTGCCCCCATCCCCCCTTAGAAAAAATTCAATTTTGGGACCCAGAAAAAATATTGGTGTAAAAGGTTCCAATCGATTCAGCTTGTCCTAAAATGTCTCCCGGGATACTTCTTAGGCCTCCCAAGGGAACAGGTATAAAGAAATAGCCCACAAAGCATGAAGTCACTTTTGGATCAAAACTGAAAAAAACTAAAAAATTTTGCCAGGGCTTTGTTTGTACTTAAAAATGATTCCCAAGTGATGTTTTCAACACCACAAGGTCCCTAGGGACTTAAACAAGTGAAAAAAAATGACTTGAAAATTTTTCAAAATTTGGTCATTTTTTGGACTTTTTGCCCCCATCCCCCCTTAGAAAAAATTCAATTTTGGGACCCAGAAAAAATATTGGTGTAAAAGGTTCCAATCGATTCAGCTTGTCCTAAAATGTCTCCCGGGATACTTCTTAGGCCTCCCAAGGGAACAGGTATAAAGAAATAGCCCACAAAGCATGAAGTCACTTTTGGATCAAAACTGAAAAAAACTAAAAAATTTTGCCAGGGCTTTGTTTGTACTTAAAAATGATTCCCAAGTGATGTTTTCAACACCACAAGGTCCCTAGGGACTTAAACAAGTGAAAAAAAATGACTTGAAAATTTTTCAAAATTTGGTCATTTTTTGGACTTTTTGCCCCCATCCCCCCTTAGAAAAAATTCAATTTTGGGACCCAGAAAAAATATTGGTGTAAAAGGTTCCAATCGATTCAGCTTGTCCTAAAATGTCTCCCGGGATACTTCTTAGGCCTCCCAAGGGAACAGGTATAAAGAAATAGCCCACAAAGCATGAAGTCACTTTTGGATCAAAACTGAAAAAAACTAAAAAATTTTGCCAGGGCTTTGTTTGTACTTAAAAATGATTCCCAAGTGATGTTTTCAACACCACAAGGTCCCTAGGGACTTAAACAAGTGAAAAAAAATGACTTGAAAATTTTTCAAAATTTGGTCATTTTTTGGACTTTTTGCCCCCATCCCCCCTTAGAAAAAATTCAATTTTGGGACCCAGAAAAAATATTGGTGTAAAAGGTTCCAATCGATTCAGCTTGTCCTAAAATGTCTCCCGGGATACTTCTTAGGCCTCCCAAGGGAACAGGTATAAAGAAATAGCCCACAAAGCATGAAGTCACTTTTGGATCAAAACTGAAAAAAACTAAAAAATTTTGCCAGGGCTTTGTTTGTACTTAAAAATGATTCCCAAGTGATGTTTTCAACACCACAAGGTCCCTAGGGACTTAAACAAGTGAAAAAAAATGACTTGAAAATTTTTCAAAATTTGGTCATTTTTTGGACTTTTTGCCCCCATCCCCCCTTAGAAAAAATTCAATTTTGGGACCCAGAAAAAATATTGGTGTAAAAGGTTCCAATCGATTCAGCTTGTCCTAAAATGTCTCCCGGGATACTTCTTAGGCCTCCCAAGGGAACAGGTATAAAGAAATAGCCCACAAAGCATGAAGTCACTTTTGGATCAAAACTGAAAAAAACTAAAAAATTTTGCCAGGGCTTTGTTTGTACTTAAAAATGATTCCCAAGTGATGTTTTCAACACCACAAGGTCCCTAGGGACTTAAACAAGTGAAAAAAAATGACTTGAAAATTTTTCAAAATTTGGTCATTTTTTGGACTTTTTGCCCCCATCCCCCCTTAGAAAAAATTCAATTTTGGGACCCAGAAAAAATATTGGTGTAAAAGGTTCCAATCGATTCAGCTTGTCCTAAAATGTCTCCCGGGATACTTCTTAGGCCTCCCAAGGGAACAGGTATAAAGAAATAGCCCACAAAGCATGAAGTCACTTTTGGATCAAAACTGAAAAAAACTAAAAAATTTTGCCAGGGCTTTGTTTGTACTTAAAAATGATTCCCAAGTGATGTTTTCAACACCACAAGGTCCCTAGGGACTTAAACAAGTGAAAAAAAATGACTTGAAAATTTTTCAAAATTTGGTCATTTTTTGGACTTTTTGCCCCCATCCCCCCTTAGAAAAAATTCAATTTTGGGACCCAGAAAAAATATTGGTGTAAAAGGTTCCAATCGATTCAGCTTGTCCTAAAATGTCTCCCGGGATACTTCTTAGGCCTCCCAAGGGAACAGGTATAAAGAAATAGCCCACAAAGCATGAAGTCACTTTTGGATCAAAACTGAAAAAAACTAAAAAATTTTGCCAGGGCTTTGTTTGTACTTAAAAATGATTCCCAAGTGATGTTTTCAACACCACAAGGTCCCTAGGGACTTAAACAAGTGAAAAAAAATGACTTGAAAATTTTTCAAAATTTGGTCATTTTTTGGACTTTTTGCCCCCATCCCCCCTTAGAAAAAATTCAATTTTGGGACCCAGAAAAAATATTGGTGTAAAAGGTTCCAATCGATTCAGCTTGTCCTAAAATGTCTCCCGGGATACTTCTTAGGCCTCCCAAGGGAACAGGTATAAAGAAATAGCCCACAAAGCATGAAGTCACTTTTGGATCAAAACTGAAAAAAACTAAAAAATTTTGCCAGGGCTTTGTTTGTACTTAAAAATGATTCCCAAGTGATGTTTTCAACACCACAAGGTCCCTAGGGACTTAAACAAGTGAAAAAAAATGACTTGAAAATTTTTCAAAATTTGGTCATTTTTTGGACTTTTTGCCCCCATCCCCCCTTAGAAAAAATTCAATTTTGGGACCCAGAAAAAATATTGGTGTAAAAGGTTCCAATCGATTCAGCTTGTCCTAAAATGTCTCCCGGGATACTTCTTAGGCCTCCCAAGGGAACAGGTATAAAGAAATAGCCCACAAAGCATGAAGTCACTTTTGGATCAAAACTGAAAAAAACTAAAAAATTTTGCCAGGGCTTTGTTTGTACTTAAAAATGATTCCCAAGTGATGTTTTCAACACCACAAGGTCCCTAGGGACTTAAACAAGTGAAAAAAAATGACTTGAAAATTTTTCAAAATTTGGTCATTTTTTGGACTTTTTGCCCCCATCCCCCCTTAGAAAAAATTCAATTTTGGGACCCAGAAAAAATATTGGTGTAAAAGGTTCCAATCGATTCAGCTTGTCCTAAAATGTCTCCCGGGATACTTCTTAGGCCTCCCAAGGGAACAGGTATAAAGAAATAGCCCACAAAGCATGAAGTCACTTTTGGATCAAAACTGAAAAAAACTAAAAAATTTTGCCAGGGCTTTGTTTGTACTTAAAAATGATTCCCAAGTGATGTTTTCAACACCACAAGGTCCCTAGGGACTTAAACAAGTGAAAAAAAATGACTTGAAAATTTTTCAAAATTTGGTCATTTTTTGGACTTTTTGCCCCCATCCCCCCTTAGAAAAAATTCAATTTTGGGACCCAGAAAAAATATTGGTGTAAAAGGTTCCAATCGATTCAGCTTGTCCTAAAATGTCTCCCGGGATACTTCTTAGGCCTCCCAAGGGAACAGGTATAAAGAAATAGCCCACAAAGCATGAAGTCACTTTTGGATCAAAACTGAAAAAAACTAAAAAATTTTGCCAGGGCTTTGTTTGTACTTAAAAATGATTCCCAAGTGATGTTTTCAACACCACAAGGTCCCTAGGGACTTAAACAAGTGAAAAAAAATGACTTGAAAATTTTTCAAAATTTGGTCATTTTTTGGACTTTTTGCCCCCATCCCCCCTTAGAAAAAATTCAATTTTGGGACCCAGAAAAAATATTGGTGTAAAAGGTTCCAATCGATTCAGCTTGTCCTAAAATGTCTCCCGGGATACTTCTTAGGCCTCCCAAGGGAACAGGTATAAAGAAATAGCCCACAAAGCATGAAGTCACTTTTGGATCAAAACTGAAAAAAACTAAAAAATTTTGCCAGGGCTTTGTTTGTACTTAAAAATGATTCCCAAGTGATGTTTTCAACACCACAAGGTCCCTAGGGACTTAAACAAGTGAAAAAAAATGACTTGAAAATTTTTCAAAATTTGGTCATTTTTTGGACTTTTTGCCCCCATCCCCCCTTAGAAAAAATTCAATTTTGGGACCCAGAAAAAATATTGGTGTAAAAGGTTCCAATCGATTCAGCTTGTCCTAAAATGTCTCCCGGGATACTTCTTAGGCCTCCCAAGGGAACAGGTATAAAGAAATAGCCCACAAAGCATGAAGTCACTTTTGGATCAAAACTGAAAAAAACTAAAAAAATTTTGCCAGGGCTTTGTTTGTACTTAAAAATGATTCCCAAGTGATGTTTTCAACACCACAAGGTCCCTAGGGACTTAAACAAGTGAAAAAAAATGACTTGAAAATTTTTCAAAATTTGGTCATTTTTTGGACTTTTTGCCCCCATCCCCCCTTAGAAAAAATTCAATTTTGGGACCCAGAAAAAATATTGGTGTAAAAGGTTCCAATCGATTCAGCTTGTCCTAAAATGTCTCCCGGGATACTTCTTAGGCCTCCCAAGGGAACAGGTATAAAGAAATAGCCCACAAAGCATGAAGTCACTTTTGGATCAAAACTGAAAAAAACTAAAAAATTTTGCCAGGGCTTTGTTTGTACTTAAAAATGATTCCCAAGTGATGTTTTCAACACCACAAGGTCCCTAGGGACTTAAACAAGTGAAAAAAAATGACTTGAAAATTTTTCAAAATTTGGTCATTTTTTGGACTTTTTGCCCCCATCCCCCCTTAGAAAAAATTCAATTTTGGGACCCAGAAAAAATATTGGTGTAAAAGGTTCCAATCGATTCAGCTTGTCCTAAAATGTCTCCCGGGATACTTCTTAGGCCTCCCAAGGGAACAGGTATAAAGAAATAGCCCACAAAGCATGAAGTCACTTTTGGATCAAAACTGAAAAAAACTAAAAAATTTTGCCAGGGCTTTGTTTGTACTTAAAAATGATTCCCAAGTGATGTTTTCAACACCACAAGGTCCCTAGGGACTTAAACAAGTGAAAAAAAATGACTTGAAAATTTTTCAAAATTTGGTCATTTTTTGGACTTTTTGCCCCCATCCCCCCTTAGAAAAAATTCAATTTTGGGACCCAGAAAAAATATTGGTGTAAAAGGTTCCAATCGATTCAGCTTGTCCTAAAATGTCTCCCGGGATACTTCTTAGGCCTCCCAAGGGAACAGGTATAAAGAAATAGCCCACAAAGCATGAAGTCACTTTTGGATCAAAACTGAAAAAAACTAAAAAATTTTGCCAGGGCTTTGTTTGTACTTAAAAATGATTCCCAAGTGATGTTTTCAACACCACAAGGTCCCTAGGGACTTAAACAAGTGAAAAAAAATGACTTGAAAATTTTTCAAAATTTGGTCATTTTTTGGACTTTTTGCCCCCATCCCCCCTTAGAAAAAATTCAATTTTGGGACCCAGAAAAAATATTGGTGTAAAAGGTTCCAATCGATTCAGCTTGTCCTAAAATGTCTCCCGGGATACTTCTTAGGCCTCCCAAGGGAACAGGTATAAAGAAATAGCCCACAAAGCATGAAGTCACTTTTGGATCAAAACTGAAAAAAACTAAAAAATTTTGCCAGGGCTTTGTTTGTACTTAAAAATGATTCCCAAGTGATGTTTTCAACACCACAAGGTCCCTAGGGACTTAAACAAGTGAAAAAAAATGACTTGAAAATTTTTCAAAATTTGGTCATTTTTTGGACTTTTTGCCCCCATCCCCCCTTAGAAAAAATTCAATTTTGGGACCCAGAAAAAATATTGGTGTAAAAGGTTCCAATCGATTCAGCTTGTCCTAAAATGTCTCCCGGGATACTTCTTAGGCCTCCCAAGGGAACAGGTATAAAGAAATAGCCCACAAAGCATGAAGTCACTTTTGGATCAAAACTGAAAAAAACTAAAAAATTTTGCCAGGGCTTTGTTTGTACTTAAAAATGATTCCCAAGTGATGTTTTCAACACCACAAGGTCCCTAGGGACTTAAACAAGTGAAAAAAAATGACTTGAAAATTTTTCAAAATTTGGTCATTTTTTGGACTTTTTGCCCCCATCCCCCCTTAGAAAAAATTCAATTTTGGGACCCAGAAAAAATATTGGTGTAAAAGGTTCCAATCGATTCAGCTTGTCCTAAAATGTCTCCCGGGATACTTCTTAGGCCTCCCAAGGGAACAGGTATAAAGAAATAGCCCACAAAGCATGAAGTCACTTTTGGATCAAAACTGAAAAAAACTAAAAAATTTTGCCAGGGCTTTGTTTGTACTTAAAAATGATTCCCAAGTGATGTTTTCAACACCACAAGGTCCCTAGGGACTTAAACAAGTGAAAAAAAATGACTTGAAAATTTTTCAAAATTTGGTCATTTTTTGGACTTTTTGCCCCCATCCCCCCTTAGAAAAAATTCAATTTTGGGACCCAGAAAAAATATTGGTGTAAAAGGTTCCAATCGATTCAGCTTGTCCTAAAATGTCTCCCGGGATACTTCTTAGGCCTCCCAAGGGAACAGGTATAAAGAAATAGCCCACAAAGCATGAAGTCACTTTTGGATCAAAACTGAAAAAAACTAAAAAATTTTGCCAGGGCTTTGTTTGTACTTAAAAATGATTCCCAAGTGATGTTTTCAACACCACAAGGTCCCTAGGGACTTAAACAAGTGAAAAAAAATGACTTGAAAATTTTTCAAAATTTGGTCATTTTTTGGACTTTTTGCCCCCATCCCCCCTTAGAAAAAATTCAATTTTGGGACCCAGAAAAAATATTGGTGTAAAAGGTTCCAATCGATTCAGCTTGTCCTAAAATGTCTCCCGGGATACTTCTTAGGCCTCCCAAGGGAACAGGTATAAAGAAATAGCCCACAAAGCATGAAGTCACTTTTGGATCAAAACTGAAAAAAACTAAAAAAATTTTGCCAGGGCTTTGTTTGTACTTAAAAATGATTCCCAAGTGATGTTTTCAACACCACAAGGTCCCTAGGGACTTAAACAAGTGAAAAAAAATGACTTGAAAATTTTTCAAAATTTGGTCATTTTTTGGACTTTTTGCCCCCATCCCCCCTTAGAAAAAATTCAATTTTGGGACCCAGAAAAAATATTGGTGTAAAAGGTTCCAATCGATTCAGCTTGTCCTAAAATGTCTCCCGGGATACTTCTTAGGCCTCCCAAGGGAACAGGTATAAAGAAATAGCCCACAAAGCATGAAGTCACTTTTGGATCAAAACTGAAAAAAACTAAAAAATTTTGCCAGGGCTTTGTTTGTACTTAAAAATGATTCCCAAGTGATGTTTTCAACACCACAAGGTCCCTAGGGACTTAAACAAGTGAAAAAAAATGACTTGAAAATTTTTCAAAATTTGGTCATTTTTTGGACTTTTTGCCCCCATCCCCCCTTAGAAAAAATTCAATTTTGGGACCCAGAAAAAATATTGGTGTAAAAGGTTCCAATCGATTCAGCTTGTCCTAAAATGTCTCCCGGGATACTTCTTAGGCCTCCCAAGGGAACAGGTATAAAGAAATAGCCCACAAAGCATGAAGTCACTTTTGGATCAAAACTGAAAAAAACTAAAAAATTTTGCCAGGGCTTTGTTTGTACTTAAAAATGATTCCCAAGTGATGTTTTCAACACCACAAGGTCCCTAGGGACTTAAACAAGTGAAAAAAAATGACTTGAAAATTTTTCAAAATTTGGTCATTTTTTGGACTTTTTGCCCCCATCCCCCCTTAGAAAAAATTCAATTTTGGGACCCAGAAAAAATATTGGTGTAAAAGGTTCCAATCGATTCAGCTTGTCCTAAAATGTCTCCCGGGATACTTCTTAGACCTCCCAAGGGAACAGGTATAAAGAAATAGCCCACAAAGCATGAAGTCACTTTTGGATCAAAACTGAAAAAAACTAAAAAATTTTGCCAGGGCTTTGTTTGTACTTAAAAATGATTCCCAAGTGATGTTTTCAACACCACAAGGTCCCTAGGGACTTAAACAAGTGAAAAAAAATGACTTGAAAATTTTTCAAAATTTGGTCATTTTTTGGACTTTTTGCCCCCATCCCCCCTTAGAAAAAATTCAATTTTGGGACCCAGAAAAAATATTGGTGTAAAAGGTTCCAATCGATTCAGCTTGTCCTAAAATGTCTCCCGGGATACTTCTTAGGCCTCCCAAGGGAACAGGTATAAAGAAATAGCCCACAAAGCATGAAGTCACTTTTGGATCAAAACTGAAAAAAACTAAAAAATTTTGCCAGGGCTTTGTTTGTACTTAAAAATGATTCCCAAGTGATGTTTTCAACACCACAAGGTCCCTAGGGACTTAAACAAGTGAAAAAAAATGACTTGAAAATTTTTCAAAATTTGGTCATTTTTTGGACTTTTTGCCCCCATCCCCCCTTAGAAAAAATTCAATTTTGGGACCCAGAAAAAATATTGGTGTAAAAGGTTCCAATCGATTCAGCTTGTCCTAAAATGTCTCCCGGGATACTTCTTAGGCCTCCCAAGGGAACAGGTATAAAGAAATAGCCCACAAAGCATGAAGTCACTTTTGGATCAAAACTGAAAAAAACTAAAAAATTTTGCCAGGGCTTTGTTTGTACTTAAAAATGATTCCCAAGTGATGTTTTCAACACCACAAGGTCCCTAGGGACTTAAACAAGTGAAAAAAAATGACTTGAAAATTTTTCAAAATTTGGTCATTTTTTGGACTTTTTGCCCCCATCCCCCCTTAGAAAAAATTCAATTTTGGGACCCAGAAAAAATATTGGTGTAAAAGGTTCCAATCGATTCAGCTTGTCCTAAAATGTCTCCCGGGATACTTCTTAGGCCTCCCAAGGGAACAGGTATAAAGAAATAGCCCACAAAGCATGAAGTCACTTTTGGATCAAAACTGAAAAAAACTAAAAAATTTTGCCAGGGCTTTGTTTGTACTTAAAAATGATTCCCAAGTGATGTTTTCAACACCACAAGGTCCCTAGGGACTTAAACAAGTGAAAAAAAATGACTTGAAAATTTTTCAAAATTTGGTCATTTTTTGGACTTTTTGCCCCCATCCCCCCTTAGAAAAAATTCAATTTTGGGACCCAGAAAAAATATTGGTGTAAAAGGTTCCAATCGATTCAGCTTGTCCTAAAATGTCTCCCGGGATACTTCTTAGGCCTCCCAAGGGAACAGGTATAAAGAAATAGCCCACAAAGCATGAAGTCACTTTTGGATCAAAACTGAAAAAAACTAAAAAATTTTGCCAGGGCTTTGTTTGTACTTAAAAATGATTCCCAAGTGATGTTTTCAACACCACAAGGTCCCTAGGGACTTAAACAAGTGAAAAAAAATGACTTGAAAATTTTTCAAAATTTGGTCATTTTTTGGACTTTTTGCCCCCATCCCCCCTTAGAAAAAATTCAATTTTGGGACCCAGAAAAAATATTGGTGTAAAAGGTTCCAATCGATTCAGCTTGTCCTAAAATGTCTCCCGGGATACTTCTTAGGCCTCCCAAGGGAACAGGTATAAAGAAATAGCCCACAAAGCATGAAGTCACTTTTGGATCAAAACTGAAAAAAACTAAAAAATTTTGCCAGGGCTTTGTTTGTACTTAAAAATGATTCCCAAGTGATGTTTTCAACACCACAAGGTCCCTAGGGACTTAAACAAGTGAAAAGAAATGACTTGAAAATTTTTCAAAATTTGGTCATTTTTTGGACTTTTTGCCCCCATCCCCCCTTAGAAAAAATTCAATTTTGGGACCCAGAAAAAATATTGGTGTAAAAGGTTCCAATCGATTCAGCTTGTCCTAAAATGTCTCCCGGGATACTTCTTAGGCCTCCCAAGGGAACAGGTATAAAGAAATAGCCCACAAAGCATGAAGTCACTTTTGGATCAAAACTGAAAAAAACTAAAAAAATTTTGCCAGGGCTTTGTTTGTACTTAAAAATGATTCCCAAGTGATGTTTTCAACACCACAAGGTCCCTAGGGACTTAAACAAGTGAAAAAAAATGACTTGAAAATTTTTCAAAATTTGGTCATTTTTTGGACTTTTTGCCCCCATCCCCCCTTAGAAAAAATTCAATTTTGGGACCCAGAAAAAATATTGGTGTAAAAGGTTCCAATCGATTCAGCTTGTCCTAAAATGTCTCCCGGGATACTTCTTAGGCCTCCCAAGGGAACAGGTATAAAGAAATAGCCCACAAAGCATGAAGTCACTTTTGGATCAAAACTGAAAAAAACTAAAAAATTTTGCCAGGGCTTTGTTTGTACTTAAAAATGATTCCCAAGTGATGTTTTCAACACCACAAGGTCCCTAGGGACTTAAACAAGTGAAAAAAAATGACTTGAAAATTTTTCAAAATTTGGTCATTTTTTGGACTTTTTGCCCCCATCCCCCCTTAGAAAAAATTCAATTTTGGGACCCAGAAAAAATATTGGTGTAAAAGGTTCCAATCGATTCAGCTTGTCCTAAAATGTCTCCCGGGATACTTCTTAGGCCTCCCAAGGGAACAGGTATAAAGAAATAGCCCACAAAGCATGAAGTCACTTTTGGATCAAAACTGAAAAAAACTAAAAAATTTTGCCAGGGCTTTGTTTGTACTTAAAAATGATTCCCAAGTGATGTTTTCAACACCACAAGGTCCCTAGGGACTTAAACAAGTGAAAAAAAATGACTTGAAAATTTTTCAAAATTTGGTCATTTTTTGGACTTTTTGCCCCCATCCCCCCTTAGAAAAAATTCAATTTTGGGACCCAGAAAAAATATTGGTGTAAAAGGTTCCAATCGATTCAGCTTGTCCTAAAATGTCTCCCGGGATACTTCTTAGACCTCCCAAGGGAACAGGTATAAAGAAATAGCCCACAAAGCATGAAGTCACTTTTGGATCAAAACTGAAAAAAACTAAAAAATTTTGCCAGGGCTTTGTTTGTACTTAAAAATGATTCCCAAGTGATGTTTTCAACACCACAAGGTCCCTAGGGACTTAAACAAGTGAAAAAAAATGACTTGAAAATTTTTCAAAATTTGGTCATTTTTTGGACTTTTTGCCCCCATCCCCCCTTAGAAAAAATTCAATTTTGGGACCCAGAAAAAATATTGGTGTAAAAGGTTCCAATCGATTCAGCTTGTCCTAAAATGTCTCCCGGGATACTTCTTAGGCCTCCCAAGGGAACAGGTATAAAGAAATAGCCCACAAAGCATGAAGTCACTTTTGGATCAAAACTGAAAAAAACTAAAAAATTTTGCCAGGGCTTTGTTTGTACTTAAAAATGATTCCCAAGTGATGTTTTCAACACCACAAGGTCCCTAGGGACTTAAACAAGTGAAAAAAAATGACTTGAAAATTTTTCAAAATTTGGTCATTTTTTGGACTTTTTGCCCCCATCCCCCCTTAGAAAAAATTCAATTTTGGGACCCAGAAAAAATATTGGTGTAAAAGGTTCCAATCGATTCAGCTTGTCCTAAAATGTCTCCCGGGATACTTCTTAGGCCTCCCAAGGGAACAGGTATAAAGAAATAGCCCACAAAGCATGAAGTCACTTTTGGATCAAAACTGAAAAAAACTAAAAAATTTTGCCAGGGCTTTGTTTGTACTTAAAAATGATTCCCAAGTGATGTTTTCAACACCACAAGGTCCCTAGGGACTTAAACAAGTGAAAAAAAATGACTTGAAAATTTTTCAAAATTTGGTCATTTTTTGGACTTTTTGCCCCCATCCCCCCTTAGAAAAAATTCAATTTTGGGACCCAGAAAAAATATTGGTGTAAAAGGTTCCAATCGATTCAGCTTGTCCTAAAATGTCTCCCGGGATACTTCTTAGGCCTCCCAAGGGAACAGGTATAAAGAAATAGCCCACAAAGCATGAAGTCACTTTTGGATCAAAACTGAAAAAAACTAAAAAATTTTGCCAGGGCTTTGTTTGTACTTAAAAATGATTCCCAAGTGATGTTTTCAACACCACAAGGTCCCTAGGGACTTAAACAAGTGAAAAAAAATGACTTGAAAATTTTTCAAAATTTGGTCATTTTTTGGACTTTTTGCCCCCATCCCCCCTTAGAAAAAATTCAATTTTGGGACCCAGAAAAAATATTGGTGTAAAAGGTTCCAATCGATTCAGCTTGTCCTAAAATGTCTCCCGGGATACTTCTTAGGCCTCCCAAGGGAACAGGTATAAAGAAATAGCCCACAAAGCATGAAGTCACTTTTGGATCAAAACTGAAAAAAACTAAAAAATTTTGCCAGGGCTTTGTTTGTACTTAAAAATGATTCCCAAGTGATGTTTTCAACACCACAAGGTCCCTAGGGACTTAAACAAGTGAAAAAAAATGACTTGAAAATTTTTCAAAATTTGGTCATTTTTTGGACTTTTTGCCCCCATCCCCCCTTAGAAAAAATTCAATTTTGGGACCCAGAAAAAATATTGGTGTAAAAGGTTCCAATCGATTCAGCTTGTCCTAAAATGTCTCCCGGGATACTTCTTAGGCCTCCCAAGGGAACAGGTATAAAGAAATAGCCCACAAAGCATGAAGTCACTTTTGGATCAAAACTGAAAAAAACTAAAAAAATTTTGCCAGGGCTTTGTTTGTACTTAAAAATGATTCCCAAGTGATGTTTTCAACACCACAAGGTCCCTAGGGACTTAAACAAGTGAAAAAAAATGACTTGAAAATTTTTCAAAATTTGGTCATTTTTTGGACTTTTTGCCCCCATCCCCCCTTAGAAAAAATTCAATTTTGGGACCCAGAAAAAATATTGGTGTAAAAGGTTCCAATCGATTCAGCTTGTCCTAAAATGTCTCCCGGGATACTTCTTAGGCCTCCCAAGGGAACAGGTATAAAGAAATAGCCCACAAAGCATGAAGTCACTTTTGGATCAAAACTGAAAAAAACTAAAAAATTTTGCCAGGGCTTTGTTTGTACTTAAAAATGATTCCCAAGTGATGTTTTCAACACCACAAGGTCCCTAGGGACTTAAACAAGTGAAAAAAAATGACTTGAAAATTTTTCAAAATTTGGTCATTTTTTGGACTTTTTGCCCCCATCCCCCCTTAGAAAAAATTCAATTTTGGGACCCAGAAAAAATATTGGTGTAAAAGGTTCCAATCGATTCAGCTTGTCCTAAAATGTCTCCCGGGATACTTCTTAGGCCTCCCAAGGGAACAGGTATAAAGAAATAGCCCACAAAGCATGAAGTCACTTTTGGATCAAAACTGAAAAAAACTAAAAAAATTTTGCCAGGGCTTTGTTTGTACTTAAAAATGATTCCCAAGTGATGTTTTCAACACCACAAGGTCCCTAGGGACTTAAACAAGTGAAAAAAAATGACTTGAAAATTTTTCAAAATTTGGTCATTTTTTGGACTTTTTGCCCCCATCCCCCCTTAGAAAAAATTCAATTTTGGGACCCAGAAAAAATATTGGTGTAAAAGGTTCCAATCGATTCAGCTTGTCCTAAAATGTCTCCCGGGATACTTCTTAGGCCTCCCAAGGGAACAGGTATAAAGAAATAGCCCACAAAGCATGAAGTCACTTTTGGATCAAAACTGAAAAAAACTAAAAAATTTTGCCAGGGCTTTGTTTGTACTTAAAAATGATTCCCAAGTGATGTTTTCAACACCACAAGGTCCCTAGGGACTTAAACAAGTGAAAAAAAATGACTTGAAAATTTTTCAAAATTTGGTCATTTTTTGGACTTTTTGCCCCCATCCCCCCTTAGAAAAAATTCAATTTTGGGACCCAGAAAAAATATTGGTGTAAAAGGTTCCAATCGATTCAGCTTGTCCTAAAATGTCTCCCGGGATACTTCTTAGGCCTCCCAAGGGAACAGGTATAAAGAAATAGCCCACAAAGCATGAAGTCACTTTTGGATCAAAACTGAAAAAAACTAAAAAATTTTGCCAGGGCTTTGTTTGTACTTAAAAATGATTCCCAAGTGATGTTTTCAACACCACAAGGTCCCTAGGGACTTAAACAAGTGAAAAAAAATGACTTGAAAATTTTTCAAAATTTGGTCATTTTTTGGACTTTTTGCCCCCATCCCCCCTTAGAAAAAATTCAATTTTGGGACCCAGAAAAAATATTGGTGTAAAAGGTTCCAATCGATTCAGCTTGTCCTAAAATGTCTCCCGGGATACTTCTTAGACCTCCCAAGGGAACAGGTATAAAGAAATAGCCCACAAAGCATGAAGTCACTTTTGGATCAAAACTGAAAAAAACTAAAAAATTTTGCCAGGGCTTTGTTTGTACTTAAAAATGATTCCCAAGTGATGTTTTCAACACCACAAGGTCCCTAGGGACTTAAACAAGTGAAAAAAAATGACTTGAAAATTTTTCAAAATTTGGTCATTTTTTGGACTTTTTGCCCCCATCCCCCCTTAGAAAAAATTCAATTTTGGGACCCAGAAAAAATATTGGTGTAAAAGGTTCCAATCGATTCAGCTTGTCCTAAAATGTCTCCCGGGATACTTCTTAGGCCTCCCAAGGGAACAGGTATAAAGAAATAGCCCACAAAGCATGAAGTCACTTTTGGATCAAAACTGAAAAAAACTAAAAAATTTTGCCAGGGCTTTGTTTGTACTTAAAAATGATTCCCAAGTGATGTTTTCAACACCACAAGGTCCCTAGGGACTTAAACAAGTGAAAAAAAATGACTTGAAAATTTTTCAAAATTTGGTCATTTTTTGGACTTTTTGCCCCCATCCCCCCTTAGAAAAAATTCAATTTTGGGACCCAGAAAAAATATTGGTGTAAAAGGTTCCAATCGATTCAGCTTGTCCTAAAATGTCTCCCGGGATACTTCTTAGGCCTCCCAAGGGAACAGGTATAAAGAAATAGCCCACAAAGCATGAAGTCACTTTTGGATCAAAACTGAAAAAAACTAAAAAATTTTGCCAGGGCTTTGTTTGTACTTAAAAATGATTCCCAAGTGATGTTTTCAACACCACAAGGTCCCTAGGGACTTAAACAAGTGAAAAAAAATGACTTGAAAATTTTTCAAAATTTGGTCATTTTTTGGACTTTTTGCCCCCATCCCCCCTTAGAAAAAATTCAATTTTGGGACCCAGAAAAAATATTGGTGTAAAAGGTTCCAATCGATTCAGCTTGTCCTAAAATGTCTCCCGGGATACTTCTTAGGCCTCCCAAGGGAACAGGTATAAAGAAATAGCCCACAAAGCATGAAGTCACTTTTGGATCAAAACTGAAAAAAACTAAAAAATTTTGCCAGGGCTTTGTTTGTACTTAAAAATGATTCCCAAGTGATGTTTTCAACACCACAAGGTCCCTAGGGACTTAAACAAGTGAAAAAAAATGACTTGAAAATTTTTCAAAATTTGGTCATTTTTTGGACTTTTTGCCCCCATCCCCCCTTAGAAAAAATTCAATTTTGGGACCCAGAAAAAATATTGGTGTAAAAGGTTCCAATCGATTCAGCTTGTCCTAAAATGTCTCCCGGGATACTTCTTAGGCCTCCCAAGGGAACAGGTATAAAGAAATAGCCCACAAAGCATGAAGTCACTTTTGGATCAAAACTGAAAAAAACTAAAAAATTTTGCCAGGGCTTTGTTTGTACTTAAAAATGATTCCCAAGTGATGTTTTCAACACCACAAGGTCCCTAGGGACTTAAACAAGTGAAAAAAAATGACTTGAAAATTTTTCAAAATTTGGTCATTTTTTGGACTTTTTGCCCCCATCCCCCCTTAGAAAAAATTCAATTTTGGGACCCAGAAAAAATATTGGTGTAAAAGGTTCCAATCGATTCAGCTTGTCCTAAAATGTCTCCCGGGATACTTCTTAGGCCTCCCAAGGGAACAGGTATAAAGAAATAGCCCACAAAGCATGAAGTCACTTTTGGATCAAAACTGAAAAAAACTAAAAAATTTTGCCAGGGCTTTGTTTGTACTTAAAAATGATTCCCAAGTGATGTTTTCAACACCACAAGGTCCCTAGGGACTTAAACAAGTGAAAAAAAATGACTTGAAAATTTTTCAAAATTTGGTCATTTTTTGGACTTTTTGCCCCCATCCCCCCTTAGAAAAAATTCAATTTTGGGACCCAGAAAAAATATTGGTGTAAAAGGTTCCAATCGATTCAGCTTGTCCTAAAATGTCTCCCGGGATACTTCTTAGGCCTCCCAAGGGAACAGGTATAAAGAAATAGCCCACAAAGCATGAAGTCACTTTTGGATCAAAACTGAAAAAAACTAAAAAAATTTTGCCAGGGCTTTGTTTGTACTTAAAAATGATTCCCAAGTGATGTTTTCAACACCACAAGGTCCCTAGGGACTTAAACAAGTGAAAAAAAATGACTTGAAAATTTTTCAAAATTTGGTCATTTTTTGGACTTTTTGCCCCCATCCCCCCTTAGAAAAAATTCAATTTTGGGACCCAGAAAAAATATTGGTGTAAAAGGTTCCAATCGATTCAGCTTGTCCTAAAATGTCTCCCGGGATACTTCTTAGGCCTCCCAAGGGAACAGGTATAAAGAAATAGCCCACAAAGCATGAAGTCACTTTTGGATCAAAACTGAAAAAAACTAAAAAATTTTGCCAGGGCTTTGTTTGTACTTAAAAATGATTCCCAAGTGATGTTTTCAACACCACAAGGTCCCTAGGGACTTAAACAAGTGAAAAAAAATGACTTGAAAATTTTTCAAAATTTGGTCATTTTTTGGACTTTTTGCCCCCATCCCCCCTTAGAAAAAATTCAATTTTGGGACCCAGAAAAAATATTGGTGTAAAAGGTTCCAATCGATTCAGCTTGTCCTAAAATGTCTCCCGGGATACTTCTTAGGCCTCCCAAGGGAACAGGTATAAAGAAATAGCCCACAAAGCATGAAGTCACTTTTGGATCAAAACTGAAAAAAACTAAAAAATTTTGCCAGGGCTTTGTTTGTACTTAAAAATGATTCCCAAGTGATGTTTTCAACACCACAAGGTCCCTAGGGACTTAAACAAGTGAAAAAAAATGACTTGAAAATTTTTCAAAATTTGGTCATTTTTTGGACTTTTTGCCCCCATCCCCCCTTAGAAAAAATTCAATTTTGGGACCCAGAAAAAATATTGGTGTAAAAGGTTCCAATCGATTCAGCTTGTCCTAAAATGTCTCCCGGGATACTTCTTAGACCTCCCAAGGGAACAGGTATAAAGAAATAGCCCACAAAGCATGAAGTCACTTTTGGATCAAAACTGAAAAAAACTAAAAAATTTTGCCAGGGCTTTGTTTGTACTTAAAAATGATTCCCAAGTGATGTTTTCAACACCACAAGGTCCCTAGGGACTTAAACAAGTGAAAAAAAATGACTTGAAAATTTTTCAAAATTTGGTCATTTTTTGGACTTTTTGCCCCCATCCCCCCTTAGAAAAAATTCAATTTTGGGACCCAGAAAAAATATTGGTGTAAAAGGTTCCAATCGATTCAGCTTGTCCTAAAATGTCTCCCGGGATACTTCTTAGGCCTCCCAAGGGAACAGGTATAAAGAAATAGCCCACAAAGCATGAAGTCACTTTTGGATCAAAACTGAAAAAAACTAAAAAATTTTGCCAGGGCTTTGTTTGTACTTAAAAATGATTCCCAAGTGATGTTTTCAACACCACAAGGTCCCTAGGGACTTAAACAAGTGAAAAAAAATGACTTGAAAATTTTTCAAAATTTGGTCATTTTTTGGACTTTTTGCCCCCATCCCCCCTTAGAAAAAATTCAATTTTGGGACCCAGAAAAAATATTGGTGTAAAAGGTTCCAATCGATTCAGCTTGTCCTAAAATGTCTCCCGGGATACTTCTTAGGCCTCCCAAGGGAACAGGTATAAAGAAATAGCCCACAAAGCATGAAGTCACTTTTGGATCAAAACTGAAAAAAACTAAAAAATTTTGCCAGGGCTTTGTTTGTACTTAAAAATGATTCCCAAGTGATGTTTTCAACACCACAAGGTCCCTAGGGACTTAAACAAGTGAAAAAAAATGACTTGAAAATTTTTCAAAATTTGGTCATTTTTTGGACTTTTTGCCCCCATCCCCCCTTAGAAAAAATTCAATTTTGGGACCCAGAAAAAATATTGGTGTAAAAGGTTCCAATCGATTCAGCTTGTCCTAAAATGTCTCCCGGGATACTTCTTAGGCCTCCCAAGGGAACAGGTATAAAGAAATAGCCCACAAAGCATGAAGTCACTTTTGGATCAAAACTGAAAAAAACTAAAAAATTTTGCCAGGGCTTTGTTTGTACTTAAAAATGATTCCCAAGTGATGTTTTCAACACCACAAGGTCCCTAGGGACTTAAACAAGTGAAAAAAAATGACTTGAAAATTTTTCAAAATTTGGTCATTTTTTGGACTTTTTGCCCCCATCCCCCCTTAGAAAAAATTCAATTTTGGGACCCAGAAAAAATATTGGTGTAAAAGGTTCCAATCGATTCAGCTTGTCCTAAAATGTCTCCCGGGATACTTCTTAGGCCTCCCAAGGGAACAGGTATAAAGAAATAGCCCACAAAGCATGAAGTCACTTTTGGATCAAAACTGAAAAAAACTAAAAAATTTTGCCAGGGCTTTGTTTGTACTTAAAAATGATTCCCAAGTGATGTTTTCAACACCACAAGGTCCCTAGGGACTTAAACAAGTGAAAAAAAATGACTTGAAAATTTTTCAAAATTTGGTCATTTTTTGGACTTTTTGCCCCCATCCCCCCTTAGAAAAAATTCAATTTTGGGACCCAGAAAAAATATTGGTGTAAAAGGTTCCAATCGATTCAGCTTGTCCTAAAATGTCTCCCGGGATACTTCTTAGGCCTCCCAAGGGAACAGGTATAAAGAAATAGCCCACAAAGCATGAAGTCACTTTTGGATCAAAACTGAAAAAAACTAAAAAATTTTGCCAGGGCTTTGTTTGTACTTAAAAATGATTCCCAAGTGATGTTTTCAACACCACAAGGTCCCTAGGGACTTAAACAAGTGAAAAAAAATGACTTGAAAATTTTTCAAAATTTGGTCATTTTTTGGACTTTTTGCCCCCATCCCCCCTTAGAAAAAATTCAATTTTGGGACCCAGAAAAAATATTGGTGTAAAAGGTTCCAATCGATTCAGCTTGTCCTAAAATGTCTCCCGGGATACTTCTTAGGCCTCCCAAGGGAACAGGTATAAAGAAATAGCCCACAAAGCATGAAGTCACTTTTGGATCAAAACTGAAAAAAACTAAAAAATTTTGCCAGGGCTTTGTTTGTACTTAAAAATGATTCCCAAGTGATGTTTTCAACACCACAAGGTCCCTAGGGACTTAAACAAGTGAAAAAAAATGACTTGAAAATTTTTCAAAATTTGGTCATTTTTTGGACTTTTTGCCCCCATCCCCCCTTAGAAAAAATTCAATTTTGGGACCCAGAAAAAATATTGGTGTAAAAGGTTCCAATCGATTCAGCTTGTCCTAAAATGTCTCCCGGGATACTTCTTAGGCCTCCCAAGGGAACAGGTATAAAGAAATAGCCCACAAAGCATGAAGTCACTTTTGGATCAAAACTGAAAAAAACTAAAAAATTTTGCCAGGGCTTTGTTTGTACTTAAAAATGATTCCCAAGTGATGTTTTCAACACCACAAGGTCCCTAGGGACTTAAACAAGTGAAAAAAAATGACTTGAAAATTTTTCAAAATTTGGTCATTTTTTGGACTTTTTGCCCCCATCCCCCCTTAGAAAAAATTCAATTTTGGGACCCAGAAAAAATATTGGTGTAAAAGGTTCCAATCGATTCAGCTTGTCCTAAAATGTCTCCCGGGATACTTCTTAGGCCTCCCAAGGGAACAGGTATAAAGAAATAGCCCACAAAGCATGAAGTCACTTTTGGATCAAAACTGAAAAAAACTAAAAAATTTTGCCAGGGCTTTGTTTGTACTTAAAAATGATTCCCAAGTGATGTTTTCAACACCACAAGGTCCCTAGGGACTTAAACAAGTGAAAAAAAATGACTTGAAAATTTTTCAAAATTTGGTCATTTTTTGGACTTTTTGCCCCCATCCCCCCTTAGAAAAAATTCAATTTTGGGACCCAGAAAAAATATTGGTGTAAAAGGTTCCAATCGATTCAGCTTGTCCTAAAATGTCTCCCGGGATACTTCTTAGGCCTCCCAAGGGAACAGGTATAAAGAAATAGCCCACAAAGCATGAAGTCACTTTTGGATCAAAACTGAAAAAAACTAAAAAATTTTGCCAGGGCTTTGTTTGTACTTAAAAATGATTCCCAAGTGATGTTTTCAACACCACAAGGTCCCTAGGGACTTAAACAAGTGAAAAAAAATGACTTGAAAATTTTTCAAAATTTGGTCATTTTTTGGACTTTTTGCCCCCATCCCCCCTTAGAAAAAATTCAATTTTGGGACCCAGAAAAAATATTGGTGTAAAAGGTTCCAATCGATTCAGCTTGTCCTAAAATGTCTCCCGGGATACTTCTTAGGCCTCCCAAGGGAACAGGTATAAAGAAATAGCCCACAAAGCATGAAGTCACTTTTGGATCAAAACTGAAAAAAACTAAAAAATTTTGCCAGGGCTTTGTTTGTACTTAAAAATGATTCCCAAGTGATGTTTTCAACACCACAAGGTCCCTAGGGACTTAAACAAGTGAAAAAAAATGACTTGAAAATTTTTCAAAATTTGGTCATTTTTTGGACTTTTTGCCCCCATCCCCCCTTAGAAAAAATTCAATTTTGGGACCCAGAAAAAATATTGGTGTAAAAGGTTCCAATCGATTCAGCTTGTCCTAAAATGTCTCCCGGGATACTTCTTAGGCCTCCCAAGGGAACAGGTATAAAGAAATAGCCCACAAAGCATGAAGTCACTTTTGGATCAAAACTGAAAAAAACTAAAAAATTTTGCCAGGGCTTTGTTTGTACTTAAAAATGATTCCCAAGTGATGTTTTCAACACCACAAGGTCCCTAGGGACTTAAACAAGTGAAAAAAAATGACTTGAAAATTTTTCAAAATTTGGTCATTTTTTGGACTTTTTGCCCCCATCCCCCCTTAGAAAAAATTCAATTTTGGGACCCAGAAAAAATATTGGTGTAAAAGGTTCCAATCGATTCAGCTTGTCCTAAAATGTCTCCCGGGATACTTCTTAGGCCTCCCAAGGGAACAGGTATAAAGAAATAGCCCACAAAGCATGAAGTCACTTTTGGATCAAAACTGAAAAAAACTAAAAAATTTTGCCAGGGCTTTGTTTGTACTTAAAAATGATTCCCAAGTGATGTTTTCAACACCACAAGGTCCCTAGGGACTTAAACAAGTGAAAAAAAATGACTTGAAAATTTTTCAAAATTTGGTCATTTTTTGGACTTTTTGCCCCCATCCCCCCTTAGAAAAAATTCAATTTTGGGACCCAGAAAAAATATTGGTGTAAAAGGTTCCAATCGATTCAGCTTGTCCTAAAATGTCTCCCGGGATACTTCTTAGGCCTCCCAAGGGAACAGGTATAAAGAAATAGCCCACAAAGCATGAAGTCACTTTTGGATCAAAACTGAAAAAAACTAAAAAATTTTGCCAGGGCTTTGTTTGTACTTAAAAATGATTCCCAAGTGATGTTTTCAACACCACAAGGTCCCTAGGGACTTAAACAAGTGAAAAAAAATGACTTGAAAATTTTTCAAAATTTGGTCATTTTTTGGACTTTTTGCCCCCATCCCCCCTTAGAAAAAATTCAATTTTGGGACCCAGAAAAAATATTGGTGTAAAAGGTTCCAATCGATTCAGCTTGTCCTAAAATGTCTCCCGGGATACTTCTTAGGCCTCCCAAGGGAACAGGTATAAAGAAATAGCCCACAAAGCATGAAGTCACTTTTGGATCAAAACTGAAAAAAACTAAAAAATTTTGCCAGGGCTTTGTTTGTACTTAAAAATGATTCCCAAGTGATGTTTTCAACACCACAAGGTCCCTAGGGACTTAAACAAGTGAAAAAAAATGACTTGAAAATTTTTCAAAATTTGGTCATTTTTTGGACTTTTTGCCCCCATCCCCCCTTAGAAAAAATTCAATTTTGGGACCCAGAAAAAATATTGGTGTAAAAGGTTCCAATCGATTCAGCTTGTCCTAAAATGTCTCCCGGGATACTTCTTAGGCCTCCCAAGGGAACAGGTATAAAGAAATAGCCCACAAAGCATGAAGTCACTTTTGGATCAAAACTGAAAAAAACTAAAAAATTTTGCCAGGGCTTTGTTTGTACTTAAAAATGATTCCCAAGTGATGTTTTCAACACCACAAGGTCCCTAGGGACTTAAACAAGTGAAAAAAAATGACTTGAAAATTTTTCAAAATTTGGTCATTTTTTGGACTTTTTGCCCCCATCCCCCCTTAGAAAAAATTCAATTTTGGGACCCAGAAAAAATATTGGTGTAAAAGGTTCCAATCGATTCAGCTTGTCCTAAAATGTCTCCCGGGATACTTCTTAGGCCTCCCAAGGGAACAGGTATAAAGAAATAGCCCACAAAGCATGAAGTCACTTTTGGATCAAAACTGAAAAAAACTAAAAAATTTTGCCAGGGCTTTGTTTGTACTTAAAAATGATTCCCAAGTGATGTTTTCAACACCACAAGGTCCCTAGGGACTTAAACAAGTGAAAAAAAATGACTTGAAAATTTTTCAAAATTTGGTCATTTTTTGGACTTTTTGCCCCCATCCCCCCTTAGAAAAAATTCAATTTTGGGACCCAGAAAAAATATTGGTGTAAAAGGTTCCAATCGATTCAGCTTGTCCTAAAATGTCTCCCGGGATACTTCTTAGGCCTCCCAAGGGAACAGGTATAAAGAAATAGCCCACAAAGCATGAAGTCACTTTTGGATCAAAACTGAAAAAAACTAAAAAATTTTGCCAGGGCTTTGTTTGTACTTAAAAATGATTCCCAAGTGATGTTTTCAACACCACAAGGTCCCTAGGGACTTAAACAAGTGAAAAAAAATGACTTGAAAATTTTTCAAAATTTGGTCATTTTTTGGACTTTTTGCCCCCATCCCCCCTTAGAAAAAATTCAATTTTGGGACCCAGAAAAAATATTGGTGTAAAAGGTTCCAATCGATTCAGCTTGTCCTAAAATGTCTCCCGGGATACTTCTTAGGCCTCCCAAGGGAACAGGTATAAAGAAATAGCCCACAAAGCATGAAGTCACTTTTGGATCAAAACTGAAAAAAACTAAAAAATTTTGCCAGGGCTTTGTTTGTACTTAAAAATGATTCCCAAGTGATGTTTTCAACACCACAAGGTCCCTAGGGACTTAAACAAGTGAAAAAAAATGACTTGAAAATTTTTCAAAATTTGGTCATTTTTTGGACTTTTTGCCCCCATCCCCCCTTAGAAAAAATTCAATTTTGGGACCCAGAAAAAATATTGGTGTAAAAGGTTCCAATCGATTCAGCTTGTCCTAAAATGTCTCCCGGGATACTTCTTAGGCCTCCCAAGGGAACAGGTATAAAGAAATAGCCCACAAAGCATGAAGTCACTTTTGGATCAAAACTGAAAAAAACTAAAAAATTTTGCCAGGGCTTTGTTTGTACTTAAAAATGATTCCCAAGTGATGTTTTCAACACCACAAGGTCCCTAGGGACTTAAACAAGTGAAAAAAAATGACTTGAAAATTTTTCAAAATTTGGTCATTTTTTGGACTTTTTGCCCCCATCCCCCCTTAGAAAAAATTCAATTTTGGGACCCAGAAAAAATATTGGTGTAAAAGGTTCCAATCGATTCAGCTTGTCCTAAAATGTCTCCCGGGATACTTCTTAGGCCTCCCAAGGGAACAGGTATAAAGAAATAGCCCACAAAGCATGAAGTCACTTTTGGATCAAAACTGAAAAAAACTAAAAAATTTTGCCAGGGCTTTGTTTGTACTTAAAAATGATTCCCAAGTGATGTTTTCAACACCACAAGGTCCCTAGGGACTTAAACAAGTGAAAAAAAATGACTTGAAAATTTTTCAAAATTTGGTCATTTTTTGGACTTTTTGCCCCCATCCCCCCTTAGAAAAAATTCAATTTTGGGACCCAGAAAAAATATTGGTGTAAAAGGTTCCAATCGATTCAGCTTGTCCTAAAATGTCTCCCGGGATACTTCTTAGGCCTCCCAAGGGAACAGGTATAAAGAAATAGCCCACAAAGCATGAAGTCACTTTTGGATCAAAACTGAAAAAAACTAAAAAATTTTGCCAGGGCTTTGTTTGTACTTAAAAATGATTCCCAAGTGATGTTTTCAACACCACAAGGTCCCTAGGGACTTAAACAAGTGAAAAAAAATGACTTGAAAATTTTTCAAAATTTGGTCATTTTTTGGACTTTTTGCCCCCATCCCCCCTTAGAAAAAATTCAATTTTGGGACCCAGAAAAAATATTGGTGTAAAAGGTTCCAATCGATTCAGCTTGTCCTAAAATGTCTCCCGGGATACTTCTTAGGCCTCCCAAGGGAACAGGTATAAAGAAATAGCCCACAAAGCATGAAGTCACTTTTGGATCAAAACTGAAAAAAACTAAAAAATTTTGCCAGGGCTTTGTTTGTACTTAAAAATGATTCCCAAGTGATGTTTTCAACACCACAAGGTCCCTAGGGACTTAAACAAGTGAAAAAAAATGACTTGAAAATTTTTCAAAATTTGGTCATTTTTTGGACTTTTTGCCCCCATCCCCCCTTAGAAAAAATTCAATTTTGGGACCCAGAAAAAATATTGGTGTAAAAGGTTCCAATCGATTCAGCTTGTCCTAAAATGTCTCCCGGGATACTTCTTAGGCCTCCCAAGGGAACAGGTATAAAGAAATAGCCCACAAAGCATGAAGTCACTTTTGGATCAAAACTGAAAAAAACTAAAAAATTTTGCCAGGGCTTTGTTTGTACTTAAAAATGATTCCCAAGTGATGTTTTCAACACCACAAGGTCCCTAGGGACTTAAACAAGTGAAAAAAAATGACTTGAAAATTTTTCAAAATTTGGTCATTTTTTGGACTTTTTGCCCCCATCCCCCCTTAGAAAAAATTCAATTTTGGGACCCAGAAAAAATATTGGTGTAAAAGGTTCCAATCGATTCAGCTTGTCCTAAAATGTCTCCCGGGATACTTCTTAGGCCTCCCAAGGGAACAGGTATAAAGAAATAGCCCACAAAGCATGAAGTCACTTTTGGATCAAAACTGAAAAAAACTAAAAAATTTTGCCAGGGCTTTGTTTGTACTTAAAAATGATTCCCAAGTGATGTTTTCAACACCACAAGGTCCCTAGGGACTTAAACAAGTGAAAAAAAATGACTTGAAAATTTTTCAAAATTTGGTCATTTTTTGGACTTTTTGCCCCCATCCCCCCTTAGAAAAAATTCAATTTTGGGACCCAGAAAAAATATTGGTGTAAAAGGTTCCAATCGATTCAGCTTGTCCTAAAATGTCTCCCGGGATACTTCTTAGGCCTCCCAAGGGAACAGGTATAAAGAAATAGCCCACAAAGCATGAAGTCACTTTTGGATCAAAACTGAAAAAAACTAAAAAATTTTGCCAGGGCTTTGTTTGTACTTAAAAATGATTCCCAAGTGATGTTTTCAACACCACAAGGTCCCTAGGGACTTAAACAAGTGAAAAAAAATGACTTGAAAATTTTTCAAAATTTGGTCATTTTTTGGACTTTTTGCCCCCATCCCCCCTTAGAAAAAATTCAATTTTGGGACCCAGAAAAAATATTGGTGTAAAAGGTTCCAATCGATTCAGCTTGTCCTAAAATGTCTCCCGGGATACTTCTTAGGCCTCCCAAGGGAACAGGTATAAAGAAATAGCCCACAAAGCATGAAGTCACTTTTGGATCAAAACTGAAAAAAACTAAAAAATTTTGCCAGGGCTTTGTTTGTACTTAAAAATGATTCCCAAGTGATGTTTTCAACACCACAAGGTCCCTAGGGACTTAAACAAGTGAAAAAAAATGACTTGAAAATTTTTCAAAATTTGGTCATTTTTTGGACTTTTTGCCCCCATCCCCCCTTAGAAAAAATTCAATTTTGGGACCCAGAAAAAATATTGGTGTAAAAGGTTCCAATCGATTCAGCTTGTCCTAAAATGTCTCCCGGGATACTTCTTAGGCCTCCCAAGGGAACAGGTATAAAGAAATAGCCCACAAAGCATGAAGTCACTTTTGGATCAAAACTGAAAAAAACTAAAAAATTTTGCCAGGGCTTTGTTTGTACTTAAAAATGATTCCCAAGTGATGTTTTCAACACCACAAGGTCCCTAGGGACTTAAACAAGTGAAAAAAAATGACTTGAAAATTTTTCAAAATTTGGTCATTTTTTGGACTTTTTGCCCCCATCCCCCCTTAGAAAAAATTCAATTTTGGGACCCAGAAAAAATATTGGTGTAAAAGGTTCCAATCGATTCAGCTTGTCCTAAAATGTCTCCCGGGATACTTCTTAGGCCTCCCAAGGGAACAGGTATAAAGAAATAGCCCACAAAGCATGAAGTCACTTTTGGATCAAAACTGAAAAAAACTAAAAAATTTTGCCAGGGCTTTGTTTGTACTTAAAAATGATTCCCAAGTGATGTTTTCAACACCACAAGGTCCCTAGGGACTTAAACAAGTGAAAAAAAATGACTTGAAAATTTTTCAAAATTTGGTCATTTTTTGGACTTTTTGCCCCCATCCCCCCTTAGAAAAAATTCAATTTTGGGACCCAGAAAAAATATTGGTGTAAAAGGTTCCAATCGATTCAGCTTGTCCTAAAATGTCTCCCGGGATACTTCTTAGGCCTCCCAAGGGAACAGGTATAAAGAAATAGCCCACAAAGCATGAAGTCACTTTTGGATCAAAACTGAAAAAAACTAAAAAATTTTGCCAGGGCTTTGTTTGTACTTAAAAATGATTCCCAAGTGATGTTTTCAACACCACAAGGTCCCTAGGGACTTAAACAAGTGAAAAAAAATGACTTGAAAATTTTTCAAAATTTGGTCATTTTTTGGACTTTTTGCCCCCATCCCCCCTTAGAAAAAATTCAATTTTGGGACCCAGAAAAAATATTGGTGTAAAAGGTTCCAATCGATTCAGCTTGTCCTAAAATGTCTCCCGGGATACTTCTTAGGCCTCCCAAGGGAACAGGTAT
>NW_028145599.1:0-35000 GCF_977016875.1 Pavona decussata
AAATAAATACACAATAAAACGTGAATAATGTTTCGAATCAAAATGTTAACAAGACGAAACGAGCGAGGTTCGCAACATTCGCCATATTATTGTAGACAATTTACATGCTTACTGCAGCATTTAAATGGAACACAATCAAAGTACGTATATCGTTAAAATGGATACAGAAACGTAATGTTCCGAAGATAAATGTCGATTACTGCATCAGTTTATAAAAAGGTGGTTTTTTTTTTTACAAAAACTGAAGAACTGTACTGGCCGTGGTCGAGAGGTTATTTTGGCATTTGGGGACGCACTTTAGTAGCCGTTGCCGTTGTAGAGAGGTTTAAACAAGAGCGAATTTATGGACTGTCCGCCGGGACAAAAAATGTGGCCGTTGTGGAGAGGTGGCCGTTAGTGGAGGTTCGACTGTATTATAGGTTAGCTAGTGTAGGTATTTTAGGTATCATAAGTATTTTGAACACTGTAAGTAGAGTAAGCATTGCTGGTGTTGAAAGTATTGGTAAGTAGTGTACAGAATAGACCATTTCCGAGTTGCTTTGAACCTCATTATGAAAGCGAGGCTAAGTGCGAAATTTTTGTTATGAAAATTAGTTTTCATTCACATGCAAACAAAACTAATTTTCTTATGAAAAGTTTTGGACTTAGCCTCGCTTCCATAGTGAGCTTCACAGCAAATCGGAAATGGCCTATTGTAAATCTTGTATTGCGTGTTATAAGAGTAATAATAATAAAAAAAAATCTAAACGAATACAGCCACAAGAGGAAACCGGAGTGAAAAAGTGCCCGCTTACGAGAGGTGTCCACGTATAGGAGGTTAAAAATGTAGTGTTTGTAGGTAGCTGAGAACATGACCAAATGTCCGCTTACGAGAGGTGTCCGCCTACGGGAGGTGTCCGTTAGTGGAGGTTCGACTGTATAATAATATGAATTTTGTCCCTTAATAGTTGTAAGTCTGGCCCGCCTAGATTAGCTCTCCCTACCTGCGGGCCAGTCTCTTTTGCTTCTTTTCTCTTGCTGGATTTTTGAATAAACGTTGAATAAACATTGAGTGCAAATATTGAATAAACATTGAATTTTCCGCATCGCGCACGTTTGAACATTCTTCAGGAACCTTACTGTAGTGAAAATTTGATTGCTGCATGTTTGTCCCAAATAAAGCTAAGTTATGTCGTCACGAATAATTCACGTGGCTACACACATTTCATTGAAAGTTAGTTTGCGCAGAAAAGAAAAGAAAATGAAACTACACTTAATCAAAGATTACTAGACATCTGTACTTCGATTTCGATTTTGCAATTCTAAGATAAAAAAAATTATACTGTTTTGCAACGTAAGAATTATGGTCATTTTAATATACTGGTACTTTATTTAAATCTGTTTAACTTTATTTTTGTGTGTATTTATGTGTGTCTGTTCTTGTATCCCTGACCTTAACATTTAAATATCTTTTCTTACAGCTGGCTGCCTGGCATTTTTAACTTTTAGGTTATTTCGGGCAGCCAGCACCCCTATCATTTATTGTATGTATATATTTATATTTTCTGTTGTAATAACAATGGGGTGAAATAAAGTATTGTTGTTGTTGTTGTTCTGTACTGTTTAGGCCCGGTGAAAAAATGTCAGAGAGTGTATGTGGCAACAGTTATTTGCACGATAATTTTCTCTTAGATTCAGTTTCGTCTGCTGCTCTCTGGTGATCACAGGCTCAAGTTCAGTCTGTATCCTCTCAGCTGCGATGAGCATGGGCAAAACATGGTTCCTTCTACTGTTTTTATCAAGGTAAGTAATTTTTGCATGCCACAAGTGCCGGAATTAACATCGAACCTGAAGAACATAGCTCTTTAAAGAATGTTTTTCCAAGTAACAACACTGTTTACGTCATCGTACTTCCTCTGCTAGTTGTCTCATTCACTCAAAACCAAGTTGTTGCGTCATTTCTGCCCCCGTCCATCCACCCCTATTCTCGTCTATCCCAGGAAAATAAAGAATCAACTAATGTAAAGCTAGAAATTGGCCCTGTCTTCCTTATTAGTAAGTCATTATTGTGGTCTGTCGGTTATTTCAGTGGGGTTGTACCGTATTGCACTAATTCTACGGAAGCCGATAAGGGTCACGAGTTGTCGCTTCCAAGTGGTCGCTTCTACTCCTGGAGGGACATCATTCCTCTTACAATGTGAGAGAGGGGGAAAAATGTAAGAATCTAAAAGAGGTTTGTTACACTTTGTTAGTTTGCTAGTTTTTTTAACCCCCCCCCCCCCCCCTGTAATATATTTTCCAAGTTGTCGCTTCCAAGTTGTCTCTTCCGAGACTGGAGAAAGAACCAGACTTGGGAAAGAACCAGTGATTGTCAGCCATGTTTGCAAAGTTGGCGTACGGTGGGCTTTTTATTCTACATGTATTTACATGTTTGTTTGGAATTTGTACGCTCCCCCCCCCCTTCCAGATAAATGCCGTTACAGGTACGTTAAAAAAGTTTTCACGTCATTTTGTACGTTGTGAATTCAATCGGCATTGTTTTTTGTAAGTAAAAACGTTGCATTGAGCAACCGCTTTTTCAGATCTAAAATCAATTGTTACAGCCGTACCAGAGAAAGGGTATAAAGCCATTCAAGTGCTTTGATTTACAAATACTGTACATGACACTCTGCAATTTGATGGTGATTTGTGACAGTATAGATGTTGCTGACATCAGCCACATCCGCAGAGAAGGTGAACAGAAACTTATCGGCTCGTTGACACGCTACCACTACAGACGAGCAGAAAGCAACAAAATCAAGCTCAAACAATTGGAGCAAAGACAGAAGGTAACGAGAGGAAAGAAAACGAACAATCCTGATCTAATTAAGATCCGGCCACGACCGGAAAAAGAAAACTGCACTGAGAATGTACTAGTTTTAGCTACAGAGCTAACAAACAAAATCAAGAAAGTGGAAGAAATGATGAAAGCTTTACAAAATAAAGAAAGTGAATCTTATCCCTGTGTATTCACTGACTCTTCAGTAAAAGGGAGGGATCGAGAAAGAAAAACGCAAAATCAGAAACGTAAAAAAACCACACGCGAAGAAGCAATAGGAGGCGAGACACAAACAGGATAAACACTCAGTTTAACCAAAGACACATCAAAAACCTCACCCCCCAAAAATGACAACTGATCAGATTGTCACGATAGGAAATTGCCCCCTTCCTCAAACTAGGAAAGATTTAGTCATTTCACTTGGAACTGTACAACTACACTCATTTGAAATGCAGAATAGTACACAGCTGTCACAATATGCAACAATAGAGCGTTTGAATAATCAATAGATCGTCCAGTTACTAATAGAACATTATTTACAGTAAATCACACGTATTTCCAGTGGGTTGTTCGGTTGCTAATGGAACACTGTGTACAGTAGAACATGTGACTGATATTAATCTTGGCAGTATATTGCATTTCAATGGAACAGCTGCTGAACTCAAACAATGTATATTTCCTTCCTACATTTACGCTTTCAATAGCTAAAAACGAGAACAAAGCTATCTCTGAGAACGCATCAGATGCGCACTTTTACTATCAGATAGGCCTAGAATTTAACCAATGAGATCTTTTGTAAGTTATCTAGTTCACACGAGTTTTATTGTTTCTATTGAATACTGTGCCATCTGTGTTTATTTAAGACGATATATAAGGAGTCCCGAAAGTATTGTAAAAGGATTACCTTGGATTATCTTTGACGATTACCTATGAATGTCTACGATTTCCACCATGGATTACCAACAAGCCTGTATTAGCTGTGAAGTATCTGCGAGGTTTACTCTACAATAAAGAAAGTTGCTGTGACCAAGAAAGATCTCTCTCCTTTTGCTGTCTGTTTTCGCCATGGAACGAAGAAACTAGACCTTGTACCTCTGGCAGTTTGTAACGAGTGCCGGCTGCCAAGCTAGTTTGCTCTACCGAGTTTCTTCCCCGTTTCCCGCCGTTTTCCGCGCTAGCACAACCCGTTGCTAGTTTTCAGTTCACGCACCGATTTCAAGCAATTCACAAGTAACATTTGCTCGCCCTCGAGTACCAGAAAAGCCGCCGAGATAAGCCAAACTCTCCGTAGCAAGATAGCCAAAAACCTCTCGTTACATAGATCAACTTACTATCAAAGGGGTTGAAATTTATCCAAACACCGGTTCTAGAAGGGAATCGCACCAGGCAACAATTGCTGCAAGACTTTAAAGAGTTCGCGAGACGAATGCGTCTCCGATATATTTTTCTTATCAAAGAGAGTGAACAACACCCCTTTCACGTTAAATCAAACTGGGAACCTCCAGTTCAACAATCAGTTGCGCTACAAACTTATTTAGAGGAAGTTAAAGTTCAACTCGCTGAGATTGAACTAATTAAGCCACGAAATAACTTGCCTTTCAAAGAGAGCAAAGCACTTAGAGAATTGAGATCAAACTCAGAAATAATCATAAAAAGGGCAGACAAGGGCACAACAACGGTCATCATGAACAAAACAGATAAAATACAAGAGGGCCAAGTTCAACTTGATGATAGAAAAAACTTCATGCCCCTCGAAACACCAATGGTTCAAGAAGCCTCTCGAAGAGTAGAAGAGATAATTAACGATCTCCACCAAGGAAATCATATAGACACAAACACTTGACCAAAAACGTGTACCATTATTTTACACGCTAACAAAGATTCACAAACCAGTTGTAACTGGTAGACCTATAATTTCGGGCTGTGATGGCCCAACAGAACGTATATCATCATTTTTAGACCACATCCTACAGCCTAGCGCTAAAGCACAAAAATCCTACCTCAAAGATACCTCACAGTTTATCAACTTTATAGAAAAGAGGAAAGTTCCAAACAACGCTCTCCTAGTTTCAATGGATGTTACCAGCCTGTACACCAATATTCCTCAACACATTCCAATACACGCATTCCTCTTCCTGTCACGCTCCAGGCGTGAAAAAAGGATTTATCGAAGGCGAAGCCCTCAGGCTTCTTAGAACCAACTCTTCAAAGGCAACATTTGAAGAAATCGTTAAAAATTTCAGATCACACTTGCGTGTCCGAGGCTATCCGGATAATCTGGTAAACAAAGTCCTCGCAGAAGTCAAAAACAGCAAAAAGCCAGTGCAAAACGGATTAGCCCCTTTTGTCACACAGTGCCACCCATCAGTGCCTAACCTTAAAAATATTTTAATGAGCAAGTGGCATTAAATCGAAAATTAACCACTGCTGAGAGAAATATACAGAGAGCCACCTCTCATCTCCTACAGAAGAGGAAAATCTCTCAGAGACATACTTGTTAAAGCTTAACTCTAAAGGTCAAAGACCTATTACATCACGAAACAACGGGAGTCGTGTTTAGCCTGTCAACCCCCTTTAACCTCCTTGCAAACGCCGCCAGGATGAGATGGCGGCGGCGAAAGGAACAGCCACCGACTAGTTCCCAAGCTCTCTTGGCAACTCGGAAGCGAGAACTCGGAAGCGACAACTTGGAAGCGACAACTAGGAAGCGACAACTTGAAAAAAATATATTACGGAAGGGAAGGGGGGGGGGGGGGGAGGGGGGAGATTTAAAAAACTAGCAAACTAAAAAAGTGTAACAAACCTCTTTTAGATTCTTAAATTTTTCCTGACACCCCCACCCCCTCTCTCACATTGTAATAGAATAATATCCCTTCAGGAATAGAAGCGACAACTCGTGACCCCTATTGGCTTCGGTACCACCTCTGTTATAACCGTTCACCTCACTTCAGTCTTATTTATTCCGGCTTGGACGCAAGGCCGAACCTAACCGTTTGGCTTGTGCTTTATAATGCAGCAAAGAGGACGTGAGTTAAGCTCCTGACGGAGAGTCGATTGGCCAAAGGCAGAGAATGGTGGACAGTGATAATGGCAAGAGCCGGAACAGTCTACGTTTCCATACCGGGAATCAGCGTAGACTTGGGTAGATTCATTGCCTGAAATAAATTTTTTTGAGTGCTGGGAGAATGCGAAAGGTTTACAAGTCGACGGAGCCATTATAAATTGATTTTCAAAAACGTGCAGCGTAAAAACAGTCCTTACGGGGTTGTGAAGTGCAGAACTGTGCACCTTAATAAACAGTTATGTTGGTAATTGATGCCTACCGTCATGAAGCCCTTGTAAAAAGCTACATTGTAAGGCCTGTTCCAAACGTCGTGTTGACTTCCTGAACTTAAATCAATTTGACCCGGGCAATTTTTACCCGTCATTGTAAATATATGTCAGGTTCTTTTAAGGTCAGCATTTTTTTTAATTTTTTTACTTATTATTACATTGTTATTATTACACACGACCCCACAAGCTTTTAGCTTTAAGACTCATCATGTTGAAATAAAGGCTTACTACTACTACTACTACTACCACCACCACCACCACCACCACCACTACTACTACTACTACTACTACTACTACTACTACTACTACTACTACTACTACTACTACTACTACTACTACTACTACTACTACTACTACTACTACTACTACTACTACTACTACTACTACTACTACTACTACTACTACTACTACTACTACTACTACTACTACCAATCAAGAAAAGGGGGTCGGTACTCAGGAGGAATAGCTTTATTATACAAAAGCAACCTTCAAAAGACTATTTCCTTTGTAAAAACAAATCAAAACTTTCTATGGTTTAAAATTGATAAAAAATTATTGAATTCGTCAAAGGATTTTTACGTTTGCGGGGTTTATATCCCTCCATGTAACTCTAAATATTTCGATTCCGAAATATTCGATCAACTTGAGCAAGACATACTGTGTTTTTCTTCAGCGGGATCAGTGATTCTACTAGGCGACTTTAACTCAAGAACTGGAAAATACTCCGATACAGTTTCCCAAGATGGAAACAAGATAATCACCAATGATCAGTCAGAATCAGCTTTCCACCCAGCAGAAAGAAATAGTTTCGACAATGTTTTAAATACTCACGGGAAAAAACTGCTTGAGATATGCAAAACTTTTGATTTAAGGATGGAAGGGTCAATGGAGATACCTTAGGTAGACCTACCTTTCATGGAACAAACGGGACAAGTGTTATTGACTATTTCATCTGCGATCACCATACATTTCTAGACGTTGCCAACTTTGTTGTTGAAAAACCATCCCCCATATCAGACCACAGTGCTATCTTAGCGTGGTTAAATCTTAACACCAATCTATCAGCAGGGGAAATTCAAAGAGCAAATTCTAGCAATCGGTTAATGAGATTACCGCGCCAGTTTTACTGGGAAAAGGACTCTTTCTTAAAATTCAAAAACACGTTGCGCACGGAACCAATTCAAATTCTTATCAGAAACTACTTAGAACGAGACGATGGTGATGTTAACACCTCGTTAACTGATGCTGTAAACATTTTAACTGCGACTTCAAAACTTTGCCTCAAGATTAGAATAAAAAAGCCTCGTAAACGCATAAAGAAAGCTTCAAACAAGAAATGGTTTGATAGCGAATGCCGATTAAAAAGACATGAAGTACGAAAACTCTCAAATCAAAAGCATCGCGATCCTCTCAACTCCGAAATACGCGAAAAATTTCACCAAACGTTGAACGAGTACAAAAATCTCCTCGATTTAAAAAAGAAAAATTTTCAGAAAGAAAAAACAAAAGAACTCGATGAAATATCATCAAATCCTGACAAATCATTGTTCTGGAGTTGTCTTAAATCGATAGATGATACAATCCCCAACAAAAATCCTCCTTCAATACCAGAAGACAAATGGTCAGAACACTTTCAATATTTACACTCCGACGAGCCAAAACCATCTACACATCAAGAAAAAATTTATAATGAGCTACAACAATTAGAAAAAGAAAAAGACCAACTTAACTCCTTAGACCAAGTAATAACTCAACAGGAAATACGTCAAGCTGTGAAAAAATTAAAGAATAAGAAATCGCCCTTTTCCGACAGAATAAGGAACGAAATGATCAAAGCGAGCCTTGAAACACTAATGCCTCTTTACATCAAACTTTTCAATCATATCCTAAAATCTGGAAAGATGCCAGATGTATGGTGCCAAGGCCTGATAACCCCCATTTACAAATCTGGTGACAAGAATGATCCGACAAACTACAGGGGCATCTGTGTATCAAGTTGCCTCGGAAAACTGTTCTGCTCAATCTTAAATCAACGTCTACACTCTTATTTAAAAGAAAACAAAATATTACATAACTCACAAATTGGCTTTCTGCCTGAAAACCGCACTGCAGCCATGTTTTTACTCTTCGCGCCCTGCTAGATAAATACGTTCACTATCACAAAGAAAGGGTCTATGCCTGTTTCGTAGATTTCCGCAAGGCTTTTGACTCCGTCTGGCACGTTGGTTTATTTTATAACCTACTCGGTGCTGGCATTGGAGGACAATTTTACAATCTAATTAAAACTCTTTATTGTAATTCTTCCTGTTCTATAAGAATTGGAGACAACAAAACACGATCTTTCTCGTACTCCAGGGGTGTCCGTCAAGGGTGTATTCTAAGTCCTCTGTTATTTAACTTTTATATTAACAATCTGCCATATTCATTTCAAAACGCGCTTTCTGATCCATTTGTCCTCCCAAATGGAACGAAAATAAACTCACTTCTGTATGCTGATGATTTAATCATTCTGTCGAGATCCAAAACAGGATTGCAAAACTGTTTAAATACGCTATCTTCTTACTGCAAATCATGGATGCTAAAAATCAATCCTAAGAAGACGAAAGTAATGATCTTTCAGAAACGCTCAAAGAAATCCGTTGACATTAATTTTAAAATAGACACCGAACCTGTTGAAATTGTTCAGGAATACACTTATTTAGGAACTCGTTTAACCCCAACAGGAAATTTCACTCTTGCGTTAGATCACTTAAAAGAAAAGGCCATGCACACCTTCTCTAACATCCAAAAACACACACTCCTCAGTAAACTAAATCCCAACACAGCATCTCAGATCTTCAACACGATGATATTCTCGATCTTAAGCTATAACAGTGAGGTTTGGGGTATGTACACGAAGCAGGAGTTCAAAACATGGGATAATTCCCCATTAGAAAAAGTACATTTAAAGTTTTGCAAACGCTATTTGGAGGTAAACAACAAAGCCTCTAACCTAGCAACCTTGAACACTCAAAAAAGTTAGAGTTCTATAAGATTTTCAAGAATGAATACTCTTCGTCTAATTATTTAACTCATTTAAGAAATTTTCCTGATAGACGAAACCTAGTTAAGTTTAAATTAAGTAACCACAAACTCAGAATTGAAGCTGGTAGATATCAGAAAGATCATCTTCCTAGAGAGTTAAGATTATGTCAGTTGTGTCAATCAAATCAAGTGGAAAATGAAACTCATTTCTTGTTTCAATGTAGTTGCTACTCTTTACAGAGGCAGACATTCTATGAAGACACAAGTAAAATGATACCTGATATTCAAACGAAATCGACATCAGACATTGTGAAACTACTGATGAACTCTAAAGACTATAATGTAAACAAACTGGTTATGAAGTTTATTTCTTCATGTATGATTATACGTGACAGGCTATTATTGGATATTGATGATGTAACTTAGAATTAATTATATATTGTTATGATACTTTACACTGTTTTTGTTAGTAATTAGATTATATAAGCTTTTGCAATACTGTAAATCTTGTGGTCATGCAAATAAAGCAATTACTACTACTACTACTACTACTACTACTACTACTACTACTACTACTACTACTACTACTACTACAGTGGCACGGCAGTGGTTTCAAACGTCCAAATTAATTCAGTCGCGCCAAATTCTAAAAAATAGAAATGCATAGAACGAGCAAATTAACCCAAATACGTTAAATTAATTTATGAATTTATTTGGCACTGCAATTGCACGCCGTTTGAAACCAAGTCGCGCCACTGCGGTGCGGTACGACAGGGCCTGCTGTGCTACTGCCCCCGTGCTAAATAGTCTTGCCGAACTTGAATTTAGTTCGGCACGGCAGTAACGCGACGTTTGGAACAGGCCTAAGAAAGAAAAATGTACAGTGGAACTTTTTAGCAGAAATCAGGTGAGCCTAGAGCCCCTTGCAGTGCTGTGCATCTTCTCAATGGTAAAAGCGTGCGAAGCATGGGCAAACAAATGTGGCATTTTTTTTTTTTTCATCAGAGGACTCGTATTACCTCCTCCCCACAAATGAGAGGAGGTAACACGAGTCCCCTGAAAACGACTGCGTGGGAGGCTACCCAGTGAATAGCCATGTAAAATCTGGCGATTTTGCCCGCAATTTGATTGTGATGAATGCATTGTACGTTTGATGTCAGCAAAAGAGCTTCTTTAGGCATCCCACAAGGGAACTGTGATGTGTTTTAGCCAAACGTCGTGTAAGCACTACTCTCATCCAAACGAAATCTCAAAATAATCACCGTAAAATTGCAGCTCTTTATTGAACATTATGGTATGCTCCTCTTGTCTCGTATTCTTGATTCTAATTGTAATAATTGAATTTAGATAAATTATTTATTGAGAAATAAGAAAATTATAAACCACCCCAGCAGAAGTTTTTGGGATGAATGGCTGGTGCACTTAAATTAGCAATTTCTACCGAGCTGATTACAGTATTTTCATTCCTCATTTTGAAAAAGTGAATGATCATCACAGTTATTTACGCAACTTAAGCAGTTCGGCGAAAAGAAAGCCTAAAAAAAAAGTAATTCAGGCTTGAACAGGATTCGAACCCATGACCTCTGCGATGCAGGTGCAGTGCTCTGGTCATTGGGTGAATTCGTAATATGCCCGTTGAGGGGATGAGATGAATGTAAATATATGAAAACTCCATACACTTGAATTGCGTGAGAAAAATAAAACTATAAAATCTTAATAATCTACTGGCAGGTTTTCTGGAACGTGGACGCCCCACAATCTAAAGGGAGGTGCTCAACCAAATCATTTGGAACAACAAATTTATCAAAATAAATAAGATGTCAGTGTTCATCCGGAGCTGGCACCATGCTGGCATTCAGCAACTCTCTTCATTATTAGATGAGTCTGAAAACAACTTCCTCACTTTCAACAATTTCAAGCGCAAATTCAATGGAAAATGTAACTTTTTACAGTGCTACGGACTTTTGTCTGCAATACCTCACCAGTGGAAAGATCGCTTGATTAGTCATTGAGAAGTTGACCTGTAAAACGATTTATAACTCGTTATTAAGCACTGATTAAGTCTTAAAAATCTTCCGCCCCCCCACAGTTGACAAAAGGTTAACAGAGTGCGGTTACGACCTTAATCAGCGTCGCATAATATACTCTCTACCTTTTCGCACTACGAAAGAAATCAAATAAGCGATTTTTCAGTACAAGATTATCCACAATATACTTTGCACCAATAGCCATGAGAAGACTAACTCGGCTGGGTGTCCCTTTTGTATTTTACCGATCAAACAATTTTGTATTTGTTCGTCAGTTCCCCCGCAGGCCCAAGCTTTCTGGTCTGAATTTTTGGTTTGGTACAACTACCGTTGTAAGACGACAGCTACCCTACCAAAAAACAATATTATATATGGTCTCGTAGAAATTTTACTTCGTGTTTAACCCTCAACCATCTCGTTCTTCTTGGAAAATATTTTCTGTACAAATGTACAATTAATGAAGCTAGACTTCATTTCGCGGACTTCGGAGACTTGGTGCAGGAAAAAATTGATCTGGAGAGATATATAGCAGTAAAAGCCAAGAAATCTAGTGCGTTCTTTAAAAAATGGCAATTTTTCCTTTAATGCTACATAGCCTCGTTTAAGTAGCGCGTTGCGTTACCTCTTCTTCTATCTACGGTTAGCCTTACACTGCTGAATATCTTGTTTCTAGCTATAAACAGTATAATTGACTTCTGTTTTTTACGGTGGTTATTTCTCTCTTTCACCAAAGATAAGCAGAATTAAATTATGAAATTAGACAAAAAGACGGTTGAAATAAGTCATAAAAGTAAAAATGGAATTATCTATTCTAGTATAATGTATAATAATTCTTTGGATATGTCAGATTATACTTTGTTTATTAATTTTAATGAACAGAAGTAATGAGCATGTAAAAGTTTATATGTATTTTAAGTATTGTAGTAAACTGTGCTTAATGCGCCGTACTGTAACCGTAAGCAGTCCAGGTGTAGAGTTGTGAACTGTTGTAATTGTAACAGTAATGTGATTAATGTTAGTACTTGTAACATTGTAACATAACGCACAATAATAATAATAAAAAAAGAATTGCGGAAGAAAGAATGAATTAGTGAATGATCCTCGCAGTTATATACACAACTTTCATTCTTTTTAAAAATAATTTGCGTTGTAAGTTTATTTTTACTTTTATAAATTTTCTCAATCAAGGTTTGAAATTTAATTGACTTTGTTTTCCTTTTTATTTCTTATTCATATTTATTTATCATTATGTTATTTGTTTAATTTCATACAAGATTTTTATTTAAATCTCAAAAATAGCTTTAAAAAATAACTTTTAGCCCTGGCCCACCACAGACGTGCACTGCCGTTTCGTTTTGAAACATCTTTATTTATTTACAGTTTATTTATTTATTTATTAAGTTTTATTCAGCTCGATTAGCTTTTCAGTTATTCTGAGTAAATGTTACCTCCTTTGTATTAATATATTTATGTTGTAAATTAAGTTTAACTTTGTTAACTTTTTAATTTGGTAATAAAGCTTGTTGTTGTTGTTGTTGTTGTTGTTGTCTTTACCTTACAACTTAACTGTGTTACCTTTTATACTAAAGGAAGATGGTCTTAACCTTTCCTTTTAGTGTTATCTCCTGACCGCTGAGGGTAAAACAATGTTGGTTCGCGAACAGATAGAATTTTGACAGCTTTTCGAAGACGCGTACGAAAAATGCTGCCCTCTAAAACTAAAGTTTTATTTCTTAACTGATCACACTAGGGCGAAAATAAAACTTCTGCAAAGCAAACAAACAAACAAAGCAATATTGCAACACTTGTAACTTAGTCGTAAACAACCAATCATTGTCACGTATTTTAAATCTTCATTTGTAACGATCCTTTTATGTTTCTCACTTTCCTTTTTATTGTATTGCTTTTATGACCAGCTGTTTGGTTTTGTTAAGCACGTTCTTCTCGAATTCGACGAGCCTACAACTCACTGAGAGGTGACGAAGATGATAAATTAGAAGCGCGGTCACGTGGTATTCAACAACAGAAACTCCAAGTTGGCAAACAGGGGGGTAGCCACCTATTTTTTCCATTTAAGCCCACGTTGTACAGCTGAAGTCATATATATTAAAATTTGTCAACGTCCAACGTAGGAAAAGGTGTTCTTACTAGTTTTATCCCTGGCAGTCAACAATCTAATGCTTTAATTAATACAGATGCACAGCTGATTCCTTTTCCTTGTGGGATTTTGTTATTTTAAAAGGAAAATTTAAAATTAACAAAGACTGCCTGGCATGATCATGCGCATGGTTATTACGGACTAACCATCACTCAAATGCAAGCCTTCTTGGTTTGCTCGCACAGAAGTCGCTGATGGCTCTCCCAGAGGTCAATCGGCATCTCCCTGTATGCGTGCGTAGTAAGAGCTAGAGATGATAGTCGCTCTGTCAGCACAGTGGACCGCCCGTATGTTTTCACTCTTCTCATGGTGCTAAATGATCTCTCTGGTGTAGCAGTGGACACTGGCATGGTGAGGAGAATGGTAAGCACGGTGGCAACATTCGGATAGAGATCTTCACTTGTGCAGCTTAGTGTATCCTCCAGGTTGTTTGGTTTCTCCCCCTCGGCAAGCGCCCATTTCGCGACGCCTGATAATTGTTTGGACACCCTGCTTTGCCGCCCCATCATAACACTGTGCGCGCATGCGGTCAATATCCAGGCCATAGCCCTGCTGGGTCTCTAGAAACCTCTCGGCTAGCGCCTGTCCTGTGGTACTCTCAGCTTGTACAAACCCAAGGAACTCCTCCTGTACCTGCACCTTCTTGTTGTCCTCTCGTTCGTGCACAACACGAACGCAAACAGAGATTTCCTCTAGGTATATGCGAAATAACACGCTTTATTTAGTTCTCTTACTGAATGATCAATGGTCATCAATTGAAGTCATTGACAAGCATTTTGAATGATCAGCTTATGCCATTTCTACTTTCTTTCTAACAATTACAGGCGCACAGCTGTCAAAGCTGCTGTAAGGCGGAAATCAACAGTCAACTAAATTTTCGTGCGCAAAACTATTTCAAAGTTTTATAGTAACATTTCTATCCTTTGTTAACCTTTCAGCATTTTTTAATATATGATATATAAAGACATTATTTTATTATACAGAATGCCCCGTGTCTAGGTTTGGGTCGGGTATCTTTTTACGCGGGATGCCCTAAGGGGCATACCGTGTCTAAAAACGGGTCGATTTCTTTTTCTTCGTCGTAGCCACAAATCTGTACATTAATTACGCGGGATGCCCTGAGGGGCATACCGTGTCTTAAAACGGGTCGATTTCTTTTCTTTTCTTTTTTTTTTTTTCTTCGTCGTAGCTTCAAATCTGTACATTAATTTATTCATTAAACTCTCCCCTCTCCTACTTGGGAAATATTGTGCTGATTTTCTTTAACAAATGCACGCCAATTAAAATCCATTTTTGTCGCGTATATCGCGAGGGAGGGGACCCACTCATCCCCTGCCTGTGTGACGTCAACGCATCATTTGATATATTTATTAAAAACGGATTAAATTTGTGGCGCCATATTGTTAACATGTTGTGGACTCAAGTGTGTCGTTTTCAAACGGAAATTTCACCATTTTTTTGAAGCGGTAAATAGAAAGAATAACTTCTAAGAAGCACTCGACATCTTAAACGGTGGACATTGGAGAGTTCCTGGCGAAGGAATCGTGCTTTGTTTGACAGTCTTAGACCACAGGCCGACCACCCTCTGTTTGTGTGGTGTAATGACTGTTTGCATACTCATCGTCAGTCACAATGACTGACGATGAAATACTTCTTTTGTCAAGAGGTCTAACCTTTTGTCCGATCCCTAGACACATCGACTGGGCTCAAGTTAAAGCTGACATCAATGATTTTTCAAGACGTCTGCGATTGAAAGAGTATTTCTACAACGAAGAGTTGACACAAGAATTAACACCTAATCCATTCCGCCTTAAAAGTACTTGGTGTCCTCCGTCAGACCGTGATCGAATTCTCAACATTTATATCGACACCCTAGAAACAGACATTATGAACGCCAAACCAACACGCATCCGTGACAACTTAACCCGCAGAGAACGTCACGCCCTTAAAAAACTACAACGACGAAGGGACATCATCATCAAACCTGCTGATAAAGGATCTGGTAGTGTGGTGATGGACAGACAAGACTATTTAAACGAATGCTACAGACAATTAAACAATCAACAGTTCTACAAGAAAGTCAACGAAGATCCTACCGAAGGTATCAACAAAAGGGTACGTTTCTACCTCAAAAGGCTTCTTTCTGAGGGCATTATAGACAAAGAAACTCACACCCCTCAAGATCCTAAAGCTGGTCGTTTTTATATCCTACCTAAAATCCACAAAGCTGGAAATCCGGGTCGATCCATTGTCTCAGCAAATGGGCATCCTACTGAAAAGATATCGGAATTCGTTAGTTTCCATCTTAATCCTTTGGTGCAGTCACTCCCATCTTATGTAAAGAACACCACCCGCCTGTTAAACAAACTTAAAGATATCGACGCCCTCCCCAGCAATGCCATACTTGTTACCCTTGATGTGTCATCTCTATACACGAACATCCCTACTAACGAAGGAATCGACGCATGTAATATAGCTCTTGGCCAACGAACTGATAAATCCGTCCCTACGGAATCTCTCTGCGACCTTCTAAGAATGATTCTGACTATAAACAACTTTGTCTTCAACGACGAACATTTTATACAACAACATGGTACGGCCATGGGGACCAGAATGGCACCTGCTTACGCAAACCTGTTTATGGGGGAATTTGAGAGAAAAGCACTAAAGGACTACGCTGATCAACCGTTTCTCTGGCTCCGGTACATAGATGACATTCTGATGGTCTGGACACACGGAGAAGAAAAGCTAGACAACTTCATCACATACCTCAACAACATCCACCCTACTATTAAGTTCACTAGTGAACGATCTACAACTTCTATTCCTTTCCTGTACGTTAATATTCAACTCGAAAATGGAAAAATCGAAACCGATCTCTATTGCAAGCCTACAGACAAACACCAGTATTTACTCCACTCCTCAAGTCATCCTTATCATACAAAAAAAGCCATCCCTTACGGCCTAGCTCTCCGTTTACGTCGGATTTGCTCCAAAGACGAATTCTTCGAACATCGATCAGCAGAATTGCTCTCATATTTAACAAATAAAGACTATAAAGGCTATAAAGGCTGTAAAGACCGTTTTGTGAAAGAACAAATCTTTTTTTTTTATTTTTATTTTATTTTTTTTATATTTTATTATTATTTCAAACAAAACACTACTTACAAACAAAGTACATTACTTTTAACATTAGTTACAAATCGCTTACACTACAATACTCTTTTACTTTCACTTTTTTAACAGATGTAAGGGAAAAAAAAGAAAAGAGGCGAAAATTTCATTAAAGCAAAACAAAGAACAATGTATTACTGGTCATTGAAAAAAAAAAAAAAGTATATAAAAAACTTGAAAATGAGCATGAAATAAGACATGAATAAACAAGTGCGAAAAGGACAATTATTAAGTGTACTCTTATTTGATCTAGCTTGAGAAGGTCTGCGACGTTTTATTAGATTAGATTTGCAAAATAAGTAGCAAAAGGCACGCACCTTAACCGTATTTAGAATTGTCATATATCTTAAGTTAAAGGTGATCAAGGAGAGGTTTCCATTTTTCAGGAGGGTCGTTGGAACCGTTTTTCTCAATTTCATAGGTTTTCTTTAGAAAACGTAGAAATTGTGGAAAGTTGGGAATTTCGTTTTCCATTTTGCAAAGCCAAATGTGATATCTGCTCATCAAACAGCAAAAATTAATTTGGAGCTTAGCATCTGAGGTGTCAGGGCTAAGGCCTAAGGCAGTGATCATGTCAAGGTTTTCGTTCTGAATTAGTGAGCAAGCACGTAGCCAGTTGAATATACTTTTCCAAAAAAGAGAAGTTAACGTGCAATTCCAGAAAATATGAAGCAAAGTTTCGGTTTCTCCTCCACAGAAAGTGCAACGATCGTTATCTCTTGCTGAAATTTTAAATAGAAAGGAGTTTGTTGCAAGACGTCGATGGAGAAGTTTAAATTGGAAAATAATAATCTTGGTGCTTTTTGTGCACGTTCTTGCCAGTTGAAAAGTTTTTTTCCAATCAATTTCATCTTCTAGTTTACAATCGTTCTGCCATTTCGCTTGAGAACTTAGCGGCTTCTCACTCTTAAGTGCTACAAGGTTTCTATAAACTAAGTTGCTGGGTTTTTTCGTCACTAAGAATGATTAATTTGTTGAAAGGCTTGACATCTTCTTTTTCAATATTGATTATATTGTTTTTGAATCGTTCCCTCAGGGATTTCAGTGTTGAGATGATTCCGTTAAAAGCGAGAAAGCAGGGTTTAAGTGAATATTTGGTTTGGAACTCTTTATAGGAAAGGAATGTGGTTGGGTTTTTCTTAAGGTGCTCTATCGACAAAATTCCTTCCTTGAGCCATTGTCGAATAAAAGCAGGTTTGCGACCAATTCTAATAAGAGAATTATTCTAGAGAGGTTGCTCATTGTAATGTTGCAAGGAGAGTATATTGGCGGTATGATTAACCTCAGCCCAGATCTGCAATATCTCATTGATGAATGTATCGGAAGTTTGGAAAGAGCGCTTAGTATCTGTCTTGTCCAGGTTGCCTAGGAACACCGCCTCTCCACCATATCTACTGAGTTCCAAATCGAAGAAAAGTTTCCATTTTCCTAAATTTGTTTTATCGAGATATTTTTTGATCCAAATAGTTTTCAAGGATTTATTAAACGAGAAAAGATCAATCATTTTCAGGCCGCCGTTATTGTACTCATTGATCATAATATTTCTTTTAATCTTATCTGGTTTCCCATCCCAGAGGAAAAGATAGAAAGCATTGTTTATTTTTCTAATAGCTTGGTCATTTGTTTGGAGGGGAGAAGGATATGAACCAGCTGTGAAGCGATTAGACTTTTTAATATCGTGATTTTCCCGAGTAGGCTTAGTCTTCGGTATTGCCAGTTTCTTAGTAAATTCAGAACTTTTTCCGTTTTTTCTTGGAAATTCAAATTCGCAGTTTCTTCAGGGTCTATTGAAAGCCAAACTCCAAGTGCTTTGATTTTTATTTGCTGCCATTTAAAACCTTTCTCTGGACATAAAACCTCTGGACTTCTCGCCTTTGAACCTATCCATAACGCTTCAGTCTTTTTGCTATTGAGTTTAAGACCAGATATTTTACTAAATTTTCCAATAACATCGAGTGAACTTTCTAGTGCACTCTTTGTGCCATCGAGAATTAGAGTGGTATCATCTGCATATTGGCTTAATTTGATTTCTTTTTGGCCGACTGACACGCCTTTTATATTCGGGTCTCTTCGGATTGCGCTAGCTAAAACTTCTACCGAAAGAACAAATAAATATGGGGAGAGGGGGCAGCCTTGCCTTACGCCTCTTTCTATTTTAAAGCAGTCGCTCGTCCACCCGTTGTTTATTACGCAGCTTTCAATATCATTATAGAGAGTTTTAATCCATTTCTGGGTTGAAGGACCAAAGCCATAGTGTTGTGAGGTTTTTTCAATGAAAGGCCATTCTAGTGTGTCAAATGCTTTTTCAAAATCTAAAAGCAAAATCAGACCAGGAATGTTTTTGTTTGCGGTGTAATTTATGACACTGTCAATCAGTCGTATGTTTTCACCAATGAACCTTCCTTTAATAAATCCTGTTTGATCGTTATTGACAAGTTTCGGAAGAATTGACTGGATTCTGTTTGCAATTGACTTCGCAGCTATTTTATAGTCGCAATTTAGTAAAGATAAAGGTCGCCAATTTTTAAGGGTTTTTAGGTCTGCTTCTTTCTTTGGGATAAGTTTTATAATCCCTCGTCTCTGAGTAATTGCCAGGTGACCGTTCTCGTATGCGAAGTTAAGGGCAGCGATCAGAGCATCCGAAATATCATGCCAAAAAGTTTTGTAGAACTCCACCGGTAGCCCGTCTGTTCCGGGAGTTTTGCCGTTCACCATTTGCTTCAGGGACGAAAAGCATTCTTTCTCTGTTAGCAGTCCCTCGCACGAAAATTGTTCTTCCTGCGATAGGTGTACATTATTCTCTTTTGGAAAAAAGCGGTTGGCTATGTGTGGATCCTGCACGCCAGTTAACTGCGTCGAGTACAAATCTTTATAAAAGGAGAAGCATTCATGTAAGATTTTATTGTCCGTTGTAATTACGTCGCCATTATCTGTTTTGAGCTGGTTTATTGTTCCTTGTTTATAGTGTCGTTTCTCAAGATTGAGAAAATATTTGTTATTTTTCTCACCCTCATTGTACCATCGGCACTGTGATCTTAAAATGGCGCCTTTTGTTCGATATTCTAAAATGTTTTCTTGTTGCTCTTTTTTTGATTTTCAGCATATCTAAGACCTTTCCTCGTTGTAATTCACTAATGTTTTCACCCTCCAGTTCCCTTTCTAGTGAAGCTATATTCTTTTCAATTTCCTCTTCTTGATGGGTCCTTTCTTTTTTCCTTTGTCGTGCATAAATTAGTGATGTTTCTCTCACTTTTAATTTTATCATCTCCCATAGGAGAGAGGGACCAACAAAAGGATCATTCGCATATTCATCTTTTGTTTGTTGAATAATATCTTTAATTTTGCTAACATAATTGTCTTCGGACAGGAAAGATGTGTTTAATTTCCAGAGACCTGGGCCCCTGGGGTTAAAATTGGTTGTGATTTCCATAGTTACCATTGAATGATCGGTTTTATATCCAGGGACAATGTCTGCAGTGTTGATATTGCCCATTAAACTCTGGCTCGCTAGGAAAAAATCAAGCCTGCATTGAATATTAGGGTTCTTTTGACGCCAAGTGAATCTTTCTTCCTCTGGGTTTAGTGTTCTCCATATATCAATAACATCCCAGGTCTCGCAAATTTCTTTAACCTCTTTAAGAGAATTCTTATGTGTGGTGGGACGACCTCCTCTCTTATCCTTTTTAATATCCAGTACTAAATTAAAGTCTCCGCCTATAATTATCTCGTCGCATTGAAACTCGCGTAGATAAGTAGATATATCTCTGAAGAAATCAGGTTTGTCGTCATTTGGTGCGTAAAGGTTACAAAGAGTGATCATTTTACCGTTTGCTTTGATGTCGCAGATAATGAAGCGCCCATTAGGATCTGAGCGTGTTTTCATGATTTCTAAATCAAAATCGTTATTAAAAAGGATGCATGCGCCTGCTTTGTTGCTTGTGCAACAGCTGAAAAGGGCTTTATATCCCCATTCGGCGGTCCACAAATGAATATTGTTTTCCGTGCAATGTACTTCTTGTAGCATACATATCGAGAGCTTTTTGCTTCGATGCCAGTTGAAAATTTCTTTTCGTTTCAAAACCTCTCCAAGACCCCTTACGTTTAAAGAGCTAAGTTTTAAAGCTTCCATTTAGTGCACAAATTTTGAAGAAATGTAGTATAGATCAAGATGCGTGACCCGTGCGAGAGACCAAGAACTTAAAAAAGCGCACAATTCAATATGCAAAATATCATGCGGAATAAATTTTCGAGACCAGTGGCTAAAATAAAAAATCACAGTCACATATTAACACACACAAAACAAAATAGTTTTTGCAGTGAGGCTTGGCGTTTTAGCTAAGAAAATCGACAAAAGAACGCCTTAAACAGAGAAAAAAAGAAAAACAACAACAACAAAGACTTATAGCTTACTAAAGTGCAATAAAACTTCGCTTTTAGGATGCGCGGCGTCGGTGCCTGTTGTTTATAATCAGGACGTCGTCCGCATAAGCCGTTATTAAAACTGAATATTTTGAAAGAAAACACGGAGCAATATAATAAAGAAAATTTATGCACTTAAAATAAACAAGTGTTTTCCTAAGTCGGCTGACATTGACCGAAATAACAATGCTTATTACCGATTACTTTAGAGTTCTAAGGCTTTTCCTACTGGCCACAGCTTACCTCTAACGAAAAGTTTATCTGGTTGCGCCTTACTGAAGGCCGCGGGAATTTTATTTTCCTTCGCTTTCTTGAAAATGGGCATTTGCTTTTTCCTCCTCTGGACGATTTCGCGTGGTAGGTCTTGGTACATCTTGTAGTTGCTGTCTTTCAGACGCCTTCCCAGTGATAGAATCTTTTCGCAGTCTTTGAACCTCAAAAATCTGGCAAGGATAGGTCTTGGCTCATTCTCTTTCTTTTTTCCCAGTCGGTGAACTCTTTGGAATTCCACTGTCATCGCGTCCATGTAACCCAACTCGGTATCCATTAAGTTACGGAGGACCTGCTCGGCGTCCTCTTTATCGCTGCCATCTTCGAATTCGTTAATGTTTTCAAACTTAATGTTCTCCCGCCGGGAGTACGCCTCAAGGTACAGGTTCTTGGTTTCCAGCTCTTTTATTGTATTGTTTAGCGTCTGGTTCTCTGTCTCCAGGTTTAGAAGCTTCGCGTTAATGTTGTCGTACTGCTTATTGATGCCTTGGAGTTTTGTCTTGTACATTTCTTCGGCGAAATTCGTACTCTCTTTCAGGTCAGAGATATCTTTTGTAGCACCCGCTTGGAAACTTTCTAGAGCTTGGGTTCTCGTTTCTAGATTCAACAGAGTAGCTTCAAGATCTTTTACCGCCCGCTCGATGGTGTCGAGTTTCTCGAGCTTTTGAAGTATTTCTTGTAGCGTATCTTGAAACTTTTCCGCCATGCTTGGTGCCACTACGGTGGATTCGTCGATACCTCCGTCGTGATCTTCTTCGCTTCGGGGTTTCTTTGTATCTGGTGAATTGGTGGATGAATTGGAAGACCTATTTCTTCTCTTCTGTGTGAAAACCTCGGGTGATTCAGCCATAAAGTGTTCAGAAAACTAAAGGCTTAGGCGGACAGTTTGTCCACGCTGTCTACTCGGCTGCCTCGCGCATGCTCTCCCCTGTTTCTCCCCGAAACAAATCTTAAGAGCCAAACAGATACCCAGAAGTGAGACATTACAGGAACATAATCATGATATAGATAAATCCAACACCCCAGTCCCCTTCACGATCACTTATAACCCAGCACTACCTAATATTCAAGAAATACTTCACAGGAAACAACCATTCTCAACTCCCGGGTCAACTCCACAGATCAGTCGCCTTCAAAAAATATTCAAAGATAAACCATTCATCGCTTACCGTCGTTCACCAAACCTTCGCGACCTTTTGGTTCGACTGGCAAAAATAAAGAACACTAACACGACACCCAAGCTCACCTCTGGCACTTTCCGCTGCAACTCCACTCATGGATGTCTCACTTGCCCTTACATTGACAATGCAAGAACTTCGTACACTTTTAGCAACACCGGCGAAACAAGACAAATAAAACAACATATAACCTGCAATTCTACTAACCTTACATATATGATTGAATGTAAAAAATGTAAAAAAACAGTATTACTATATAGGGGAAACCAAACGCACGATCCGTGAAAGGTTCACAGAACACAGACAAGCGAAAAACAACCCACATCACGCCAACTCCACAGCAGCAGTCCCTACACACTTCAACTTACCAGGTCACTCTTCTGCGGACATGCGACTTATCCCTCTCGAACTACAACCCACCATCAATGCCTCCCGCCGTAAGGCACGCGAGGCTTTTCTAATTTATAGAGGAAAACGTTATCTCCAGAAGGCATTAACAGGAAAAACGAACGCCGAACCTTGATTATACACTTCTATATTTTTGTTATCTCATATTAACAAGTACGCTGTCTTCATGTCATGTATTAGCCAATCATTTTTTGCATGTATTTTTTCAAATTTTAATTTTAGGAGCCGTTACTATATTTTTGTTATCTCATATTTACAAGTACGCTGTCATCATATCATGCATTAGCCAATCATGTTTTTCCATGTATTTTTCAAACTTTAATTTAAGGAGCCGTTATTATATTTTCCTTCAGTATAGCTCTGGCCCTGAGGAAGACTAATTCTATTAGTCGAAATATTGGCCACTAATAAATCTGCCCTTTGCCGTAGTGCCAGCCTTGCATTCAGTTTTGTATTTTCACGTTCAAGTGACGCCTGACACGAGGTCTTTCACAAGAGAGATCCGGCAAAATTACCAGCAAGTTAAATTCCTGCGTTGTGTGGACCTCTGCATTCAAAAGTTGACTGTTTGCAATTTGAGACTATATTCTTGCGACACAATCGGTTGAAATTTTTTACTGAGTAGCGATATTTAAAGTCGCCTTTTAACCTTTATGTTAAAATAAAGTTTGAAGAAAATGTTGATTGAGTCACGCGTGGTGTTTTTTTGCCATTCCGAGCCGAAGAAACCATTTTTTGGCGCGTTTACTGTTTTACTCTAGTGTTGCCGGCCAAAGACCGGTAGTGAGAAAGGGAGTAAATGCAGGCAAGAAACCGCCGGCGACCGCTATGGGTCGTTACTTCAAACCGGAATTTTCGCAAAATTTGAAAAATTCTTACGGTTTTTTCAACGGCATCCGATTAAATGCATATTTTGCCATGTCGTGGCCGAGTTTGGGCTTCATGCGTCAAATTTCCTCCGAGAAAAGCGGAGCTAAAGTCCTCCAGGTCGGTTTCAAACTATGATATGTAGCAAAGTCATGGACAAAAGGAATTCTCAGCATGCAGTCTACTTTAAATCAGCCAATCAACGCTTCGCGACAGGCAGGGTTGATTGGGTATTTGAAGCGCAACGGTCACGAAGCGTTGATCACAGGCGGCCCAAGCTCATGTTACGAAATAAACGTGACTGGTAGCGATCAGTACCTGGCGTATTGTGTTACATTTGAATTTATATAGGTTTGTATGGGAAACCAACGGCTTTATTTAAAACCGTAGAAATTTGAACGATTTCTCAATAAAATTGACTTACCTTGACTCCTTGTTGTATTTTTTGTTGCTTGTCTGTTTTTAAAGTCGATTGGAAGCGATTTGGGGGAGTTATCGTTTCTGTTGACACTCCTGTCTTAGCAGTGGATGTCAACAGAAACGATAACTCCCCCAAATCGCTTCCAATCGACTTTAAAAACAGACAAGCAACAAAAAATACAACAAGGAGTCAAGGTAAGTCAATTTTATTGAGAAATCGTTCAAATTTCTACGGTTTTAAATAAAGCCGTTGGTTTCCCGTACAAACCTATATAAATTCAAATGTAACACAATACGCCCGGTACTGATCGCTACCAGTCACGTTTATTTCGTAACATGAGCTTGGGCCGCCTGTGCGTTGATTGGCAAGAATTTTTCAAATTTTTCGAAAATTTCGGTTTGAAGTAACGACCCATAGCAGTCGCCGGCGGTTTCTTGCCTGCATTTACTCCCTTTCTCACTACCGGCCTTCGGCCGGCAACACTGTAAAACAGTTTACGCGCCAAAAAAGGATTTCTACGGCTCAGCATGGCAAAAAAAACACCACGCGTGACTCAATCAACATTTTCTTCAAACTTTATTTCAACATAAAGGTTAAAAGGCGACTTTAAACATCGCTACTTTGTAAAAATTTCAACCGATGGTGTCGCGAGAATATAAAGTCTCAAATTGCAAACAGTCATTACACCACACAAACAGAGCGTGGTCCGCCTGTGCTAAGACCACAATGGGAGAATGAAAAGAGGTCATTGAGCAGCTTACGTTATCGTAATGGAATTACCGAAATTTCCGGTGAAACCCTATGTAACGTAACACAAGGGAAACAACGTAACGCGATCTTCGTTTTCATTAACAAAGATAGTTTTATAAATCTGCGAAGCATACAGTTGGAATAAATGCCTCTCGCGTAAATGCCAGTATAGGCATCTTGTTTATCCCTCTCCTGCCCAAGGGAAATTCCGAATTTTTTTAAGTCGCAAACTATGAACTGGGAGACCACATGTGATCCCTGTGTGATATACCATTTAAAAGGTATTTCCTGGGGTGTGCTATAAATCACACCAACAGAGATGGAGGAAGTCACATGTTAGAGTGAGAAAAGTCCAAAACGAAAGAAAAAAAACATTGAAAATTTTCCTATTTGTTGTACATCCTGGATACCCCCTAAACCATAGCTTAATGTACAGCTCTCACTGCATTGCTTGTTGTAAGATTTCAACGGGCCGTTCACGTACAAAGGAAAAAAATTCCAAAAGTTTGAGGGGTGGTAAATCAAGTCTCATATAGGAGGGGGGTATGATTTTATGCCTTCAATTTGTAGATCTCTCCAAGATCTTTTGGTTGTACAAATTTAACACAAATTGACCAAATACTGAGCTCATAATTGTGTCTTGTGCCATATGGCACTCTTGGGCGGGAAAGGGTTATTCATTAAACTCTCCCCTCTCCTACTCGGGATGCATTGTTCTGATTGTCTTCAACAAAAGCAGGCCAATCAAAATCCATTCTTGTCGCTCATATCGCGAGGGAGGGGACCCACTCACCCCTACCTGTGTGACGTCAAAGCATCATTTGATTTATTCATTAATCTCGTATTAGATTTGTGGCGCCATATTGTTAACATGTTGTAGACTCAAGTGTGCTGTTTTAAAACGGAAAATAGACAATTTTGAAGCGGTAAACCGAAAGAATAACTTCTAAGAAGCACTCGACCATTGAAACGGTGAAAATTGGAGGGTTCCTGGCTTAGGAATCGTGCATTGTTCGACAGTTCTAGAACACGAAGGGACTTGAGAAGAGGTCATTGATACGCTTACGTTATCGTAATGGAATTTCCGATATTTCCGGTTGGACCCTTAGGTAGCGTAACACAAGAGAAACAACGTGACGCGATCTTCGTGACTCAAACTATTCCATTATCAAGGATAGTTTTATAAATCTGCGAAGCATACAGTTGGAATAAATGAATCAGCCACAGCATCACGTGTAAATACCAGTATAGCGGGCATCTTTTTTTTTTCTTCCTCGTAGTCACAAATCGACACATTAATTTATGCATTAAAATATGTCCTCCCCTGGTGGGGATGTATTGTTTTGATTGTCTTCAACAGAAGCGGCCCAATCAAAATCTATTATTTAGGCACATATCACGAGAGAGGGGACCCACTCATCCCTTCCTATGTGACGCCAAATCATCATTTGATTTATTCATTAAACCTATATTAAATTCTGCCCTCTCCCAGAAGGGATCTATTGTTCTGATTGTCTTCAACGAAAACGGCCCAATCAAAATCCGTTATCGGTGCGTATATCACGAGGGAGGGGACCCACTCATCTCTACCTGTGTGACGTCAAAGCAAATCATTTCAGAAGACTGTTTTCGTTCAATGGCGGCCACATGTCCCGCCACATGTATGAATTTAAGTCTCTGAGCTGTCGTTTTGAGGAAGAAAGCAAACGTTTTTCAAGCGGTAAATCGAAATAACAAGATGCCTGCTATACTGGCATTACGCGAGATGCTGGGGCTGATTCATTTATTCCAACTGTATGCTTCGCCGATTTATAAAACTATCCTTGCTAATGGAATAGTTTGAGTCACGACGATCGCGTTACGTTGTTTTCCGTGTGTTACGCGACTCAGACTATCAGCGGAAATTTGTGGAATTCCATTACGATAACGTAAGCTTCTCAATGACCTCTTTTCAGTCTCGCGTCGTGGTCTAAGACTGTCAAACAAAGCACGATTCCTTCACTAAGAACTCACCAATTTCCACCGTTTTACGTGTCGGGTACTTCTTAGAAGTTATTCTTTCGATTTACGGCTTCAAAATGGTGAAATTTCCCTTTGAAAACGGCACACTTGAGTCCAGAACATGTTAAAACAATATGGCGCGACTTAATCCGTCTTTAATAAATATATCAAATGATGCATTGACGTCACACAGGTAGGGGTGAGTGGGTCCCCTCCCTCGCAATATAAGCGACAAGAATGGATTTTGATTGGCCTGCTTTTGTTGAAGACAATCAAAACAATACATCCCGAGTAGGAGAGGGGAGAGTTTAATGAATAAATTAATGTACCGATTTGTGTATACGACGAAGAAAAAAAACAAGATGCCTGCTACACTGGCATTACGCGTGATGCTGGGGCTGATTCATTTATTCCAACTGTATGCTTCGCCGATTTATAAAACTATCCTTGCTAATGGAATAGTTTGAGTCACGACGATCGCGTTACGTTGTTTTCCGTGTGTTACGCGACTCAGACTATCAGCGGAAATTTGTCAAATTCCATTACGATAACGTAAGCTTCTCAATGACCTCTTTTCAGTCTCGCGTCGTGGTCTAAGACTGTCAAACAAAGCACGATTCCTTCACTAAGAACTCACCAATTTCCACCGTTTTACGTGTCGGGTGCTTCTTAGAAGTTATTCTTTCGATTTACGGCTTCAAAATGGTGAAATTTCCCTTTGAAAACGGCACACTTGAGTCCAGAACATGTTAAAACAATATGGCGCGACTTAATCCGTCTTTAATAAATATATCAAATGATGCATTGACGTCACACAGGTAGGGGTGAGTGGGTCCCCTCCCTCGCAATATAAGCGACAAGAATGGATTTTGATTGGCCTGCTTTTGTTGAAGACAATCAAAACAATACATCCCGAGTAGGAGAGGGGAGAGTTTAATGAATAAATTAATGTACCGATTTGTGTATACGACGAAGAAAAAAAACAAGATGCCTGCTACACTGGCATTACGCGTGATGCTGGGGCTGATTCATTTATTCCAACTGTATGCTTCGCCGATTTATAAAACTATCCTTGCTAATGGAATAGTTTGAGTCACGACGATCGCGTTACGTTGTTTTCCGTGTGTTACGCGACTCAGACTATCAGCGGAAATTTGTCAAATTCCATTACGATAACGTAAGCTTCTCAATGACCTCTTTTCAGTCTCGCGTCGTGGTCTAAGACTGTCAAACAAAGCACGATTCCTTCACTAAGAACTCACCAATTTCCACCGTTTTACGTGTCGGGTGCTTCTTAGAAGTTATTCTTTCGATTTGCCGCTTCAAAATGGTGAAATTTCCCTTTGAAAACGGCACACTTGAGTCCAGAACATGTTAAAACAATATGGCGCGACTTAATCCGTCTTTAATAAATATATCAAATGATGCATTGACGTCACACAGGTAGGGGTGAGTGGGTCCCCTCCCTCGCAATATAAGCGACAAGAATGGATTTTGATTGGCCTGCTTTTGTTGAAGACAATCAGAACAATACATCCCGAGTAGGAGAGGGGAGAGTTTAATGAATAAACAAGATGCCTGTTACACTGGCATTACGCGTGATGCTGGGGCTGATTCATTTATTCCAACTGTATGCTTTGCCGTTTGATAAGACTATCCTTGCTAGTGGAATAGTTTAAGTCACGACGATCGCGTTACGTTGTTTCCCTTGTGACTCAGACTATCACCGGAAATTTTAGCCTCCCACGCAGACGTTCTTAGGGCAGGAACGCGTGACGAACCCCCAAGAACGTCTGCGTGGGAGGCTACGGAAAATTTGTGAAATTCCATTATGATAACGTAAGCTTCTCAATGACCTCTTTTCAGTCTCGCGTCGTGGTCTAAGACTGTCAAACAAAGCACGATTCCTTCGCCAGAAACTCACTAATTTCCACCGTTTTACGTGTCGGGTGCTTCTTAGAAGTTATTCTTTCGATTTACCGCTTCAAAATGGTGAAATTTCCGTTTGAAAACGGCACACTTGAGTCCAGAACATGTTAAAACAATATGGCGCGACTATTTAATCCGTCATTAATAAATATATCAAATGATGCATTGACGTCACACAGGTAGGGGTGAGTGGGTCCCCTCCCTCACGATATAAGCGACAAGAATGGATTTTGATTGGCCTGCCTTTGTTGAAGACAATCAGAACAATACATCCCGAGTAGGAGAGGAGAGAGTTTAATGAATAAATTAATGTACCGATTTGTAGCTACTACGAAGAAAAAAAAAAAACAAGATGCCTGCTATACTGGCATTACGCGAGATGCTGGGGCTGATTCATTTATTCCAACTGTATGCTTCGCCGATTGATAAAACTATCCTTGCTAATGGAATAGTTTGAGTCACGACGATCGCGTTACGTTGTTTTCCGTGTGTTACGCGACTCAGACTATCAGCGGAAATTTGTCAAATTCCATTACGATAACGTAAGCTTCTCAATGACCTCTTTTCAGTCTCGCGTCGTGGTCTAAGACTGTCAAACAAAGCACGATTCCTTCACTAAGAACTCACCAATTTCCATCGTTTTACGTGTCGGGTGCTTCTTAGAAGTTATTCTTTCGATTTGCCGCTTCAAAATGGTGAAATTTCCCTTTGAAAACGGCACACTTGAGTCCAGAACATGTTAAAACAATATGGCGCGACTTAATCCGTCTTTAATAAATATATCAAATGATGCATTGACGTCACACAGGTAGGGGTGAGTGGGTCCCCTCCCTCACGATATAAGCGACAAGAATGGATTTTGATTGGCCTGCTTTTGTTGAAGACAATCAAAACAATACATCCCGAGTAGGAGAGGGGAGAGTTTAATGAATAAATTAATGTACCGATTTGTGTATACGACGAAGAAAAAAAAAAAGAAATCGACCCGTTTTAAGACACGGTATGCCCCCTCAGGGCATCCCGCGTAAAAAAGAAATCGACCCGTTTTAAGACACGGTATGCCCCTTCAGGGCATCCCGCGTAATTAATGTACCGATTTGTGTATACGACGAAGAAAAAAAAAAAAAAGAAATCGACCCGTTTTTAGACACGGTATGCCCCTTCAGGGCATCCCGCGTAAAAAGAAATCGACCCGTTTTAAGACACGGTATGCCCCCTCAGGGCATCCCGCGTAATAACTTCTAAGTAGTACACGATAGTTTAAACGGTGGAAATTGGGAGAGTTCACAGCGAAGAAACTACGCTTTTACAAACAGATCTGACAGATCGAATAATTCAAGGCGGAGGAAACCAGACCAGTTCAAGCGGGGGCTATGACGTTATCGCAGAGTTATTTCCGGTATGATTCCCAGTAACACAAGTCTCTCTGAATAAAACCATTCGATTATTTCAATTGCGAAGGGAGGATAGTTTTTAAAATCTGCGAAGCATACAATGGCGAATAAATTGGGCGCCATCAAGCATTCCGTGAAAATGCCATCAGAGGGGGATCTTGTTTTTCAAAGTATTAGAACGTTGATATAGCGGGTATTCGCTATTGAATACTGAGTAAGCAAAAGAAAATACGGCCTTTCGGCTGTTAAAAAAAAACTAATTACGCAAATTCTTATTAAGCTCGTGGCAAAGAAAACGTCCTACGACAGGAGTCGGGTCCAAACTCGTGACATACAGCTGTTTTGACAAAGGTTGTCTAAAAAAGCGTAAAAGCGTACGCAACAATGCCGAAAGGTAGTCTGGAAAATACCCAATAAATTTCAATAAAGTTCAGAATCCAAAATGCCTCGACCGTACAGCGAACACTTGATATGGCGGGCAATATGGATTCTGAGCTTTTATTGAAATTGATTGGGTATTTCCCAGACTACCTTCCGGCATTGTCGCGTACGCTCTCAAGCTCTTTTTGGACAACCTTTGTCGAAACAGCTTAATCTCGTACCCTGATCTCAGTTGGTTCGGGAATGGCTGACCGTGGGAGATCTGGGTACGAGATTAGAAACAGCTGTACCTCTGCAAGCGTTTCCTCTCTCTCCTTTCCCCTCCCCCCTCCTCCGTTTCTTTCGCTCTCGTCCCAATATCCGCGCGGTCAAAAAGCGAAAAACGCCCAAAGCGGGCAGACTACGAATGTGTGGTTGATAGCCTAGCCGTGCAGTTTCAGTGGCTGTTACCCACTGGAAAACCAGGTGACGATATTGAGATTGAGACTGATGGCCTCATAGCCTGAAACCTACGTCTTACAAAATGGGTCTTTCAAGTTGGATTCGTGATCTCGGTGTTCCATGGAAAGTTTCGGTGTGTATTCTTGGTGGTGTTGCCGTGGTCACAAGTGCTTATGGGCTGTACATATTTTACGTTCACCATACAGAACAGTCAAAAGACAATGACGAAACTTTTCACGATGAAACAGCTATGGAAACATTGGAAAAGAAGGTTTTGGTCTTGGGATTAGAAAGCGCGGGGAAGAGTACATTCCTTGCAGCACTGGCAAAGCAGGATACCGTAGTTACATTGCAACGAGAAGCCACTACACCGACGGAAGGTTTTCATGTTGTTTGCATTTCAACTGAAGGAGTCAACCTGAATATTTGGGAAAGTAAGTAACTTAAGCTCAAGACTTAAAAAATGGTGCATCTTGGAGTACGAGACATCATGATGAGATCACAATTATAATTTATATCTGAAGTATATAACCCCTATGCTTATATGTATGCATATGCTTCTACCGTTTATACAAGTTAAATATATATCGGCAAGACCGGCAAGATTTCCGCACAGCCCCATGCTTGTTCTTTGTATAGGTGGCTTGCATTGCCGCCATGTTGGTGTTCAAAACAAAAGAACAGTTGTTCACATAGTTTGCTTAAAATTTGAAGTTAACTCCAAGAGGAGAGAAGTATTATCGTTCTTGTACACCAACATGGCCGCCATGATGCCATATGCAAACCATCAAAATATGACAGCTCTTGGTATTGGGGGTAACCATGCATTTTCAGAGATATAAATAAAGCTTCATTGCTTTGCGTTTTACTGCATTTTTGGATTATTGTTGCTTAATTATCTCTGAAAAATGTGTGGCTTCTCCCAAGTTTCTTTGGATTCCAATAGGCCTCGCTAAGATCTGCTTTTCCCGCATAGTCATAAACCGTGCAAAAATGCTTCAATTTTAGTAGAGGGTCCCCAATAGGGTTCTTCAGTCCCGCCATCCCGGACAAAATTTTCCCTCAATCCCGTAATCCCGACTGCTGTTTTAGCCCAATCCCATTCCCGGTCAGCTCATAATTTTTTTGAAGCCCCTTACCTAGACGAAAAAAGGCATTTTCAGTTGGATGTAAATTCCACTGCAAATCTGAGGACTGATCTTTGTACTTGTCTTTGGTCACGCGAAAAATTAGCTCTAAGATTATTTCTTTTATTTCTTTCCACCATAACGACATCGTTCATTTAAGACGTTTGAAAAGTTTCCCGCGAAAAGACGTCAGTCAATAAGTTGTTAGTAATTTATTTTTATGCTTGTTCTTTTTCCTTTTTTATTTCTTTTTTCTCTCAATTGAATGGTGAGGGCTGCCTTTCTTATCATGTTGATCCTTGGAAAACTTTTCAGTCATCAAAGTCTGAAGAGCATTGCTACTTACATACCACAACATGGGACTGCAGCAGATATTTGAAAAGGTGATAGGCAAAACATGACTTCCGCTGGTTGCTTAATGTACCATAGACTTCTGGATTAAGTAAGTGCTTTCCTGAGTACGTTTCTGAGAGATTTTCCTTTTCAATCAAAATGTGGTGAGATCTCTCTGTTGACCTTTTGATTTTGATCATGAAGGAAACTACTCAAATTTACGGAATGTGTAGTTCCAGAAAATATCCATACCCCCACCACGGAGGGAATTTCACATAGGACCCCCCCACCCCCCAGGATTTTCCATTTTCGAGGTATTTTTTTAACCCCCCCACCCCTTCGGAAATTCCTCAAATACAGGGTACACCCCCTGTGGTCATTGACATCAAACTTTACCATTAGCTTCGCCAAAGATTTTAAATCTAAATTGTTGGAATAAGTCCGGCAATGCAAAAATGTGTTTTTATTTAATTTGTATGAAGGTAGATCCTGGACAAAATGTTCGACTCGTCGTTTCGTTATGGCGTTTCATCGTTTCCGCACGTCGATACTTCTAGTCGAGTCGTTGTTTTCCGAGTTCGACGCGGCGATTTGCCAGTTCGACTCGGCGTGCTAGGAAGTCGACTCATCGCTTCGTGAGTTCGTCTCGTCATCTTGTCAGTTCGACTCGTCGTTTTACGAGTTCGACTCATCACGAACCACATCGGTTCGTCGTTGTTTGTCGTTTTGCCGTTTCGTCGTCTCGTTATTGCGTTTCATCGTTTCGTTATGTCGTTTCGTCGTTTCGACTCGTCCACTCCGAGAGGCTATAATTCGATGTACATTACATGAATTATTACTTGATTCTATGCACTTATACATGACGTATTTATCCATAATTTGCTCTCTGCCGACTGGAAATGGATTCTTTAAAGAGATACTTATGCCGCAGCATAGAATTCGTCTTGAATTGAGTGAATGATCGTTTTCATGAAAGTGAGAATGGAATTGGGTATCTGGTAACACACCTTGACAGAGTTTTGTATATTCTAGCACATGCATCTTCGTTATTTACAGGGCGTATCTAATCGATATTTTCGATACTCAATAGAAATCGATCGTAATCGATAATAATCAATCGAATAATATCGAAAATCGATATATATCGATCGCTCGTTTTCTTGTGATTATCGATTTTGATCGATTTTTGTAATTAGCTATCGATTTTATCGATTTGTTCGAAAATAGACGAAGATCGTGTCGATTTACTTTCGTCAAGTGTTTATTTCTAGCGCCTAGTTGATCCTCGCCAGAACGAATCCCCAGCTCACTCGAACTAATAAACAGCAGTCCATATAAATTCAATTAACATCCTCTTAACATTTCATTGAAGTTTGACTATCGGAGTTTACGATTACGAGGTAAGAAAGTTTTCACGTCCGCCTAAGGAGCAGCTTTCACCCTTTTTGTTTACGCATGTTTTTTACTACCGATTTTCATCGATGTGATAAGAAAGTTTGTGATTATTGATTTCGATCGATTAAATCAACTAATTAATCGACAAATATCGAGTATTATCGAGTAATATCGATTAATCGATTAGATTTTCGATGATCGATTTCGATCGATTAGATACGCCCTGTTATTTAACATCCCCCTTCAGCTGAAATGTTTGTTGCAAGGAGCTCATCAAATGTTTGTTGTTCTTGGTGGTGATGATAACTCATTACACAACCGTCTCATGCTGTCTCGAATACGATCCCATTGAACATTATGACCTCTTCCACGAAGGTGTCCACGCATGTTCCCAATTACCCACATCTGGGAAAGGTCGTCAGAACTTCTGAGCTTTTGAACACTGAAATTGATAGGCAAGGCTTTTAATAGGAACTGACACCAACTAAGAGCCTCACCCCTTCCCCTTTCAAAAATCGATTATCAATCTACCATTGTGTTGACAACATAATTTGTTATAGAGCACACTGTATTACAATGAAGCTGAATCATTCCTTATTCACTTACATGGAAAATCCTCAACAAGTGTATTGTCCTTTTTTACGCACTTATCATGGAGCATCAGGCTATATTCATTTTATTCAACAGCCTTGCATACACATGTATTTGCAATGATACAAATGGGATGATATGTTCTTACCCATATTAACAGTATTAAGTGGCCAGAAACTTTTCAATAATGTAGTGTTTTGGCAACAGCTGTGAAGGAGATGTTAATCTGTGAGCTACAGCTACTGTTTTGCTATTCAGTGATTTTTTTGTTCCACAACTTGTGCTAATATCTAGCCAGCCCCTGTAAAGCAGTCCACCCCTGTTAAGTGGCCTCTTGGCATTTACCTAAGGGACTGCTGCTTAATTAATGGAACGAAAGTTCAACAGATTTCTTTCTGTTATAGGACTGGTTTACTTTGCCTAGGTGACCCTTGCATAGTATTCTCACTGTCTGTAAAACATACATGTAGCATCACATTCTTTCATTGAAAATCTGCACTACATTTCTATGGAGTAAAAACACAGAGTCATCGGTTTGACTCCCAATAGCTACAGTACGGGAGAAACTTAAAGATATTTTCT